>NC_136261.1:229237305-229259805 GCF_964187855.1 Myxine glutinosa
GAATTCGTAATTGTGTTCACCCAACCATACGGAACTTCACATCAGGATTTAAATGTTTGTTTATGTCACGAATGTTGTTAAAAGTTTATTTTTTATATTAATGTTATTTAATTTGTGATTGGAGTTATGCTGTTTGGAATGAAAAAAGAGATATCGAGTTCAAGTGAATAACGAAATGCCATGACGGTTTCTACTTTGGAAACGTGAAATTCACGGATCGCCATATGCAGATTCGCCATTGACTGGGAATGGAACAAACGTACCCGTTTGTTTGCGAAGGGGTACGTTTTTCATGGAAGTCTTTCACGAACTTGCTGTCCATATCTGACGTGCGACTGAAGGTGCTGCAGGAATGTGGATTTAATTGGTTTCATGCTTTAGCATTTGCCGTTTCTGCAATGTCTGTTTGCTACTGGCCTCTCACCCGTGCGTAGCACGGGTACCTCACTAGTATACACATAATTTGTGATTACAAAACATGCTTTCTCTTGATTCTTGATTGGAATTTGACTTTTATTTTTCTAATCTACAAGGTGCACCACCGATGGCTGACAATCCCAACATGAGACCTTCCGTAGCATCTCCCATGCCATGGACAAAGGATGCACCCCAACCTGATCGGGTCGCAGCAAAATTGAGCCAAGTAGGTTTTTATGGACAAAGCTACCTTGGACCAGTGCACATTTGCAATTTGATTTTTTTTTTTGAGCTGTTTCCAGTTCAAGGGTCATGTTGTTGGTTCCCTTTTTTGTGCAATTACTTTTTATTCACAGTATTTTTGTGTCCTCTACAATTTTGTTATTTTATTTATTGTTTTCTGTTACCTGAAATGTTTTTGTAATTTCAGTTTGCATTTTTTATTTATCAACGTTTTGTTCTTGATTGTTTTTCCTCTGTTTGTGTTAATCTTTTTATAGGTTAGAGCTTTCTTGATCAAAATGCCAATAGTAGTATATGCTACTCAGAAGGTAAGAATATGGACATTTCCCTTCTCTCCCTTCCTTTACCACGGCCTTCGCTTTTTATGCCTCCACTGACGAAGTCGCCGTAAGCATTATGCTTTCTGGTTTTCTGTACGGCTGTCCCTCTATCCGTCCGTGATTGTTGTTACAGCGATAACTTAAAAATGGCTGAAGGGAACTCAGTCAAACTTGGTACAACTATGTATAATGATGTAAAGATAAACTGATTACATTATGGGGGCAAGAGGTCAAAGGTCAGAGGTCCTGTTTGGTAAAAATTCTGTTACTGTGCTTGTGAACCAGTGATGGGATTTTGACAAAACTTGGTATAAGTATATATAATGATGCAAGGATGAAGTGGTTCAATTTCAGCATCAAAGGTCAGAGGTCAGGTCAGGTAAAAATGTGATACTTGAGAACAGCTGAAGGGATTTAAATCAGACATAGTACAAGTACATATAATGATGTCATCATGTGTGTGGTGACATATTTAGTCAGGTTCACTATGTTAACAAATATAATTTCGTTCAAAATTTTGGTAGATTAGCAAACCTGTACATTTCTGGAATACTCAGAGCATGAGGAATCCAAAAATCAATGTTGGCATTTGCACAGACACCTGCATGGCCGCCATTTTGGATTTTCAAAATGGCCACCATAAAATACATATTTTGTGCTATCTCGGCTTCTAGTCAACCTAGAAACTTAATAAAATATGCTAATCCTATGTTTTCTGGGTTAAGGAATCCAATAAAGGCCTCAAAAGAGTGCTCAGGATTATAGAAAACCAACAAACAAAAGTAATTGAAAACCATTGTCTTTATATTTGTGATATAACTGTATTACATAATACATGATATTGCAAGTCCTTTGAAGTTATAGGTTGTTATAGGAAGTTATAGGTAGTATCAGATTGAACTATAAGTCCTATACACAGGATCTACTCGGTCTACACCGTTCAGGAATATGCTTTTACAGATCTTCATCACTGTCCTGAGGGTCATTTTCGCAAAGGTGTCTATGCAA
Organism: Myxine glutinosa; assembly: GCF_964187855.1. Taxonomy (NCBI): domain Eukaryota; kingdom Metazoa; phylum Chordata; class Myxini; order Myxiniformes; family Myxinidae; genus Myxine; species Myxine glutinosa. Next base: position 229,239,294 of record NC_136261.1, read on the forward strand.
ATGCAAACATTAATTTTTGGATTCCTCATGCTCTGAGTATTCCAGAAATGTATAGTTTTGCTAATCTACCAAAATTTTGAACGAAAAAACATAGTGAACCTGACTAATTGGTCGACGTCTCGATGTTAAAGAGTGCCTGCCATTCTAGATTATTTTATTTTCGTCCCTTATTCAGTGTTAGTGCCTCCCAGATGTCCTTCCAAACCCACTTCCTACATTTTCACTTTTCTACTTCTATAGGGCTGAATTTACGAATGGTGTTTAATAGTCGATAATAGTCCGATACACATAGAATCGCTAATCGTGTGATGATCACCTGATCTGGATTCGGACCTGAACCAAAATCTAATCAGCTTATTCTTGTCACCTACCCAACTCATTTACAAAGTTTTGTCTCAAGTCATCCACCACTTTTTGAAGCGTCATGTTATTTATCGTTTTTGGCCCTACCACTCAATGGTGAAGATTCATTTAGAATTCTCTGATCCGGATCCGGGTCACACACCCAACCTGTCCACTAAGTTTCATCCAAATCCAGCCACAACTTTGAGATATCGTGCTATATATCATGTTTTGCCTCATCTCTCAGTGGTGAAGAATCAATGAAAAAATTATCGGATCCCGATTATTTTGTAAATTACTCTTTAGATGGGTGATTAGATGTGCACACACGAAGATGTTTTTGTCAGTGTTTAAGGGTTAGATACAGTGTTAACAAGACACTTGCTAAACACCTTTCATAAATTCGGCCCACAGTGATTTGTAATTTGCTTCTTTTACCCTCCTTCACCTACGCAGATCAACATCATTCTGTAACTTCACTATTTCTCCCCCTCTCCACCTTACTCTTCCACACCTTTGTTTGCTCTGTTGTCTTTGTCTTTCTCACTGTCTGGGTCGCTGTTTATGTCTGTGTCGCTGTCTATGTCTGTGTCGCTGTCTATGTCTGTGTCGCTGTCTGTGTCGCTGTCTATGTCTGTGTCGCTGTCTATGTCTGTGTTGCTGTCTATGTCTGTGTCTATGTCTGTGTCGCTGTCTATGTCTGTGTCGCTGTCTATGTCTGTGTCACTGTCTATGTCTGTGTCGCTGTCTATGTCTGTGTCGCTGTCTATGTCTGTGTCGCTGTCTATGTCTGTGTCGCTGTCTGTGTCGCTGTCTGTGTCACTGTCTATGTCTGTGTCGCTGTCTATGTCTGTGTCGCTGTCTATGTCTGTATCGCTGTCTGTGTCGCTGTCTATGTCTGTGTCGCTGTCTATGTCTGTGTCGCTGTCTATGTCTGTGTCGCTGTCTATGTCTGTGTCGCTGTCTATGTCTGTGTCGCTGTCTATGTCTGTGTCGCTGTCTATGTCTGTGTCGCTGTCTATGTCTGTGTCGCTGTCTGTGTCGCTGTCTATGTCTGTGCCGCTGTCTATGTCTGTGCCACTGTCTATGTCTGTGCCGCTGTCTGTGTCGCTGTATATGTCTGTGTTGATGTCTATGTCGCTGTCTATGTCTGTGTCTATGTCCGTGTCACTGTCTATGTCTGTGTCGCTGTCTATGTCTGTGTCGCTGTCTATGTCTGTGTCGCTGTCTATGTCTGTGTCGCTGTCTATGTCTGTGTCGCTGTCTGTGTCGCTGTCTATGTCTGTGCCGCTGTCTATGTCTGTGCCACTGTCTATGTCTGTGCCGCTGTCTGTGTCGCTGTATATGTCTGTGTTGATGTCTATGTCGCTGTCTATGTCTGTGTCTATGTCCGTGTCACTGTCTGTTTCTGTGTCGCTGTCTGTTTCTGTGTCGCTGTGTGTTTCTGTGTCGCTGTCTGTTCCTGTGTCGCTGTCTGTTTCTGTGTCGCTGTCTGTTTCTGTGTCGCAGTCTGTTTCTGTGTCGCAGTCTGTTTCTGTGTCGCAGTCTGTTTCTGTTGTTACGTGGTCCCCTCGGTGAATACCTGGTCTCGGTGACCCCCGGACCGTGAGAGGAACTCCGCCAGCAAGCTGTATTATATATGCGCTTTCGCCACGCAATCCATATGAATTTCACCCAGGAGACAACTGATGTTCAAGGATATATTTCCAATGGTAATGATACCATACAATTTCAATGACACAACCACGGAGATTTTCCCCGAGCAATCAACAATACACAACCATCACCAATTCCCAATTCACAATCAATTCCCTATGATTAAGATGGCCATCTTATACATGTGTGTCCCGGTGAGTACTCACGACACCCTTTTGGTCTCGGTCCCGCACAATGTCTCTGGGCCCCTCCTGATCAAGATGATGGTCGCCGTCGCCGCACTCGGGCGGTTGAACGAACCCCGGGTGGACGTGTTTCCACCGGGCAGGTATCGTACCAGGCACCGTGGCTGCAGCCCCTCGTGGCCACGCGAAGCGGATACGGTAGAGCAAGCCAAACCCCACGCCGCTTGCAAGGCGCGTTAGGCCCCAACGTGCGACCCGCACGCGTCTGTTTGGACGGTGCCGCGAACGATACCAGACGCGGGGTCGATGCACGGCCCCACGTCAACTTGACGTATCCACCGGGCAGGTACACGTCCCGGTAATTCCTCTCGCCAGACAGGCTTCGGAACGCCGCTTTTCCACGCAGCGCAAGGTCGATCCCACCTTTTGTCGGAGCGGGGCGAGGAAGAATACTCGTCCTTTTTTCCTCGTGTCTTTTCCTCTTCCGTTTCCGGTCACTTCCGTTTCCGGCCACTCCCTCAGAAGGGCTCCTGACCCTCCAACCACAACAACTACACAACAACTTAATATACTACACACGGATAAGCAAAGACCTGAATGGTAATTCACATACATTCACATAAATATGTAACACTCCCCCCCTTCAAGAAAGAAAGTTTGAACCCAGCGAAAACTTTCTTTGCCGGCCAATTTGGAGAAACAAACCAGATAACTCAACCCCCCCCACATTATCCGTTCCCCCCGGGCACAGTTATCACTTAAAAATAAAGCAACCAAAATTTCACCACAACCCCTCCAGATTACTCCCTCTGGACTAAGTACCAACAACGACATTGTCCCTGCCAAATCAAACTCCATCTCGTGACCCTCTGACTTTGACCGTCAGTTTCTTGGGAATGAAGGTTAAGGGGTTGATCAAAGATCCAAAGTTAAGCAACTCGATAGCACTTTTTCTGGGAGGCCAAGCCGAGTATTCACTACATGGATGCCTTTAGGAACGCGGAGTTCACGGTTAGTCCGTGCAGGAAAGTTCTCTACATGGGCGCCTTGAGGAACGTGGAGTTCACGGTTAGTCCGTGCATGAAAGTTCACTACATGGACGCCTTTAGGAACGGCGTTCACGGTTAATTCGTGTAGGAATCTTGGCTCGGCGGCTCCGCCGCCTTCAGTGCTTCAACTTCTCAGAACTTCCCTAATAATTAGGGTGGGACCACTGGTCCCTGTAGACCCATGAATAGCGGTCTCCTTCTCGGCCACTACTTTGCCAATCCTTCCTTCGGGAGCGGCCGTAACTCAGGGAGCCTCCATAATAATATTGATTGCGGCCACCACCAAAACTACCGCCCAGTTGTCCTCTCCTGTAGACCTCTCGACGCCTACGAAATGCCTTCCCTACTGTTATGGTCCGACCCTCCAAATCCTTGCCATTCCAATTCTTCTCTGCCTCTCTGGCGTCTTTTGTGCTGGCAAACGTGACAAAGCCGAACCCTCTTGACTGTTGCGTTTCCCAGTCTCTTACCAACCGCACTTCCACCAGCGGCCCATATCTGTTGAAGACAGAGGTCAGAACTTCTTCCTCTGTTTTGAAGTTCAGTCCCCCTACAAATAACTTGGCACTTTTGTCGCCATCCCGAGCTGGTGTGGTGTTATTTTCGCTGCTGGGCTCTTTACCAACCCTCAGGTTACCATAAACTTGACCCCCGGCCAAATCATTCCCGATAACCACAGATACACCCTCTACAGGAAGCGTGGCTTGTAAACCGACGGTGACCGGTCCTGACACCAAATCGGACTCCAACTGGATGACCTGAAGGGGAGCACTAACACCGCCCCCAATCCCCTGTAAACGAACACTATCCCCCGTTGCCGTCTCCTCGGACCATGGCAAAATGCCTTCAAGCATTAAAGATTGATGGGCCCCTGTGTCCCTCAATATCCTAACCGGTCTCCGGTTAGTCGAGGCTCCATCCAGTGACACAAACCCCTCTGAAATAAATGGTTGGTAACCCTTTTGATGGCGATTTCTTACGCTAGCCATCGCATTCGGAGTTGTAATAGTCGGACTCCGCTCTGGGTTGTCCCTTTTCATGAGGTAACAACTGGACATCAAGTGTCCAGGTTTCTTGCAAAACGCGCAAGTAGGCCCGGAGGAAAAACTCGGGGTCTGCCTCGGGCCCCCCGAACTATAAGTTTGTCTTGGGCCCGCATCCCTCTGATTTCGAACCGGTGGGGTATCATAGTTGTCCCCATAATCATCTCGAGGCCGCCGCCATGTATGGTCGTTCTCCGCACCTGCTGTTCCCCACCTCCCCTGCGGAGATCTAGGCGAGGAGTTAGGTTCGTGGACCCCTATTCGGTGGGTTAAGGCATAATCATCTGCCATGGTGGCTGCGTCCCACAACTTTGGTACCTTCTTTTCCTGCAGGTACACTTTGATGTCCTCGTGGACACACTGCTGGAATTCCTCCACCAGGATCAAGTCCCGCAATGTCTCGAAGTCTTTCCCGACTCCTTTTGACTCACACCACCGATCAAACATGTTTTCTTTCACTCTGGCAAACTCCACATGGGTCTCACTCTCCCTCTTCCTGGCATTCCTGAATTTTTGCCTGTAAGCTTCCGGAACCAACTCATAGGCCTTGAGGATGTGCTTCTTCAGTACCTCATAATCTGCACATTGGTCCATTGGTAGCGCCGAATAAATTTCCTGAGCTTTCCCCACCAGCACACTTTGCACGAGTATGGTCCAGGCCTCCTCCGGCCAGTTTGTCGAGCCACTTTCTCAAAGTGTGGAAAAAATTTCGCGACTTCTTTTTCACTGAACGGTGGAACCAGCCTCACATGTCTGCCCACATCCCAGGTTTTCTGGTAAGGTGTCGACCCCGTCAGCAAGGGTGGTGCCTCTCCCCGTTCTCTCATTAACTCCAGCTCCTTGAATTTAATTTCTTGTTGAAGCTCCATGTCACGTTCCTTTAATTCCCTTTCCGCTTTTCTCTCCTCTGCTTCGAGTTCCCTTGTTTTCATCCTTTCTTCTGCTTGTTTCTCTTCTCTCCTCTCCTCTGCTTTCCTTTCTTCTTCTGCTCTTTCTTTTTCTGCTTTCCTTTCTTCTTCTGCTCTTTCCTTTTCTGCTTTCCTTTCTTCTTCTGCTAACCTTTCCTGGAGTTCTCGTTCCACTCTCCTTTCTTGTGCTTGTTTCTCTTCTCTTCTCTCTTCTGCTTTCCTTTCTTCTTCTGCTCTTTCCTTTTCTGCTTTCCTTTCTTCTTCTGCTCTTTCCTTTTCTGCTTTCCTTTCTTCTTCTTTTATCCGTTCCTGGCTCCGTAATTGCAACTCCAGTTTCCGGAGCTCAACGTCTTCTGGTTCTTCGGGTAGCCACTCCCAGGCTAACTCGTCCCATGTTCCTAATCCCACCATAGATTGTATCACCGTGGCCTGCAACTCTGCCTTCCTCAAATTAGTTCGGACCTCCAAGTTAAAATGTTTGGCCAATTTCAAGAGGTCCGACTTTAGCAACGCTCGGAACTGCGCCTCACTCGGGGTTACCCCAAAGTTCTGTGCCACAAACGCCATGGTGCCTATCGTTAACACCTGTTAACCTTCACCCAAGACTTTACCCCAATTTCTCAAAAAATTTTACCAATTAATAATTAATTAATAAATTTTAATTAATAAAAAATTATTATTTTATTATTTTATACAATTTTAAATCCCGGACGTAGACCCAATTGCGAAACCGCAAATCGTAATTTGGACGAGCCCCCAATTCTGTTACGTGGCCCCCTCGGTGAATACCTGGTCTCGGTGACCCCCGGACCGTGAGAGGAACTCCGCCAGCAAGCTGTATTATATATGCGCTTTCGCCACGCAATCCATATGAATTTCACCCAGGAGACAACTGATGTTCAAGGATATATTTCCAATGGTAATGATACCATACAATTTCAATGACACAACCACGGAGATTTTCCCCGAGCAATCAACAATACACAACCATCACCAATTCCCAATTCACAATCAATTCCCTATGATTAAGATGGCCATCTTATACATGTGTGTCCCGGTGAGTACTCACGACACCCTTTTGGTCTCGGTCCCGCACAATGTCTCTGGGCCCCTCCTGACCAAGATGATGGTCGCCGTCGCCACACTCGGGCGGTTGAACGAACCCCGGGTGGACGTGTTTCCACCGGGCAGGTATCGTACCAGGCACCGTGGCTGCAGCCCCTCGTGGCCACGCGAAGCGGATACGGTAGAGCAAGCCAAACCCCACGCCGCTTGCAAGGCGCGTTAGGCCCCAACGTGCGACCCGCACGCGTCTGTTTGGACGGTGCCGCGGACGATACCAGACGCGGGGTCGATGCACGGCCCCACGTCAACTTGACGTATCCACCGGGCAGGTACACGTCCCGGTAATTCCTCTCGCCAGACAGGCTTCGGAACGCCGCTTTTCCACGCAGCGCAAGGTCGATCCCACCTTTTGTCGGAGCGGGGCGAGGAAGAATACTCGTCCTTTTTTCCTCGTGTCTTTTCCTCTTCCGTTTCCGGTCACTTCCGTTTCCGGCCACTCCCTCAGAAGGGCTCCTGACCCTCCAACCACAACAACTACACAACAACTTAATATACTACACACGGATAAGCAAAGACCTGAATGGTAATTCACATACATTCACATAAATATGTAACACTGTGTCGCTGTCTGTTTCTGCCTCGCTGTCTGTTTCTGCCTCGCTGTCTGTTTCTGCCTCGCTGTCTGTTTCTGCCTCGCTGTCGGTTTCTGCCTCGCTGTCGGTTTCTGCCTCGCTGTCTGTTTCTGCCTCGCTGTCTGTTTCTGCCTCGCTGTCTGTTTCTGCCTCGCTGTCTGTTTCTGCCTCGCTGTCTGTCTGTTTCTGCCTCGCTGTCTGTCTGTTTCTGCCTCGCTGTCTGTCTGTTTCTGCCTCGTTGTCTGTCTGTTTCTGCCTCGCTGTCTGTCTGTTTCTGCCTCGCTGTCTGTCTGTTTCTGCCTCGCTGTCTGTCTGTTTCTGCCTCGCTGTCTGTCTGTTTCTGCTTCGCTGTCTGTCTGTTTCTGCCTCGCTGTCTGTCTGTTTCTGCCTTGCTGTCTGTCTGTTTCTGCCTCGCTGTCTGTCTGTTTCTGCCTCGCTGTCTGTCTGTTTCTGCCTCGCTGTCTGTCTGTTTCTGCCTCGCTGTCTGTCTGTTTCTGCCTCGCTGTCTGTCTGTCTCGCTTGTCTCGCGCTCGCGCTCGCGCCCTCGCTCTTGCCCCCTCTCATTCTCTTGCCCTCACTCTGTCTCTATTTTCTATGACTATTGTTTCCCCAAAAACAAAATATACACAGACATAGACACAGAAAACGACACAGACATAGACACGTATACATGCACGTCTCCTGGTTTGACACAGAAGTGTTAAAGAAACCTCTTCTTTTTTTTTCCTTTGTCTATTCTTTACTCTAATTATCTCATTGCTATGTTCGATGCACATATGTCAAGTGGCTACTTTGTGTTAGTGGTGATGGTGGTCCTTATGCACCTTGTGGCTACATCATTTTCTGGAGGCATGGCTGTGCTGCTCATGTAATGCCCCCTATTACTAGTAAGCTGGTAATCATTTGTCCGACCTCAGCAGGATGACAGGCTGAGTCAACCCACCTGGAGTTATTTCAACGGCTCAACAGGGGCTTGAACTCAGGACCCTAAGATCTCAAGGCAGCCATCTTTACCATGAAGCCAACACCAGGCTTGGCTAGTTCGTATTGAAGCAAAACTGTTCCATAGTTCAATTGAAAGTCCTCTTGGAAGCTGTTTTTTTTTTCATATTTATCCTTTGGGGGCGAGGTGGGGTGCAGCATCCTACAAAACACAATTTGTGAGTTCCAAAAGGGTTGTGTTGCACAACCTCCTTTAGTGTATATGTACCTTTCAAATGTGCGTGGCCGGAGGCATTTATCGATCATCCTGTGCCGTTTTTGGGAACATGCTGTCCTAAACAAATTCTGGAATGGCACACCCAGCTGCACCTCTGGCATTCTTCTCATATTTTGCAGCAGTAAGATTCATTTCAATTTGACTTCAATTTATCGTGCACTTTAAAACCAAAAAAAATGGAAAATTGTATGTCAAAATAAGTAAAAAGCTCCAAATGATTAAATAATTTTAAAAAACCAAGCTGTTCTACATAAGAGGCTTCTCGGTGTTTTCCATGACCTCATCCATTGATTGTGATTGTTCAGTGGATGGTTCTTGTCCTGTATTATGTCAATAACTTTAGTTTAAATACAACTGATATATTTATCTGTTATATCGTAATTTATTCCCAATATTTTTCCTGCTTGGTTGGCTTTCCTTTGCAGTTTTATACGTCTTCTTTCCTGAGACTTGAACCACACAATACATCCAAAGAGGATGACACTTTCAATGTCGAGATATAAAACGACATCATAAAGGTCCTATCAACATGAAATGATCGAAGCTTATTTAAGAAGTCCATTCGTTATTGATCTTTTGACACCAAGTCCCTTACAGTGATCTGCCCCATGTGAGTTTATGTATGACAGTACCAAGATACTTGTACGATTGGACAATGCCATCATCACAATTAGCAAATTGTAACAGGAATAACAGGTTGCTGTGTCTTGTTTGTTCTGAAATCAAAAATAACTTCAGTGGTTTTTACTTGCATTGCATTACACCATGAAACAAGTTTGGATGCTCTTTCTGTCATCTGTTTCACTGTCTTAAAGATACCCAACAATCACATCAGCATATTTCAGTATTTTGACATTATCCAGTTTTGAAATGCAATAATCTATCTTCTACTATATAAGAGAGATGTCTGTCTCTGTCTGTCTCTGCCCTCCTCCCTCCCCCCCTCCCCCCATCCCTCTCCCCTCCCCCCTCCCCTCACCCCTCTCCTCTCCCCTCACCCCTCCCCCCTCCCCTCCCTCCCCCACCCCTCCCCCCTTCCCCACTCTCCCCCTTCTCCCCCCTCCCCTCCCCTTCCCCCCTCCCTCCCCTTCCCCCCCCCTCCCTCATCCTCCCCCCCTCCCCTTCCCCTTCCTCTCCCCCGCCCGGCAACGCCGGGTACTTCTGCTAGTTTGTGTATAAATTGAAAAACATATGGGGTAATGCACAGCGTTGTGGCGTTCGTGTTCTTCACATGATGAACCTGTTGAATTTGGTCCTGTAGAAAATCTTTGATCCACAGAATCAATGACGATATAATGCCTCGATTCGGCAGCTTCGGAATGAGGCGATGTGTGTGAATTGTACTGAACTCAGAGGAAAAGGTAATAAAGATTGGCACGATGTTTTTCAAATTCATGTTACAAATCAACATCTATTATCCATTATAGTCTTTAAACTCCTTAAATGCAACACCGTGTCTTGTGCAGAGAACAAGTCGATGATGGAGATAGTGTTCCTTACATATGCTCAAAAGTCAAAATTCTGTAAAAACAAAAAGATGCTTCTATAGCCGATGTCCGAGTTGGTTAAGCTTGGAGCATGTTGTACCTCTTTGTATGCTTTGTTCTGTGAAAGGTGAAATGGCATTGGGATTTTGGACCTGGAGAGGGCCTATACCACTGTCCCGAGAGAAATCATGATTGCTGAGATCGATGGGAGTGCCAGAGACAGCAGTTAGCCTGGTGGTAGGGATGTATAAGGGAACCAAGAGAAGAGTTTTGGTTGGTCTTAGGATGTCTGAGGCATTCAATGTGAACATCGGTTTGAGGTAGGGAAGCTCGCTCAGCCCACTCATGTTTATCATGGTGATGGAGCTGGTAAGCAGGAAGGTAAATATAAAATATATTCTGGGGAGGATATTGTATGCGGACGATTTGGCTATTGTGGTGGAGAGTGGATGGGAGATGCAGGAAGTACTGGGGGAGTGGAAAGAGGCATTTGAGAAACATATGCTGAAAATGAGCATTGAGAAAACAGACGTGATTTGGGTTCGGCAGAAGAGAAAATAAATGAATATCAGGTGAGAGGGGAAGGAGATCAGACAAGGAAATAGGTTTGAGTATCTGGGTGGAACAATAACCGGGGATGGAAAGTCAGAGGCAGAGGTGTGGAGAAGAATTCAGGTGGGTGTGAATGCATGGAGAAAGGTGGAGGGTGTAATGGCAGACAAAGAGATTTCAAGGAAAGGAAAGGTTCTGATGTCTTGTGTAACGTCGGCCTACCTTTACGGTCTGGCGACGTTGGCACTGACAGAGAGACAACAACAGAGGCTGCAGGTTTGTGAGAACAACTGGCTCAGGAGGATTGAAGGAGTGAAGAGGGTGGATAGAAGAAGAATGGATGAACTGAGGGAGGAGATTGGTGTGCAGATGAGCTTGATGGTGAGATTGTTGAAATGCCAGCCGAGATGGGCTGGACATTTGGTACAGGTGGGGGAATAGAGTATGGCAGAGAGAGAGATAGGTTGAGGAAACAAGGCAGCAGGAAAAGAGGTAGACTGTGATTGGCATGGCAGGATTGTGTATACTAGGGCATGCCCGTACTATATATATATCTAAAATTATATCCCCCCCCTCTATTTACATGAAATGGTTTGGTCCAAAGCGAACGGCTTGCGAGTACGGTGACAATCCCCCCCCCTCTATTTACATGAAATGGTTTGGTCCAAAGCGAACGGCTTGCGGAGTTTGGTAAAGAAATCGCCATAGCGTGCACAAACGCGCAGGAAAGCGAAAGAATCGCAAATTAGTTTTAATTAGTTTTAAAACATAGTTTAACGCCAACATAGCGGCAACATAGTTTGCCAACGTGAAATAAATGAATACGCTCTCAAATGTGCCGTCCGAGGCAGAGTCTGTTCGCCACGTTCGGCACACGTGATAACTCGCTGCTCTCTGATTGGTTGAATCGTTTTTTGGACATAGCTCGGTAACTACTTGTCCGATTATATGAAACCTTGAAAAGGCACATCCTCAGGTCCCCAGCAATATACCTGGCAAGTTTCAAGTATATCGGACCGGTAGTTGTCGAGAAACAGCGGTCGCATACACACACACACACAGAGATTACTGGAATTATAGATAGATATATATATATACAGTATACACAATGTAACAGAGTGGCAGAAGTTGGAAGTGTGGATCTGATGGGATGTACCATCTCCCCGATTTTGTTTGTGCTGGTTATGGAGTTGTTGGTACGTGCAGTGAGTGGACATGGGAAAGAAGTGGAGCTAGCCCCTGGTCAGAGGTTGCCAGCAATGTTTGCTTTCATGGATGACCTGACAGTTGTCCAACAGTCCGCTGATGCAGCAGTAGAGGTACTGGGATGACTGGAAAGGTTGATGCGGTGGGCAAGAATGGGATTTAAAGCAAGAAAGTTGAGGAGTGTGGTAGTGAGACTAGGAGTGGTGGATAACATGCACAGGTTTGAGCTGGGGGGGGGGAGGTGGTTCCATCATTGGTGGAGGCCCCTGTGAAGAGTTTGGGAAGATGGTATACAGTGGAGTTGAATGATGTGGGAAGAGTGGAGGAGGTCAGAAACAAGCTTTTGAGAGGTTTGAACAGGATTGATGGATGTGGTTTGCCAGGTAAGTTGAAGGTATGGTGTTTGAAATTTGGGTTGATGCCACGAGTATTGTGGCCATTGATGATGTATGATATTGCAATTGGGCATGTAGAGAGGATGGAGGTTGTGGTGAGGAGGTGGTTGGGAGTGCCACGCTGTTTGACGAACATTGCCTTTTATGGTCAGGGTGGAAAACTCCAGTTTCCCTTGACATCATTAACCGAGGAGTTTAAGGTGGTGAGGGTGCGGGAGTTCATGATGTTGCGGGATTCAAGTGATGCAGTGGTAAAGAATGCTCTCCCAGAGAAGAAGGAAGTCTGAAGTGGAATGCAAGAGCAGAGGTGGACGAGATGGAGGAGCGGTTGCAACAGGAGGAGGTCATGGGGATGGTACAGCATGGGAAGCATGGCTTGGGGTGGATGGAGCATGAGCGATGGGGAAAGGCATGTGTGAAAGAGAGGAGGAAGATGGTTGAGAGGGAGGTGAGAAGAAAGGAAGAGGAGGGGAGATATGTGAAAGCAGTCGGTCAGGCACAGCAAGGTGTTTGGACTATGTGGGAAGGTGTGCGGGTGAGGATATTGAAGTGGCAAGAGATTTGGAGGATGGAGCCAATATTGTTGAATTTCCTGTTGCGGGCAACGTATGATGTGCTTCCGTCACCAGTAAACTTGAGATTGTGGGGGTTGTTGCAGGAGGAGAGATGTTATTTGTGTGGAGGTGTGGGAACGGTGCAGCATGCACTGAGTGCATGCTCAGTAGCATTGGCAGCAGGAAGATACAGGTGGCGACATCATGATCAGGTGCTGGCGGTGGTGGTGCAGATGGTGCAACAAGAGGTGCTGAGATCGAGAGAGAGAAGAGTGGAGAAGGAGACTGATGGGGGAGAGGTGTTGTTTGTCAAAGAGGGCCAAGTGGTAAGAGGTGGAAAGAGGAGGAGGAGGTGGAAAGCAAGAGGGCTGTCAGATTGCTTGTGATTGGCAGGTGGTGGCAGACCTAAAGCCACAATTGGTATTCCCAGAGGAGATCTGTGTGACAAGGTTGCGGCCTGACATTGTCATTTGGTTAAGTGCAACAAGACAGGTCATCTTAGGGGAGTTGTCGGTACCTTGGGAAGAGAACATGGAGGAGGTGCACGAGAGGAAGAGAGGAAAGTACAGTGAGCAGAGTGCCGGGAGAAGGGTTGGCGAGTTTCGTGTCAGCCATTTGAGGTGGGGTGTAGAGGGTATATTGGCAATTCCTTTTTTGCATTTCTTGCTAGGCTGGGAGTGTGTGGGACAGAAAGAAGGAGGATGTGTGACAAGGTGGCCCAGGTTGCCTTGAAAGGCTCATTTTGGACATGGAGGAAGTTTATGGAGGCACGTCGAACGGTGTCGGTTGGTTGTCTGTTTTTTTTTTTGTTTTTTTTGTTACCATTATTATTTCTTATTTTGTGTATATGAGTGAGTGGGTGAGGGTGTGTTTTTACATGAATTAATTTTTGCATGAGTGTGTTTTTGTGTGTTGAGTGGTGTATGATGTAAGGGTAGGTGGTTGGTTAGTTGGTGTTGTGTGTGTATGTGTGTGTATGAATGATCTGGTGTGTTTTGTTGGTGAGTGGTGAAGGGTATAAAGGTGGGTGTTTGAGTGTTCCACCATGTTTGTTTGGTGCTCTGGATTCTGGATGTGGAGGTGTTGTTGTTGTTTGCACTGGCTGGGGGTAGGGGTATGTACGCATCCAGGTGCAGTTGCTGCATGTGGATGTGTATGTGCCCCTGCTGGCCCACCTAAGCTGACCGTATCGAGGTTGAAGGGCCGAAATGGGATGATGCTGAGGACCTCGACTGAGGACCCGGTCAGTGCGGCACACTTGTGACCAGGTGTGTTTTGAACGTATGTATGTATGTATGTATATATATATATATATATATATATATATATATATATATATATATATATATATATATATATATATATATATCTATCTATATATCTATATATATAAAGTAGAGTTGGCCTCTGTGTCTGTATCCTGATAGATCTACGATCTCTAAGATCTCGAGAACCCGTGGACGGATTTGCGAGCGGAAAGTACTGTTCGACTCGGGATGGTCCCAGGAATGTCACGGAGACATAAACATTTAAAAAATTTCGGGTTTTAAAATTAGCGTATTATTAGCACTAGCAGAAGAGAGAGGGATTCGAAGGGAGGGAGCGCAGCGCTTCTGCGCTTCTAGCGCTTCTGACTACAGCACACCTTAAAATTAAAAAAACTTCGGGTTTTAAAATTAGTGTGTTACGCGTAATTAGCGCTAGCAGAAGAGGGAGGGAATCTAAGGGAGGGAGCGCAGTGCTCCCTCCAGCGCTTCTGTTAGCGTAATTAGCGTATTTCGGAACGTTAATTTTTCAACTTCATTATTCGGAATCAGTACGTCCCAGAGAACCTTCGTAACGTTAATTTTTCAACTTCATCCGATTGACATGGGACCAACGGCATGTGACAAAGAGTGAAACATACAGGCTACATTTATTTGACGACAATGAGTTCCGACTTCCGACCTCGGTGGGATGACAGGCTGAGTCAACCCCCCTGGTGTGAAGGGGGAGGAGGAGGGGAGGGGGAAGAGAAGGGGAGGGGAACGAGGGGGAAGGGGATGGGAGGGGGGAGGGGGAGGGGGAAGGGGGAGGGGGAGGGGGAAGGGGGAGGGGGAGGGGGGGAGGGGAAAGGGGGGGAGGGGGAGGGGAGGGGCCCTTCTTCCCCTGGGCACCCCCGCACCCTTCCCTCCCCCCTTCCCCTCCCCCCTCCCCCCCTTCCCCCTCCCCCCCCATTCCCCTCCCCTCCTCTTCCCCCTCCCCTCCTCCTCCCCCGCTTCCCCCTCCCCCCTCCCCCCCGTTCCCCTCCCCTCCTCTTCCCCCTCCCCTCCTCCTCCCACTCCCGTGCAAAGCCGGGTACCTCTGCTAGTATATATATATATACACATACATACATACATACATACATACATACATACATACATACATATATACATATATATAAAGGCATGTGTGAAAGAGGAGGAAGATGGTTGAGAGGGAGGTGAGAGGAAAGGATTCTTCCGGGAGAAGGTGGTTCCATCATTGGTAGAGGAACCATCGTCACTGAAGGTCACGCCCCGAATAGGGTGGTAGGGATACCAGTAAGGTGGAGAGAGTTGGTTTAAGACAGAAGGGAGTGGAGGAGTATCGTGGTCAAGGCAGAGCAACACAGAACTTACAACAATATATATATATATATTGTTGTGGATCTCAAACATCGGCCTTCCCCTTAGCCCCTTGTCTTTTATCTAGCCGACGCGATCCGGGGCTATGACGTTCCTTCCGGTCAGCGCTGAATAGGGTGGTAGGTCGAATTAGTCCTATTACCTAATTACCAGCGCCTCCCGGAAGCAAGGAAATAACCCCACCCGAACCACGGTTTTATTGGACACGCCGAGCGATAGCGAGCCGCGATTCGGGCCGTTAACAGGAACTAACCCGATTGGAGCGGTTGTGATCGTGCCACGCTTAACCGATGGAGAAATCACTAAGACGGTCGAATTAAGAGGAAACAGGAAGAACATGTAATTTATTACACACTTTGTACAATGAAGAAGAAGGAGAAGAAGCAATGTACAGTGAAGAAGAAGAAGCAGATACACAGGGCAGCCTGAAACAGTCTTATACTTATCCCTGGACACGGGCCCGTTCACACTTAGACTTAGACTTAGACTCAGACTCACACGGGGGTTGTAGATGGTCGGGTTGAGGGTCCACAGCTCGCTCCGGTCCCCGACTCGTACGGCGGTGAAGATGGTAGACGGCAGGCAAGATCTCCGCGTGTCGTTGGCGCGGATCGGACAATTATATGTGGGGGGTGGGGGGGGTGGGGGGGGGGATCGGTAAGCTGGGCGATTATACTGGCGTGGCCGGGTACGTAGTAGATATACCGGCGCTGTATACGCGTTCCCAGTATGATTCAATACAATGCGCCGCTTTCCCAAGTCCTCTGCAATGCGCCGCTCCAGCAATGCTTCCACAACGACAAGTCTTTTAACACAGGGCGCTCTCCAATCAGGCCTCTTTCAATAGTCCTTCACGCGAGTCCTCTCCGCACAGTCCTTTGACGCTCTTCACTTGCGAGTCCTTTTGATCAACGATCGCAGTTGCGTCAGTCCTCTTAAACCGCATTAGTCCTGATCAAGGGCTTTGCGTGCGCAATTATATAGCGCCGCCCAGCGAACCCTCTCGAATGTCCCAGACGCGCTCTGACCACGCCCCTTAGGCCATGCCCACTGAGCCCTGGTTGGTTGTTGGGGTCTTACCGGCTCCGCCCTTGATGTCTGCTTGACGTGGCCACACCCCCGACCTGGCGCTCCGCCCCTTTTCCAGGCCTTACCTCGTAGCATCTGGGCTGGTTTGAGCGAAAACCCAAGAGCAGCGAATTAGTCCTTGAGCCAACCGGCCATATTTTGAAGTGAATGCTCCGGCGGGGGGAGTAATTCTCATTATGATTTTCCATTAGACCAATGTCTCAAGTGTCAGAAAAGGTGTGATGGAGATCTGAGAACGGTAGCTTAGTGCCCGGATGGACGCCATCTTTGAAACCACCCAGCTCGAAAATGCCCATTTGGTGGGGTACATTGTTGCACGTGTATCTGGACTTCTATACTAGCTATCGATGTGCGGTTGACGACTAAATATACGTCCGATGTGTACCGTCTAAATAAAAAATAATATGAAGCATTTTGTTTTAGATTAATTATTATAAAAATCAATTATCGAAAAAAAATCATATATTTTTCAATATTTTATTATTAGACTTGTACTTTTTTTAGTGAAACAACACTGGTATGATTTTCCAAATTATGCATTGTGCTACACCGTTTATCTGTCTATAAAAATAACTCAAAAACTAAAACATATCATCCACCACGAGTTTACACAAAAAATATATGAAAAGGCATGCACTTTCCACAAACCGAAACTATGTCAGTTGGAATTTCCCGCCGATAATCAACCCACAGAACCCAGTGCCGAAAGTGACGTCAGTCTATTCTATATCTATATTCTATATTCTATATCTCGGTCTGAGATTTGTTGCGGTGACCTGATTAATTTCTGAGCGGGGGGGGAGGAATCGCTGAGTGGTGGCGGAACATCGCATCGCGTCAACGGTATCATCGTCCAACCGAAGTCGCAGTCGTGTTTGCCGCCCCAACCTCCATCGGCAGTATCCAAAGCAGATAAGAAGCGATCTATCCCGTCATCCAGCGATTTAGTTCCAATATACAGCGGTGGGAAACGAGAGGGCCCACCTGCAATCAAGCCTGCAGATCTTTCTGACACTCTTGCAGGCGCAACATCCCTTGCGCAGCGCCGAAATCACGTATGGATTATGACTTGCATGCTGGAACCATGCGACCAGACAATCAGTTCGTGGACTGGTTTCAACATCATGACTAGAGATCGTGTTCAGGTGACGGAAGATGTAGTTGGCTACCTGCCGACTATAAACGCGCCTGCCACAGATATGGCAACAGTGCAAGAAATCCTCAGAGAAGCTCTGAACATCATGTCATCACTTCAGCTTGAGCGTATACCGGTGGTGCTAGACCAGGCACTATTTGCTAAGGCGACCGAAATAGCATGGAAAGATGTCGATCGATATGGAAGAATCGTGCTCATGATGGGGAACTTCCATACCATCTGTAACTTCATGTCGAGCATTGGGAAAATGTTTGGAGATGCAGGCCTTCGGGATGTAGCTGTTGAGTCAGGAGTAATCGCTGAAGGTTCCATCAACAGGGTTCTGGAAGGCAAGCAATACAACCGTGCTGTGCGACTCCACAAGTTGATGTACGAGGCACTAATGCGCATCATTTGGAAGGGCTTCCAGGTGTGGATAGAAAGCAATCATCCTGACAAGGAACCCCAGATTCGAAGCACTGACCTCAAAATTCGCAGCATCAAGGAGGATGTTTGCCACGAGACTCTCGCTGCTGCTCTCGATGATGATTCATGTGTACAGAGCTTTGACATGTTCGCGAAATACCTACATTTTCTGCGAACCAAACATGGAGACCTGGCTCACTTCTGGATGATGTATATTGATATGGTAGAGACCCTGCTGGGGTTGATTCGTGCGGATAGAGAAGGCGACTGGATGCTTCACTTGGCTTGTGTCAGAAGAGTGATCCCTTGGTGTTTCGCAATGAACAAGGTGAACTATGCTAGATATCTACCAGTGTACTATGCACAGATGACGCAACTCCACGAAACATGCCCCGAGTTGTACAGGCATTTCAATCAAGGCTACTTCTCCGTACAGCTTAGACCAGGGAATCCATTTGCCAGAATCGCTGTTGATCAGACAACAGAAGAAACAGTAAACAAAGATACGCAAACAGCTGGAGGAACACGAGGTTTTAGTCTTCGACAAGGGGCTGTGTCACGATACTATCTAACTGCAGAAAATCGGGCTACTGCACTGAGGCAACTACGAGAAACTATCCTTGTGAATGGCAGCGACACATCTCACGCCAAGCACCCTGACTTGTCTACTTCTCGCATCAAACGTGATGAGTCTGGCGTCACAGCTATCTGTGATCTACTGGAAAATGACTGGACCAATCCATTCGCCGATGATCCGTCATGTCTTCTCAGTATATCTACCGGAGCGGCTGCGAGGGAGGACGTTTCTAATGACCTACTCAACACCCTGCAAAAGGGGGAAGCGGCGTATCAAAGCTTCCAGAAACGTCTTGAAGAGGGAACAGGCTTTCATGACACATTGAACAAGCTAAACTTGAAGACCTTTGGTAAGATCAAGCAGAAAGTTGTGAAGGGCACAAACAAGGAGATCGTCCTGAGAGCTGACAGACAACTGTTTGCCACCATGATACTCATCGCCAAGACAAGGAACCTCGACATGCAACTTGTCCTTTGTCACCCACTAGGGCCGTTACCATGGTCTTTGGCAAACGTTGATGGGTCAATGAAAAAAACGAACAAAGCTGCACTTGCGAAACACATGGAAGGTCTTGTGGAACCAGCCGAGAACGTTGACAAGCGAAGTGCAACAATAATTGATGCGATGGCTCTCATACAAAAGATGCATGGCGAGAACGACACGTTCGAAGAACTATCTGACCGCATCCTTGCTGCAGCGCTTCACGCTGGTCAAGGCAGTGAGCGCATCGATGTTGTCTTTGACACATACACAGAAGAATCCATCAAAGCAGCTGAGCGTGTGAACCGCGGTTCAAATGAAGGCATCAGTTTCAGCGAGATCAGACCCGCACACAAAATCATGAACTGGCGGCGTCTCCTTGCTTGCAGCCAGACAAAGGAGAAACTGGTTGTGTTTCTGGCGGAGTCGTGGAAACATGAAACAAATCGCGAAAAGCTAGGCAACAGAACACTGTATGTCACCTGTGGTGAAAAATGTCTGGTACTGATCCGCGATAGGTGGAAGTTGGTGCAAGCACTCGAATGTAGCCACGAGGAAGCAGACACGCGTATGTTTCTCCACGCAAAGCACGCCGCTACCCACTACAAGACGATCATCTTAGTGGCAGATGACACCGACGTTCTGATCATCAGTCTTCATCTCAGCAGAACCATCGATAGTCAGCTCTTCATCAGACGAGGAACAAAGGTTCGAGTCAGAATGATCGACGTTGGAAAGTTGGCTGCGGTATTGGGGTCTGGAGTTTGCAGTGCATTGCCAGGGCTTCATGCATGGAGCGGGTGTGACACTGTGAGTGCTCTGGCTAGCCAAGGAAAGATAAAGGCTTTGAAGCTTGTGCAAGCGAATGAGCTGTATCTTCAAGCATTCACAGATCTGGGATCTTCGTGGAATGTACCAACAGACGTCTTCAATAGCATTCAGGCCTTCACGTGTCAGCTGTACGCCAAGAACACGAAGATCGTCGGTGTTAATTCGCTCCGTTATCACATGTTCTGTGCAAAGAAGGGCCAGATCGAATCTGGACAATTGCCGCCTTGTGAAGACTCCTTGATGCAGCATACGCTTGAAAACCTACCAGACGTCCCAACACCATCAGCAGGACATGGTTGGGAACTCGATGATGGCGGTTCGCTCACAATCCGATGGATGGCGGGTCTACCAGCTCAAGATGTCGTCTTGAATCTCATCTCATGCACATGCAGAAGGACGTGTCGACCGTCAGATTGCTCCTGCATACTGAATGGGTTGAAGTGCACTGTTGTGTGTAAGCTGCAGGGATGCTCCAACATGGTGCAGGATGATGCTATCGTGGCTCAGGATGCCAATGACTCTGATGGCGACTGATGATTAACTTTGTGTGCACTGTATATTGTATAGCATATGTTGTTCTCTATTATAATGCAGGCCAAATTGCCTGAAAATCTTTATAGACAGATAAACGGTTTAGCAAAATGTATAATTTGGAAGATCATACCGTGTTATTTGACTAAAACATGACATGTTCAATGATACCTCCGCTTGCTTATTAGGAATATACATCGTATGGTGTTAAAATCAGCTCCATACGTCTTTCCAAACTCTAGTAATGAATAATTAATATAATTGGCGGCCATTTTGAAATCCAAGATGGCCACCAAAGTGCAGATTTCCTATGTAACAATTTCCGCCTGCTTATTAGATATCGTATGGTGTTAAAATCCTCTCCGTACGACATTCCTAACTTGCGTTATCGTCAGAATAGATAATGCCAGCGGCGGCCTAAGTCATTTTATGCCTCTTTACATTTATTTGTTGTAAACTCGTGGTGGATGATATGTTTTAGTTTTTGAGTTATTTTTATAGA
>NC_136261.1:229263848-229741348 GCF_964187855.1 Myxine glutinosa
ACAACATATATACATGCATGTCTGTTCGATCATTTGTATATATATATATTATTATATAATTTATATATGTGTACATGGAGCCACTAAAGCCTTAAGTGTTATTTGTGTGAAAACGATGCTTGCCATCAATTTCAAGACACTGATGCATTCCTGTGTCCATTAACACCATGTGCCTGTTGTGGATAATTAGATGTGAACAGTAATTTTCAGTTAAATGAATGGAAATTATTCCTTCATCTTTGGAGACCTCTCAAAAATATTGTTTATCCTGTGTGTAAATTTTCGCCATTTTTTTTCGAAACATTTGAAAAGATTCTTTAATGGATTTCTGAAGCACAAATATGAATACAACCACGATGTCATCAGGACAAGATATTATGCGCTAATAAGTCTATTGTTTTTAACATCCGGGACGACTTTGCCCATAAAGAGAGGTCTCAATCCCTAAAACATGATTTTTTTTTTTCGTTGACTGGGCCCAAGATATATTAAGATAGCTCACTTAATTGTTTTTACTTTCACTTCAAAACACCCAATTTTGTTGTGCCTAACGCCGGAACACGGAAACGTCAAAGTATTGTTTTTATTCTGTGCTTTTCATCTATTTGCTACTTGTAAAATCGAAGATTTTTCAAGTATATTGGTCGGATGCGTTTGTTATTACTTGGCAAAAAACATTTTCTTGGAAGTATGTTGATCACTCCGGTTTGTGTGTTTTTATTTTTTGTTTTTTTTTGTATACAAGATCGAGGCTCGTGAAAGAGCTAACATGAATCACGCAAAAAGTCAAACCGACACATGAAAACATATAAGGGGAGCGGTAGACAAGATGGGGAGAGAGAGGGGGAAGGACACAAACACAACATTTGAAAGCAGGGACATCAAGAGATCTGAGGGAGGGAGAGGGCTTGGGGGGAGGTGGGAGAGGTATGAAACATATGGACACTGCAAGGCCTTCCAGGAAAGAAGTTGGAATTTCAAAAAAGTGGATCTGGGGTGAATTAGCGGGGTAGAAAAGATCAAGGTTTTGGATGGGGAAAGAGATGGTGGTGAACAGCTGTTTTAAAGTCTTGGAGGGAGGAGTGGGATTGAAGGAAGTGGGGGAGTTTGTTCCAGAGGTGGGAGAAAAGAGGAATGAAAGAGTAAAGGTGAGCAGAGAGTCTTGATTTTGGCAGTTTCACCATAAGAGGGTGAGGATCTTGTGGATCTTGTGCAAGGTGTGCAAGGTGCCATCTCAACAAGGCGGATCTTGTGTGACCTGCAGGAATATTTGGGGGACAGAGCCCAGAGAGAGCTGGGGGAGCAAGGCCGGAGAGGAGTCGGTAGAATACAGAAAGGCCACCAAACCTGCCTGCGGTGAGTGAAAGGCCCTCGGAGTTAGCTTCATCGCGGGAGATTTCAATGATTCTGAAAGCTTTGGTTTCAACAGCGTGAAGCTGAGCTAGGTGTGAGGCAGGAGCACCGGCCCAGAGGGGGGAACAGTATTCCATTTAGCTGCGGATGAAAGCCTTGTATGTGGTGAGGCGTTCAGGTGTTCCAAGGAAGGACTTCGCACGACGGAGGATGCCCAGTCGGCGACTGGCTTTGGAGGCCAGATTTGAAATGTGGTTTTCCCAGGAAAGATCATGGCAGATAGTGAGACCCAAAAGCTTGAGTGATACAACTTCTTGGAGAGGATTGTTTAGAAAGTAGATTGGAGGGTTGTCCAGTCGGTTTTTTCGGAGAGACAGTGAGAGTGTGAGATTTGTCAGGATTGAAAGATATGTTCCACTTGTTTGACCAGTCTGTGATTTTTGGTTATTGCTTGCAAAATCGAAGATTTTTCAAGTATATTGGTCGGTTACGTTTGTGGTTCTGTCTGTCTGTCTGTCTGTCTGTCTGTCTGTCACCGGCCTCCAAGTCACAATTCGAAACCGATCGTCACGAAACTCCACCAAGTTGTATTGGTCGTCCCAATTGAGAAGCCTATTGTTTTTGGGGTCAAAAGGTCAACATAGGCCAAAGGTCACCAACTTTGCCAAATTTCTAAAATCCTCAATTTTCATCCGATTGACTTGAAATTTGACTGAATTCTTTCTGACTTAGCCTTTGAAGAGGACTTGCATATCTGGTCACTGAATTCAACCACCAAGTATATTTGAGGTCAACATAGGCCAAAAGATCCAACTGAAGGAAATCTCAGTTCCTTCCACCAAGCTCGGAACAAGTGTGTGTCTACCCTCAGGAGTGCCAGGAAGCACTATCTCTCCTCACTCAAGAATGAACTCTCAAACCTGTCTCCTTCCTCCAAATCCTGGTGGCGTCTGGTCAAATCCGTTTCTGGTGTTTGTTCCCCCTCCATCCACTCCCTTAACCTCAAATGGCCACACAGTTGACATCGCACGTGACAAAGCCGAATGCCTCAACTCTGTGTTCGCCTCAAAATCCTTGGTCCCAAACCCATCTCTCTCTGTTCCCACCTTTCCCAGTCGAACCCAACTGCTCCTGGACTCTGTGTCCTTCTCTCCTGACAAGGTGGAGGAGTTTTTGTCAAACCTCGACTCTGATTCTGCAACTGGACCAGACGGCATCAGCCCACGGGTCCTAAAATCCTGCGCTGCCGCTCTATCTCACCCTCTCTCTGTTCTTTTCACCCTATCTTTTGCTCAAGGTCATCTGCCAGCATCCTGGAAATCAGCTAACATTACCGCTTTACACAAAAAAGGTGCAAAAACAGATCCTTGCAACTACAGACCAATCAGCCTGCTCCCAATTATCAGCAAAGTCATGGAATCCATCATTGCTTCGGATATGAAATCTTTCCTCTTCTCCAATGGCTTGATCTCTGATCATCAATTTGGTTTCAGACCAGGTCACTCTACTCTGGACATGCTGCTTCTGCTGTCTCAACAATGGATGGAGGTCCTCAATGCCAAACAGGAAATCAGAGCTGTCTCCCTTGACATATCAAGGGCCTTTGATACGGTCTGGCACCCAGCTCTGCTCACCAAACTCTCCTCCTATGGTATCCATGGAAATCTCCATGCATGGCTTGCGGACTTCCTCTCTGGTCGTAGTCAACGTGTGGCCCTGAATGGATTTCTCTCATCTCCCCTGCCTGTTCAGGCTGGAGTTCCCCAAGGAAGTGTGCTGGGCCCTGTGCTTTTTCTGGTCTTTATCAATGATCTCTCTGACTCTCTGGAAAATCCTCTCTATCTCTTTGCTGATGACTCCACTCTCTGCCGCTCCATTCCTCTTCCCTCAGATCGGCAGTCTGCAGCCTCCTCACTCTCTGAAGACCTGGACAAAATCACAGACTGGTCAAACAAGTGGAACATGTCTTTCAATCCTGACAAATCTCACTCTCTTACTATGTCTCTCCGAAAAGATCGACTGGACAACCCTCCCATCTACTTTCTCAACAATCCTCTCCAAGAAGTTCTGTCACTCAAGCTTTTGGGTCTCACTATCTGCCATGATCTTTCTTGGGAAAACCACATTTCCAAGCTGGCCTCCAAAGCCAGTCGCCGACTGGGCATCCTCCGTCGTGCGAAGTCCTTCCTCGGCACACCTGAGCTCCTCACCACATACAAGGCTTTCATCCGCAGCTCAATGGAATACTGTTCTCCCCTATGGTGGGCTGGTGCTCCTGCCTCACACCTGGCTCGGCTTCACGCTGTTGAATCCAAAGCTTTCAAAATCATTGGAATCTCCCGCGATGAAGCTATCTCTGAGGGCCTTTCACTCACTCACCGCAGGCAGGTAGGTGGCCTTTCTGTCTTCTACCGACTCCTCTCCGGCCTTGCTCCCCCAGCTCTCTCTGTGCTCTGTCCCCCAAATATTCCTACAGGTCGCACAAGATCTGCCAGCAACCCTCTGATGGTTAAACTGCCGAAATCTCGGCTCTCTGCTCACCTTCACTCTTTCATTCCTCTTTTCTCCCGCCTGTGGAACAAACTCCCACACTCCCTTCAATCCCTCTCCTCCCTCCAGGTCTTTAAAACAGCTGTTCACCACCATCTCTTATCTTCCCCCATCCATAACCTTGATCTTTTCTACCCCCACTAATTCACCCCAGATCCACCTTGTTTGAAATTCCAACTTCTTTCCTGGAAATCCTGGCAGTGTCCATATGTTTATACCTCTCCCACCCCCCCCCCCCCCACTTCACATGCCTCCCCCCCTTCACAAGCCTCCCCCCCAAAGCCCTCTCCCTCCCACAGATCTCTCGATGTCTCCATGTCTCTCGGTCCCTGCTCTCAAATGTTGTGTTTGTGTCCTTCCCCCTCTCTCCCCATCTTGTCTACCGCTCCCGATGTTATTTGTTTTATGTGTCTGTTTGTCTTTCTGTGTGATTAATGTTCGCTCTTTCACGAGCCTCGATCTTGTATACAAAAAAAAAAAAAAAAAAAAAAAAAAGGTCAACATAGACCAAATTTCTAAAATCCTCAACTTTTATCCGATTGACTTGAAATTTGAAGAGAACTTGCATATCTGGTCACTGAATTCAACCACCAAGTATTTTTGAGGTCAACATAGGCCAAAAGGTCAGCATAGGCCAAAGGGTCAACACAGGCCAAATTTCTAAAATCCTCAATTTTCATCCGATTGACTTGAAAATTGAACAGCATTTGCATATTGAGTCACTAAATAGGGAAACTAAATATTTTTGAGGTCAAAAGGCCAAAGGTTAACTCAAGGTGAACCTTACAAAATCATCATTTTTCATCTGAAAAATCGTCACTTTTCTTCCTGTTGACCTGAGCTTTGATCAAGATTGTCAATTTTAATCTTGATGAAATGGACAATTTGCTGTATCAATGGAATTTTTTTTCTTGGGGGTGGGGGGCGGATTTTGCAAGTATCGTGCTCCGCATGACGTCTTCTTGTTTGTTTGTCTGTTTGTCACCGGCCTACAGGTCACAATTCTAAACCGATTATTGTCACGAAACTTCACCAAGTTGTTTAGGTCGTCCGATACGTTTACCAAATTCCCGATACGTGTAACTGTACCAAATCAACAGTTAAAAGGATTTTGAGCCGACAGCTGTTACGGCCTTGGCAAGATCGATGGAGACAGCGATCTGTTAGCGATCGATGGAGACATGTTGCTTTCTCGGGTGCAGCCGTTTGTGCGTCGTCACAATGAGAACAATGAACGTCATGCGAATGCGAATGTTATGCGTGAGTCCAAACCTGAGAATGCTGGAGACTAAAGCTGAAATTGGGAAAACTAAATAGCCTATTTTACTCCTGGAGATCACAGGATTATCCACCCAAAATATCTTTGCGATCGGTTCAGCAGTTTTTACGGTACCTTCGAACAGACGGACGGACGGACGGACGGACGGAAGGACGGAAGGACATTTGGTGAATTATGTTGAGATACTCAATTTTCAGCCGATTGACTTCAAATTTGAATATGATTTACATATCTGCTCACTGAATTCAACCACCAATTATTTTTGAGATCGGCATCGGCCAAAAGGTCAACATCGGCCAAAAGTCAACAACAATTTCAAATTTCTAAAATCCTAAATTTTCATCCGAATGACTTGAAATTTGAATAGGATTTTCAAGTCGGCTACCTGAATTGAACCACCAACTATTTTTCAGATCAACTTAGGTCTTAAGGTCAACATAGGCCAAAGGTCAACCACTTTTTTTAAATTTCTGAAATCCTCAATTTTCATCCAATTGACTTGAAATTTGAAAAGGATTGTCATATCACCTAACTGAATTCAACCACCAACTATTTTTGAGATCAACATAGGCCAAAAGGTCAACGTAGGCCACATTTCTAAAATTGTCAATTTTCATCAGATTAACTTAAACTTTGAAGACGATTTGCATATCAGGTCACTGAATTCAACCACAAATTATTTTTGAGGTCAAAAGGATGCTCTACTGAGTGACATTCGACTTTGTTCTGTTTTGCCAAGTGGCGCTCTACGAGTGATTTTTTTTTTCATTCTGTCTGTTTGTTTGTGTGTTTGTCACTCACCTACAGGTCACAATTCGAAACCGATCATCATGAAACTTCTCCTAGTTGTAGAAGTCGTCACAATTGAGAAGCCTATTGATGTGGAGGTCAAATTTCTAAAATCGCCATTTTTCATCTGATTGACGTGAAAATTGAACAACATTTGTATGTCGAGTCACTAAATGGGGAACCAAGTATTTTTGAGGTCAAAGGTCAAACTACCAAAATCATCCATTTTCATCTGAAAAATCATCAATTTTCATCCAATTGACTTGCATATTAAACAGAATTTGCATGTTGAGTCACTAAATAGGGAAACCAACTATTTTTGTGGTCAAAGGTCAACTCAAGGTCAAACTTCCGAAATCATCAATTTTAATCTGAAAAATCATCACTTTTCATCCTATTGACCTGAGCTTTGAGCTTTGATAAAGCTTTGAGCTTTGATAAAGATCGTCCATTTCAATCTTGATGAAATGGCCAATTTGCTGGATCTTTTGACGTCTTCTTGTTTGAGTATTGTGGATGGGCAGCTTTCGATTGCCAATCCCAAATTGCCCCAAGGGCATGAAAAGTCAACTAGAAAGTACAAACTGGCATCACATGTGCATCAGAAAAAACAAGACAGGAAAAATTCTTCTAAATACCATTAGTGAGCCATCTGGTTTTTTTTTTTGTCAGAGGATTCCATGGTGACATTTTAATTCTCCCGAGATTAACTCTTTCCAAAAGCTTTAAATCCAAATCATTAATAGCATTTCCTTCAGGTAGTGTTCTTCCAATCAGGCGAGGTAGTGTTCTTCCAAGCTTTCCATATCATCACATTAAGTATTTTTCCCGTTTGTGTTTTTGTCAAATCTCTACTGTTTATAAGTCCCCTACCGGTGTACACCGGAGGGGACTATAGGTTTGCACGCCGTCCCTCCATCTGTCAGTCCGTCACGCAAAGAACAGTTTTCCGGACTTTTTCTAACGCTTAATGCTAATGATTTCAAACTTGGCACATGGTTTCCTCATGATAAGTTACAGATCAAGTTCGAACTTCACGACGTTTCGATCATTTTTGACAAAGTTATGGCACTTTGAACTTTGGGAATTCTGATAATTCTGATGATCCTTAATTCAGTGCCATTTTAAGTTTTAATTTCCTTTAAAAACCAATTTCTCTGTAATAACAGGATCGATTGAGATCAAATTTTCACCGTAGGGGGGACTCGGTCTGTAGAATATTTTAATGGTAATTATGACGTCACAGGTCACGTGGTTCGGCCGCCATATTGTTTTTCGTGAAAACACGAAAACCCCTTTTTCTCTGCAACGGCTGAACAGATCGAGGCCAAACTTTGCAGGCAGAATCGCATAACCATGACGAACAAAAAAGTTAGCGAGCATGACGTTATGCGTCACATGGGTTCAGAGTTATGACGTTTTTAAGCATGAACCTTTAAAACCGAGCTCCTCCATCATTTTTGATCCAATGGAGGGGAAACTTCACAGATCTGTTCAGAACTAAAATGTCCTTTTGGAATTTGCGATAGGGCACGTGGTTTGGCAGATATCGTTAATTAAACGAAAATATTTTTTTAAATGGATATCTCTTGTTTATTCGAGAGTTCTCCTCAAGCCGCACCTCGTGCGCTCAGCCTCGTCTCGCGAACGTCAAAAGCGCGCGCTTTCAGGGAGGGGCGGAGCCAAGTCGAGCAACATTTATATATACACATCGATCATTGATCGTGAACCTGAAAATATAATAAATTACTGATATTTAGCAACTCGAAAGGTACTTTATCAACAACTTATTTTCTTGTGCTTCTGCTGACCTGTCTGCAAGGTGTATAAATCGAAGTCCCGAGTGCGAATCACAGGTGAGCCCATCCTGAGGTAATTAGCGATTGGGAACGATTCAGAACCTGTGGGTAAATAACCCTTGGTAATTTCCCCAACAGTTTTCCGGACGACAGACTGCTGGTAGGGGACATGTATTGCAGCGCAATACTCAGAATGCTTGTTTTACTGTGTATGTGTCTACTGTGTGTTTCTCGTAAGATCTCGGTTTGTAAATCATGCATACTTGTGTTTAATAGTCGTTTTGTTCATGCCGCGTTTGGGGTCTGGTCCCTTGAGGCTTCCCTGTCTCCTCGGCGGTCGTTTGTTGTCTATTTACTTTCGTTCTCTCACTGTATTGCTTTTTTCTTTGTCTTTCTTTTCACACCAGACCTCCCTGAACATCTTACTTACCCTTTGTTTAAAGTCTTCATTCAAAAAAAAAAATCTTTATAATAATTTACTTCTCTCCCCGTGGCTCCCTCTACCCCGACCGCGACGACGTGTTTCGCCCCACCCGTTTTCTCTCCTTCCTTCATATCTCAATCCTCTCCAGCCGATACCTTCCAATTCTAGTTTTCACCATACTCCTTCAACCTTTCTCCTTCTTCCTCAGATCCCACTTTCACCTGACCTTCAAAAAAATATATATGTATTGTTGCGAATATGGAATTTGGCCTCCATATCCGCTTGTAAATATTCCCCTATTTCCCCAATACTCCCCAACTATCCCCAATCCCCCATTCCCTAGTCCCATTGTCTGTAAACAACACTCTGTAGAACCGACCTTCCCCTCTTTCCCCCATTAAATGTCGTGCCCAGGTCCACCGCATCTCACGTAGACAACTTTCGGACATCTTGCTAGTTATTCTTAGTCTATGTCAGTTAAGGACTCGTTTCCATTAATTCTGACTCTTCGTTGCACCAGAATGTGATTATATGGCACCAGTAGTGAGTTTAGGACCTTCCCATATCTCCTCCCATCTTCTTCCCCAAACAACAACAACAACAACAACTACAGCTACAACAACAACTACAACAACGGCGCGCGGGGGGAGTGTGCGTCCTCACACCGGCTCGGTTAGCCGCCATGACCATGCGCTCCACGGGGTTACCACGAAGGGGCTCCCTGTCAGCCCCTCGTCAAGGGCGGAGCCGGTAACCCCCCCGCACGCACCCAATGAGAAGCAACGAGCCGATTCCATCTGGGGCGGAGCTAACGAGCCGAGGGCGTGTCACTCCCCGCCGGATATACGCGGCCACTTACCGGATGTGAGGTCAGATGCGCCCCGAGCTTGAAGAGGAAGAACCAGTCGTGACCTCCGAGCGCTGTGACCTCCCTGCATCTACTGGACCGTACAGTACACTGTCCTTGAGCCAAGAGTGCACCTTGAGCCATCGATACCCGCCTTTCTTTGCCATCAATCCCCGTGTGAGTCAGCCTTGTCCCGTTTATCTGTCGTCTGTTGGGGTTAATATAAGTGTGTCTAAGTGCCTGTCTTTCTATGATGTCCCTCTTGTAGTTGTAATCTAACCTTCCGCCTTAATATAACCTCCTCCGGAGGTCTTGAGAACTGAACCCTTGGTGTCGTGTCATTTTAACCCAGCCGTTGTGTCATTTTCCTCAATTGATCTAGCGTAGCGCGACTCGTCAACGTTCGAGCATAATCGGGTAAACTGTGCAGACGTGGTCATACCAAACCGCTCGGTAAACTAACATCCACAACCGCGTCTGTAACAATTGGTGTCGAGGAGTGGAATTCGGACCCGGGACTAAATTTGTTAGGCCCAAACTTTGGGAGGTAGAATCGATCCGGAGCGCGTTTACTGCGCTCGACGAAATTATAACGGCGAAATTTGATTTTGTTATACGGAAATAAAAACCCGAATTTTGAAAGTCGCGCTATGGCAGACCAAGACAGCTGGGGTCCGGTAGTGGAGAGTGAGGCAGGGTCGGTCCAGGACCAAATTGAGGGACGCGAGGAGAGCGAAGCAGCGAGGGTAGCAGACGCACAAAATGGCGCCTCGCTGGTCCCCGCGACCGTGGCAGCGCCCCTGGTGGATTCGAACCTTTTCCTCCTGCAAATGAGGGCCCTTATGGAACAAATGGTGGGAATGAGGGCTGATAGTGAGCGGTTGGGAAACCAAATGGGGGTAATGGGGAACCGGATGGATGCTCAGAGTGAGCAATTGGGGGTAATGGGAAACCAAATGGGGGTAATGGGAAACGAAATGGGGGTAATGAGGGACGAAGCGAGGGGTACCGGTGAGGGGTTAGACAACGGGATAAAAGAGGTAAAAAATGGGTTAATGGGGGTAGAAAACAGAATGGCCGCTCAAGAGAATCAAATGGAAGGGATGCAAAAATGGGTTAGAGGGGTTAGAAAACAGTATGGAAGGCAAATTGAGGGACATGAGGGACCAAGCGGAAAGGGAAGTTAAACAAATGGAGCAGCAGATAGAGGGGGTCAGAATGGGGGTAGAAACCAAACTGGATGCTCACAGGGAGGAAATGGAGCAGATGAGGGTGGCATCTGGGCAGGAGATGCAAGTGATGGGAGCGGAGATCAGAAGAGGTGTGAGTGAGGAGGTCGGAGGAGTGCGCGAGGAGGTGAGGCACTGTAAGGAGCACATGGAGAAGGAGGTGAGAAAGGGGACTGTAAAGTTACAAGGGGGCATAGAGGACCTGACGCAGGAGGTGGAACAGCTGACGGAGGGACAAAAAGGACTAACGGAGCAGGTTCAAAGGAACACTGCGGTATTAGGAGGTTTAAAAGCGACACAAAACGACATAAAAAACGACTTGATAGCGACAAAGAGGGAATGTCAGATGGTACGTGAGGGACTGACAGCGAGGTTGGACGAGGTGGTAGAGGTAATGGAGACGAAGGACCGGCAGGTGAGGACGCACCTGGAAACGGTCAAGGTAGCCTTAGGGGATGAGCTTGAGGAGACGTACCGGGGAATAAAAGAGGTGAAGCACAAATTAGAAGAAGTGGAAGAAGGGATGAGCGAAATTAAGAAGCGACGGAGAGGGGATAAGAAAGAGATAAAGGAGGAAGTAAAAGAATTGGTCCAAAGTCTGTGTTCGGATCGTGATGATGTGCTCATTAACCGGATGAGGGATTCGCAGGTGATGGAGGAGAAGCGAAGAGGAAGAGGACCCGGTGTAAGTGGTGACCAATATGGTCGTGCGTATGATGCGCCAGGGGATTTAAGAAGCTTGGGGGTCGAGATGGACCCGGGTGTTCGTGAGAGGCCGTTGGTGAAGTGTGCGACAGGTCTGGTGTGCGAAAGAGGAGGTGTGCGA
The DNA here is from genome assembly GCF_964187855.1 of Myxine glutinosa. Taxonomy (NCBI): domain Eukaryota; kingdom Metazoa; phylum Chordata; class Myxini; order Myxiniformes; family Myxinidae; genus Myxine; species Myxine glutinosa. Next base: position 229,274,945 of record NC_136261.1, read on the forward strand.
GAAAGTCCGACTCTGGGGTGTGTGAGGAAAAAGTGCGTGCCAAGGAGTGAGGGTGCTGGCGAGAATGAGTCGGTCGTAGCGCGTGTGCGAGGGAGCACATGGAAGCGCGGTGTGGTAAGTGTTACAGAGGGGGTGACGGGAGAGTGTGCGCAAGAGTGTGCGCGAGAAAGGTGTGTGACGGACAGGTGCATGGGGAGAGAGTGCGCTGTCAAAGGCAAGGAAGAATGCATGCCTGTGGTGAGTGTTACAGAGGGTGTGACGGGAGAGTGTGCGCAAGAGTGTGCGCGAGAAAGGTGTGTGACGGACAGGTGCATGAGGAAAGAGTACGCTGTCAGAAGTAAGGAAGAGTGTCCACCTGTGGTGAGTGTTACAGAGGGTGTAACGGGAGAGTGTGCGCGAGAAAGGTGTGTAACGGACAGGTGCCTGAGGAAAGAGTGCGCTGTCGGGAGTAAGGGTGAGTGCGTTGTCAAGAGTGGTGGTGAGAGTATTGAGAGTATTGAGAGTGACAAGGAGCGTGAGTTGGTTGTGACAGGTGAGCGAGGATGCACACCTGGAATGGTAGAGCGTGAGTGGGAATGCACGCTGGAGTTGGTGGTGAGGCACGTGGTTGGGTGTGCGAATGAGAGCACACCTGTGATTGTCACAGAGGAGGTGACAGAGGAGGGGGCGCGAAGAGGTGTGTTGGTGAGGTGTGCGACCAACGAATGTGTGCCAAAGTGTTCGGTGGTCAGGTGTGTGACCAAGGCTGTGAGTGGAATGGGTGTACCTGGGTGTGTAAGGAAAGGTACGAGGAGCATGGGCACGGCTGGATGTGTGAGCAAGGAACGGGCTGCGGGGTGTAAGCGTCCAGGTGAAGCATCGACGTTAGACGGGGTAGAGTTTAGAACGACTTATAGCCGAATCGGGCCCTCGGTGCGTGCTGGGCCTCGCTTTGAACGGCCGCGTCCGTGCTCCACTAGGCGGAGCGGGCAGCCCGATAGAAAGGGTCGTCATGGCGACCACTTTTTGTTGAGGCAGTCCGGCAGGTCGAGATCGGGACATTGGATGGCTCCGTGCCGAGATGGTGCGTGGGATCTCGGCACGGGTAAGCCCCCGTCCCTGCACCGAATGCCGGACGCATCCAGCCGCTGGCACAGAACAACCCGCATTCAGGGCTTGGCTTTACGAAGCCGGGCTTTGGACAGGAATTGGCGCACCGAGAGGTATTAGTGAGTAGACTGGGTGATGAGGTTAGTGTTTTGGACCCAAAATTAGAGAAAAACAAAATTTGATGATTGGCAAAGGAGTGGCAGTGATGATTGGTACAGTGATTGGCAGATGATTGGCAAATTTTTAATTTGTTGAAATTTGATGTGCAAAATTGGTAGTGAGCGATGGGCCCGGTGGGTAAGGGGGGCATCCCTGCCACCCTTCCCATATGGGGGCAAAGGAGCAATAGATTATGGGGTGTATGGCAGTGAAAACTAGCCCGGGTGGGTTAGGTTATATTGATAGGGCCCTAGAAGATGACATTAGGTGACGTTAAGTTTAGTTAGTGACTGATACCTGTAGTGGGGACGCAGGTAGATTAGTATGGATGATAATGACGAGGGAGCGCAATAGTTTAAAGGGACGACTGGGAAGCGCAAGTTCAGAGGGGAGTAGTTAGATGAGATGATGCCGTGTGGTTGAGAGTTGAACAGGTGTGATTGCACAGGTGTGCAACTGGACAGGTGTGTGGAACAGTGTGTGAGTAGTGAGTGTTGTGGATCAGCGCGAATGCGCTTGGGGAGAGAAGGGTGCAGGTGGCACCAGGTGTGAGAGCACAGGTGTGCAAGTACAGGTGTGTGGAGAGAGTTGGAGTAAGTGGTACGGAGTGTTGTGCATGGTGCGAAGGTGTGGATGGGGGAAGAGTGGACCCCTTTCACGAGTACCCGGGGCGGGTAGTGTAAGTGTTAGGTAGAGGGTATAGGTAAATTGTGGTTGGATATTGGCATTTGTGGTGCGGTTGCAGAATGGTGTTGTGGATGGGTGCATTAGTGTCGTGGAAATGGCTGGGCGTGTAGCCTGTTAGTGTGTGTAGTTGGTTGGGCACTCCACCACTGTGAGGATGTCGGCCAGGTGAGGCCGCAGGTGGGCTCTGGGAGCCGGTAGTTGTGAGTGGGTGCCTGAGGATCCCGGGTGTGGATCGGGTAGCCCAGTGCCAGGGAGGGCACCGAGTGGGGAGAGCGCCAGAGGGCCTTCCCCAGGTAGTTAGGTTAGGGTAAGGAGCAGGTAAGCTCGGAGGCAACTGCAGTGGTGGAGGTGTGCAGGTGGGTAGACCCGCTGGGAGAGGTACACGTCGCAGCCCTGAAATTGTGCGAGGGCACCGAGAGATGAATCGGGGGAGTGAGACCCCAAATTGAAAAGCACCACAGTTTGGCCAATGGGAATTGGTTTTTAGAACCCATAGTGTAAGAGGGCCAATGGTTTGGCCGGAGAAAGACCCCGGGTAGTGTAAAGTTGTTAAAGTCATTTAGGAAATAGTTAGGATTGATGAACCTGTCGCACCATACGCAGCCACTTACCTGTGGTGATGATGATGACTCCACACCTGTGTTTTCTTTGTTTTGTTGCAGAAAGTAAGGATTGCTGTTGGATTTGTGAGACGCATCACGACGTGGATGAGACATTGGGGTGATTCCATCTCTCCCTCCCTAGGAGGGACTGATGATGAATTGGTAATGGCAAATTTTGATGTTCAGTTGGAGATGGCAAATTTTGATGAGAGTTGAAAATGGCAAATTTGATTGGTTAGGAGGGAGAGAAGACGAATTTGGTTTATGGGAGGAACGGGGAAGACAGTAGGGATGTTTGTTGATTTGTAAAGTAGATGTTTATGGGTAGTGTTGTGTTTTGTGGATACAGTAAGGGGTAAGGGAGGGGCCATGTAGGTTACCTGGTGGGGGGGGGGGGGGGCGTACGGTAGGAACGTACCTGTCTCACCTGGTTCCCATGTGCCCCCAGTGTGCATTACCTTGCATTGCGTGCACTTTTGCGCCCTTACCACCTTACTCACTTGTCTGCTTCTTTTGTCTCCCACCTCCGAGGATCTGGCTTTGGGGTAGAGAGAGAGGAGAGAGAGGTGCTGGCTTCGCAGTTGTGGGCCTGCACTTTCGCTGTTTGCTGCCTGGATCGATACACCATATGGACCGCAATGTTTGTGGCCACCCACCATGGACCGCAGCTCTTTTGCGGCCAAGCACCACCCATGGATGGACCTATGGGTCAACGTGGCACCTATGCCATACAGGTGAACCACTAATAGTTGGCCCCCTGACGGCCACAATAAAGAAATGGACGCGGTTGGCGCCTTTCTTGATTTTTTAAAGAAGTAAGAAGGCCAAGTGCACCACATGAAGGCAAGACCAGCGGCAGAACATCGGCCGGCTGCGACACCACCGGTGATTTATAAACACTTTATTGGTGCACCGGATGGTGCTCACTGTGTGATGGGGTGGTGCTTTTGATGCTTGGAAGGGGTGCTCTGCACATTATTAAAGGCCGTAGGCCACAGAGCACTCGTGGGTTGGTGTATCGATGCTGGCATGCGTGCTCTCTCTATGCATAACATCTGCATGTGTTCCTCCAGAAACAGGTCCTGGATCGTAGTGTAAATAGCAGCGTAGTCGTGTAAATAATGCTCCCTACCGGCTGTATGTTTAGTTTGCGAATTCTTTCCGGATTCGGTTATCCTGTGGGTGTGTTTCTGAGAGGAGAAGGGTGCAACGTCGCAGGGGGACATATTTACTCATTTGTGAATATCTGTAAAACTGTCGCACTCAGGGTAGAGTTAATAGTAGAGGGAACTACATCTGAGTGCCACACTAAAGTAGGTAAAAATTTATCGGGTCGGGACGCCCCGAGGGTAGAGAAGGGTGCAATGTTGCGAATATGGAATTTGGCCTCCATATCCGCTTGTAAATATTCCCCTATTTCCCCAATACTCCCCAACTATCCCCAATCCCCCATTCCCTAGTCCCATTGTCTGTAAACAACACTCTGTAGAACCGACCTTCCCCTCTTTCCCCCATTAAATGTCGTGCCCAGGTCCACCGCATCTCACGTAGACAACTTTCGGACATCTTGCTAGTTATTCTTAGTCTATGTCAGTTAAGGACTCGTTTCCATTAATTCTGACTCTTCGTTGCACCAGAATGTGATTATATGGCACCAGTAGTGAGTTTAGGACCTTCCCATATCTCCTCCCATCTTCTTCCCCAAACAACAACAACAACAACAACTACAGCTACAACAACAACTACAACAACGGCGCGCGGGGGGAGTGTGCGTCCTCACACCGGCTCGGTTAGCCGCCATGACCATGCGCTCCACGGGGTTACCACGAAGGGGCTCCCTGTCAGCCCCTCGTCAAGGGCGGAGCCGGTAACCCCCCCGCACGCACCCAATGAGAAGCAACGAGCCGATTCCATCTGGGGCGGAGCTAACGAGCCGAGGGCGTGTCACTCCCCGCCGGATATACGCGGCCACTTACCGGATGTGAGGTCAGATGCGCCCCGAGCTTGAAGAGGAAGAACCAGTCGTGACCTCCGAGCGCTGTGACCTCCCTGCATCTACTGGACCGTACAGTACACTGTCCTTGAGCCAAGAGTGCACCTTGAGCCATCGATACCCGCCTTTCTTTGCCATCAATCCCCGTGTGAGTCAGCCTTGTCCCGTTTATCTGTCGTCTGTTGGGGTTAATATAAGTGTGTCTAAGTGCCTGTCTTTCTATGATGTCCCTCTTGTAGTTGTAATCTAACCTTCCGCCTTAATATAACCTCCTCCGGAGGTCTTGAGAACTGAACCCTTGGTGTCGTGTCATTTTAACCCAGCCGTTGTGTCATTTTCCTCAATTGATCTAGCGTAGCGCGACTCGTCAACGTTCGAGCATAATCGGGTAAACTGTGCAGACGTGGTCATACCAAACCGCTCGGTAAACTAACATCCACAACCGCGTCTGTAACAGTATAAACGAGGAATTTAAAAAGTAGGCACCTTCTCCCGTACTAACACAATTGCTTACACACCTCTCTGTTCTTTTGTTTATGCTCACCTGGCTGTCAATCCCCTATTCTTCTGTTCCTGCTTCTGAACCTGTTCTAGAATCCTTCATCCCCCTTAGCCTCCTTGCCCTCACTTCAGGAAAATGTCCAGATATTTTTCAGTTTAGTTTATAAATGTTTAAACTTTCCCTGCAGTGTTGTATTCTGTTCTACATTATAACATGCTTTTCTTCTTCCTCTTCAAAAGGCTTTCTTCAATTTGCTCATCAAATCAATCCATAAAAAAAGTTCAATCTCTTACAGTTCTTCTTTTCTACATTCCCTGAACTCACCTGCATTCCAGTCTTCCTCTAACGTTTTCAAACGGACCTCCGACTTGAAAATCACAAGAAACTCATTTTGCAATAAATGTTTGTTTTCCATTAATCGTCCAACACTTTCGAAAATCCCAACTCACCCCTCCCCTCCTAAACTCCCTCCTCGCCCCTCCCCTTCAAGTCTCCCCCCTCGCCCCTCTGCTCCAAAACTCCTCCCTCGCCCCTCCCCTCATAAATTCCCCTCTCCCCTTCAAAACTCCCTCCTCCCCCCTCCCCTTCAAATCTCCCCACCCTCCATTTTCTCCAATTCTCCCCTCTCACCTCTCCTCAAAGCTGCCTCCTCCCTGCTTCATCTCCTCCATCTCATACCTCCACCTCCGCCAACCTTCTTCCTCGCTCTGCCCCCTCCCCCTTCAAACAACACCTCACTGTGCCTCTTTCAATCACCATCAAACCTTTTGTCCTCCTTATCCTTGCCTTTCTACTAGCTCTTCTGAAATCTCTGACACACTGTCAATAGCTCTCAAGACCTCCTCCTCTTCCTCATCTTACCCTACCCCTCCCCTCTCCTGTCCTGTATCCGATGCTCTTACTCCCTCTTTCTTAATGGTATGGACCTCAAACATCTGGGGCCTTTGCTCAAACCTGACTGATCTATACATAGAGGTTGCTTCTGACAAACCAGACGTAATCTGCTTAACAGAAACTTTCCTCCTTCAATATGTCTGATTCCTTAATATCTCTCCCGAGTTACTCCCTCCTCTGGTATGATAGACCTGAGCCTCGTCCTGGTGGTGGGGTTGCTATCTTTATCAAAAACTCTCTTCCTCACTCTCCCTGCACTGCCCTCTCTCCACCACACCCCAGGAATACCTCTGGCTATGGCTTCCCCTCCACTCCCACCTTTTGTTCATATGCTGTACCGTCCACCAAACAGTGACGATTCCATTTACATCTCGCTGTCTGACAACATGGACCAACTTCGATCCACTCATCCCAACTCTCTCTTTTTCATATGTGGTGACTTCAACTGTCATCATGCCAGCTAGGTGGGTGTGGGTACCTTTCGCACCAGCCATGGCACCTCAGCAAAGGACTTCTGCGACTCATTGGGACTGACACAATCTGTCAATTTCTTGACCTGGATCTCAGTCAACGGTGCATCATCTCTTCTCGACTTGGTTATGACTAACTTCCTTACAAATGTCCGCTGTTCTTCTGCTCCAATTGGTTCATCTGATCATTTGCTTGTTAAGGTGGACATCTCTCTTGCCATTCTCAGAGAGCCTCTTCAGCGTCAACGAGTCTGGCATTTCACTCTGGCAGACTGGCACGGTCTTCAATCAGCCATCAATCTTCTGGACTGGTCTCCCATCTCTACTGCCTCCGACATCAACTCATCCTGGGAATTCTTCCAAAGTAAATTGCTCTCTCTCATGCACAGATTTATCCCATCTCGTCTTCAGTTGTCATACCCTTCCTCCCGTCCATGGTACACGTAATCTTGTGGTGAGGCTGTTGCCCAGAAACAACTTGCTTTCGTCTCCTGGAAAGCAAATCCAACGGAAGGAAATCTCATTTCCTTTCACAAAGCCCGAAACAAGTGTGTGTCCACCCTCAGGAGAGCCAGGAAACAATATCTCTCCGTTCTCAAGACCGAACACTCTTATCTGTCTCCCTCTTCCAAATCCTGGTGGCATCTGGTCAAATCTGTTTCTGGTGTTTATTCCCCCTCCATCCCCTCCCTCACCTCAAATGGCTACACGGCTGACTCAGCACGTGAAAAAGCTGAATGCCTCAACTCTGTGTTTGCCTCTAAATCTTGTGTCCCAAACCCATCCCTCTCTGTACCCACCGTACCCAGTTGCTCCTGGACTCTGTGTCCTTTCCTCCTGACAAGGTGGAAAAGTCTATGTCAACCCTCAACTCTGATTCTGCAACTGGACCTGATGGCATCAGCCCATGGGTCCTAAAATCATGTTCTTCCGCTCTTTCACTCCCTCTTTCTGTTCTCTTCACCCTCTCTTTTGCTCAAGGTCATCTGCCATCTGCTTGGAAATCAGCCAACATCACCGCTTTGCACAAAAAGGTGCAAAAACAGATCCCAGCAACTACAGACCAATCAGCCTTCTCCCAATTATCAGCAAAGTCATGGAATCCATCATTGCTTCAGATATGAAATCTTTCCTCTTCTCCAATGGCTTGATCTCTGATCATCAATTTGGTTTCAGACCTGGTCACTCTACTCTGGACATGCTGCTTCTGCTTTCTCAACAATGGATGGAGGTCCTCAATGCCAAACAGGAAATTAGAGCTGTCTCCCTTGACATATCACGTGCCTTCGATACGGTCTGGCACCCCGCTCTGCTCACCAAACTCTCCTCCTTTGGTATCCATGGAAATCTCCACGCATGGCTGGCGGACTTCCTCTCTAGTCGTAGTCAACATGTGGCCCTGAATGGGTTTCTCTCATCTCCTCTTCCTGTTCAGGCTGGAGTTCCCCAAGGCAGTGTTCTGGGCCCTGTGCTTTTTCTGGTCTTCATCAATGATCTCTCTGACTCTCTTGAAAATCCTCTCTGTCTCTTTGCTGATGACTCTACTCTCTGTCGCTCCATTCCTCATCCCTCAGATTGGCAGTCTGCAGCCTCCTCACTCTCTGCAGACCTGGACAAAATCACAGACTGGTCAAACAAGTGGAACATATCTTTCAATCCTGACAAATCTCACACTCTCACTGTCTCTCCGAAAAGACCGACTGGACAACCCTCCAATCTACTTTCTAAACAATCCTCTCCAAGAAGTTCTGTCACTCAAGCTTTTGGGTCTCACTATCTGCCATGATCTTTCCTGGGAAAACCACATTTCAAATCTGGCCTCCAAAGTCAGTCGCCGACTGGGCATCCTCCGTCGTGCGAAGTCCTTCCTTGGCACACCTGAGCTCCTCACCACATACAAGGCTTTCATCCGCAGCTCAATGGAATACTGCTCTCCCCTCTGGGCTGATGCCTCTGCCTCACACCTAGCTCGTCTTCACGCTGTTGAAACCAAAGCGTTCAGAATCATTGGAATCTCCTGCGATGAAGCTAACTCCAAGGGCCTTTCAATCACTCACCGCAGGCAGGATGGGGGTCTTTCCGTCTTCTACCGTCTCCTCTCTGGCCTTGCCCCCCCCCCCCCCAGCTCTCTCTGGGCTCTGTCCCCCAAATATTCCTACAGGTCGCACAAGATCTGCCTGCAACCCTCGTGTTTAAACTGCCAAAATCAAGACTCTGCTTTCCTTCACTCCTTCATTCCTCTTTTCTCCCGCCTCTGGAACAAACTCCCTCACTCTCTTCAATCCCACTCCACCATCCAGGTCTTTAAAACAGCTGTTCACCACCATCTTTTATCTTCCCTTATCCAAAACCTTGATCTTTTCTACCCCCGCTAATTTCACCCCAAATCCACCCTTTTGAAATACCAACTTCTGTCCTGGAAGTCCTTGGTGTCCTTGTGTTTTATACTTCTCCCACCCCCCCCCCCCCCCACCCCTTCCCATGCCTCCTCCCCCCAAGCCCTCTCCCTCCCACACATCTCCCTGCTCTCAAATGTTGTGTTTGTGTGCTTCCCCTTCTCTCCCCATCTTGTCTTCCGCTCCCTCTTTTTATATATTTTGTTTGTCTGGTTGATTTGTTTGTGAAATAAATGTTAGCTCTTTCATTTCATGAGCCTTGATTCAGTTTACAAAAAAAACAAAAAAAAAACTCGTTCGCATGCCCCATTCCTCGTAATGGGGATGAAGATACACCTTAATCCGACATCCGGGCTAAACAGGGCCTGTACTGATTACATGGTGGTGGTTTTTCTTCTTCATGACAGTCGAAGCATGTTACCTACACAAATCTACCTGACGCTACATATCACTACCCCACCAATGTAACAATATATAGTTGTGCGGATCCTGTTGAATTGATCAATTTATTGGATCCTTCATGGTCTATTTGCAATTCCAATTAGGAGTTAGGCCAAACTTGGCTGAGGGGTTAAGGCCAAAAGTATGTTTGGTGTAGGCATCAAGGTACAAAATGAACTAACCTCCAGATTTTCATTTGCCTGAAATCCGTAAAGCCTTTTAAACCAGATGTGTAGAGATCAGTGATGGTCTGATATTCCTCACTGGCCAAGCCTTTACTGGCTTGGTTGGTATTTGCTTCTGGGATTGCCTTGTTGAAACCATTAGGAATGGATTCAACAGGGTCGTTAATATGAGAATGCAGTAGAACCTAAAGGGTAACCAACGTTCCTTATGCTTTGTGTGATAGTTTACCTCACGGATGACAAAGCGGAGGTGCAAATACGAGGAAATCGTAAAAATGAATAAACTTATGTGAATATAATATTTTTCTTCACCCAACCTGGTGAAATAATGTTTAGTGTCAACTCTGAGTATGGGAAATCTGGAGGTCGAACCCCACTGAGTCATACTGAAGACTTTAAAAATGGTATGTGCTGCTTCCTTGCTTAATGCTATGCATTTAAAAAGATTGCAGTGGGGTCAAGCAACGATAGGCTGGAAACTTCCACAGGCTCCAATGGGTCGAATGGCCTTCTCCTACATAAAAGTTCCTTGTAAAGGAATACATTGCGCGGGGGACGGGGTTTTGCAATCACGTGTGCGTGTCTGTATGTGTGTCTGTCCGGGCCGTAACTTTTTACCATTTGAGCTTTTGTCATCAAATTTTCAGCAGACGTGCTTTGCCTTTTCAGATGCTTTCTTGTTCTGGTGTTCTGTGTGTTCTTTTCTTTGGGAGAGGAGGAGTGGTAACAACTACTCTGTGTCACAATCACTGTTACAACACATTCCACAATTCCATTCCTTATGCCACGTACAGATTGCGGAATCATCAAGCCAAGCACTGTTTGCTGATGGCCAAGCTCACATCTGGGCATTTGAAGGTACTTTATGATCCATCAACAATCCTTGTGCAATTGTAAACAAGCTTGACATTTTGATGCTGATCATATGTGCCTAGCACTCTGCCATGATTTTCCCGATACACTTTAAATCTGTGCATTTCACAGCTGTTGAGATGGTAAATATTTGGTGACAAAACTGACATATCTTGCCTGTGTTGTTTCACAGCTGTATCCCACATGGTGGCAGCTTCCTTTACAGAGGACCAATATGGTGTGGTGCAGACAAACTTGTCATCCATTCTTTGCACTATGGTGAACCTCCTGGAGGTGAGGCCATACCTCGCAACTCTCAACGTTGACCTAAGCCAAGATTATTGGAAGGCTGTGTGCTTTGGAATAGGGATGGTCATGTGCTTTTGGAATAGCTGCACTCTGATGTTTATTGGATGATCTTTGAGGGGGGGGGGGGGGGGGGTTGTAATTATGATCTCTTACTTCTGCCTGTCCCCCTGCTGCTTCGTTCCTCTACTTTGTATCCCACAGGCCATCGACAAACACTTCAAGCTACCCCAGGCATCCAATAAGCCCCTACGTCCGACGGATTCCTGGCCGGATGCTTCTTTTAAGTCATTGCGCTTTGCTGTGAGATCGGCACTAAGGACTGCTCTGCACAGGATTGCCAACAAATTTGGCCATCACCTCAAGTGAGAGATATGCTCTTCCTTACCCATCAAGTTATACTTTCTCATTTAAACAAACACATGTCGTTTTTTAGTCTACAAATAGCAAGTAGGTGTGATAGTAGATCATAGTGATGTAAGAGATTTTCTCCTCTATTTTGTCCCACTTGGAGCAGAGCTGTTGACCTGTCTCCGGAGCATCTGAAGCGACTACAGATGTTTGTGGATTACAAAGAGTGATGGAGACTGCATAAACCCAGGACTGCATTATGTGGAGGCCACAGACTCATGTGGACAGACAGACAGACAGACAGACTTATGTGGAGACATTATGTGGAAGACTGGAGAAAATGTTTCCTTGGAGGGTGATAAAGCAATTTTTTGTTTTTTTTTCAACAGAATTACATTTTCTTAATCTGATAAAGATTTTGCAAATAATGATGCTCATTTGAGTGGCATTGTTCTCCTTTCCCATGCACCCTCTTCCTCTTCATACTACTCCATCCTGGCATCATTGTCTTCAGTTCCTGCCAAACATGATCTCAGCCATGTTGCTTTCTGCCCTGCTTGATATTATTGTTTTACTTGATAGTATCAGAGCATCCATACAACTTCGGTTGTGTCATTTCTTTGAAACGGGGCATTAACGATGATCGATTTTACACGCATTGCTGTTTACTATTGGAATGTTTTGTAAATATATTGAGGGTTTTTCAAAAATAAACTTCATTGCATTTTACTCTTTGGAAAGTCTTATTCTGCATTTCAGCTATATTGCATTGCGGTTAGAGCTAGAGCGTCCGCTGACGCTAGCCGTTATAAACTTTAAGTGTTAGGTACGTGCTGCTTTGTTGCTTGATGCTCAGCATTTGGAGGATAAAGTATGGATAAACCCCATGGGTTGCCATGTGGTGGAAAGGAGAGGGGGAGATGTCCTCCATTGCCCTGTTGAATGTGGAGATATCAAGTGATGTCACAAGATGGTGTCATCAGCACCCAGAGTGCACCAGGAAGTTACGTCACTTGTTGCTTGCATTATTGGCTGTAACTAGCATTTGCGATTAAGAAAGAACAATTTTGGTCTGTTCGTTCCCACTCGTATTGGCTCTGCTTGATGTGACTGAATGAATGAATGAATGATCGTTTTGAGGCCATTTTTCCCCGCTACAGCGGGGGTTAGCCTTGCGGGCCCCATGACCTCATGGTTCCCTTTTTGAGGCAGTTTTATGGCCGGATGCCCTTCTTGATGCCAACCCTTAGTCACCTCTTACGATGAGCAGGGATACGGTGTACCTATTCTAAACCGGGGTATACACCGGGATCATTCATCCCAGCAAGCTGGTACTCAATTTGCCGACCTCGGAAGGATGACAGGCTGAGTCAACCCCCCTGGCGTTGGTTCAGCGATCGACCGGGATTCGAACCCAGGATCCTAGGATCCCAAGCCGGCACCCGAACCACTAAGCCAACACCAGGCTGTGACTAATGAGAAATTAACCTTGATCAAAATGTCTCGGTTACAACCGTCATTAAAAAAGATGGCAATTGTAATGTCCGCACTCCTTTCTTCATACCCGTGCTGTTAAAACTGACACATTCAATTTGTCAGTTGTGTATAGTATGGTCGGCATTATAATGTCTCGCAGGATAGTTCAGAGGTGGCATGCTTACCTTTGATCTGTCTATCCTATTGCCATCCCAACTATACACCGTCTGATTGGTGATTCTCAGGCAGGATGTTGCATCACAAAGTGCGTTGCCCATTGGATAGACTCCCGTCTGCTTTGCCCCGACTTCTGGGAAGGCAACACATGCAGTCTGTCATTGTCTTCTTTTGTATGCAGCACAAGGCTATGGGGTAGCATCATCGGTTGATGGCGTGGCTATGCCACCGATGCAATGCCCTCTAAGTTATGGCAGGAATTTGTAATTTGTTCATGTTGCCGGCGATAGCTCGCCTACTCTTCACGAAGGACACCGGGATCTTTAATGTCCATCAATTAATACCGGCATGGCGAGACGTCTCGTTTAACGTCCATCCGAGGGACAGCACAAACATTGATGAATGACCCTGCCTGTGAAACACTGGAATGAGTTTATATCTGGGTCGGGATTCAAACTCGGGCTAGACAGCTTAGAGTGAGTGTGCGTACCTCTCGGCCACCCTTCCAACCTACCTGCACCACTAATTCCATGGCAGAGATCTGTCCTTTTGCAGGTTTCCAGATGCCAATAGCTTGTGAAGAGGAGCAAAACGAATTTAGGCCTGCAGGACCCAAACCAATGGTAAAGTACTTGTATATGTGCAGTGAACTACCTAATTAATGGGTTCGACTTTTCTGATTATTCACTTCTATTTGTAAGTTCCATGTCGTTGAATCGCATCAAGTTATGCCGGTGGAGTCACAGATCGTAATAACTCACATTCTGTAAATGTCATCACTTGCTGGCACGTGTTCAAAATACAGCAGTCCTTCAATTTAAAACTTCCTCTGCCTGTCAAGATCTGGCTCTTAACAGGGTCTTCGGTGTCGAAATGGCAACCTGGATCTGGGCAAGGTTCAACCTTCTCACGAAGGATCGACATACTTACCTTGGGCCTCATGATCTTCATGGCCTGATCAAGTGATGAGCCTCTACGATTTACACCAAAAGTTTGTGTACTCAACCGTTTACCATGGATGATGCAAAATGAAGAAGAGACAGCACATTATGAATTATTTAATTACTACATCCATATTTACAATAGCTTCACAGATTCGTCTAAATTGAATTATTACCCAAGCATTGGTGGATTATAAGAATCCTTAAACTCAATAAAGTTAGCCATAAAGAGATTTTACACCCTTCACTTCGATTAATAATAAATCTTAAAAGTTTTTCCTGAAACATTATGTAAAGATGAGCATCGGACAAATGACACGGACAGCCGTGCATGAAAATGAATGCTGGGAGCTGCCTTTAAACATTAATGATTTCTTACACCTGAACCAAGCTTTGACGACAGCTTCAATGACAACGACTGCACTTGAGAGTGAGATGCTTCGTGTCTCCGGTGAAACGCAGCCACGGCACATTCGGTTTGTTGAACGCTCCTTCATTGGGGTAGGATTGTGTGCTCAGCTGCAGTTCTATATTTTCAAAGATGGCAGACACGTTCAAGAGCACCCCACCCTGGCCTCGTTTCTGGGACAATTGCTCCATCCACCATCATGCTCCTTGCTGCAGCCCTCCCGTGGCTTTGTCGACTCTGCGGCTCACTGACCTCCGTGGCATTACGCCTGTATCACTCAGCTGTCACCATCATTAATAAAGTTGAATTTCTTCCTCTGATCCACAACCATAATATCACATTTGCATCGTGCAAAATCAGTAATCGTTGGTTCATTTTGGTCATGGAAGGGCAAACATAAAACAAGTGAACATTGCCCCACAGATTCCCTTTTAAGTAACTTGGGAATGGCTTCATTTATAGCCGCCTCACTGTGTGAGCTCGTTTGATGAATCAAACGAATGTTGCTTCACAATGAAAGCAGAAATGTTGTTTGAGCACAGCTTGCTGACCGAACAGGCCGGAGGCCGAAGGGATGTGCAGGATGCCCACGAAAGACTGTCCAGCACCTGTGCATGATCTCGACATGAGAAACTACCTTCTACGCAGAACCTAACCTGAGCTGGTCACTCACAAGCCGGCAGTGTGGTCCTGTTGTCTCTAGGCTTACTCATGCATTGCCTTTGAAGCTACCTGTATGAACATCACTGGCTGATCACTGGCAGTCTCCACATCAGCTACCTGTATGAACATCACTGGCTGATCACTGGCAGTCTCCACATCAGCTCCATCGTCCCACTGAACCACTGACACAGCAGTTGACGCAAAAAGTCCTAACTGACTCCTCCATGCTTTCTCCACCTTGTGGCGTTTCACCAGACCAAACTGCGAAAGGACCCCTGAGTCTTCAAAACTTTGCCACATTAATTAATTAATTCCACATAGGTACTGAAAGACTATGACAAGACCAGACAGCTAAGACAGTTCACACCTACATTCCATCAGCATCTCAGACCAAACAAACTGCATTCCACAATCTATTATTTGACACCTACTTCTTTAATTATTTCCACCTTGGAGGGTCATCTGGAGAGTCTTTTTGACTGAAGTTTTCATGAACTGACTGGTCAAGCCTGGCATCCTGGCCAGCCGGTTCATGAAAACTGAGCCCAAAAGAACCCGTTCCCTGGCCGGCCACAGAAAAAGTGGAAATAACTGGGGAGTGGTCGTAGCAGGAGCAGCAGGCCAGTCCTGATGTTCGACCGATGGCGATATTGGGCAGGAATTTGTACTTTGAAGGTGCTGGTGATACCTCGCCAACTCTTCGTGAAACAGACCGTGGGATCTTTGATATCCATTGATGATGAATGCTGGCAGATGGGACACCCGGCTTAATGTCCACCAGAAGGACTGCACGCACTCTGCAATGTAACACACTGACTGGAAATCACCAACTCGACAGTTTATAGTCTGGTCGGGAATCAAAACCCAAACGAAACAGCTCAAAGGTAGGTGCACTACCTGTCAGACCGATATAATTACTCCAGTACCAACATATTCCACATATACGAGTACATCGTAGTATCCACAATTAATATTTTTACACTTATTAATAAAATAATTTTCACTGAAAGCAACATGAAGAAAATTAAATAAAGCAAAATACATACCTGTCTACATATGACGTACAAAATCGGTGTATCAAACTAAATCATCACTAGAATATAAGACCCATCGCTTCGCTGATGGAAATACCAATCTTTGCTGAGATGGATAATCTTATGGGGGAAGAAAAAAGGTGCAGGGATAACCAACAGTTTTGACATGCGTGTCCCATGTACCCATAAAAAATGTATTTTTTTTTTTTCGGATCAGAAACTCCAGGGAGTAACCCAAATCCACCGTAGTTGGATTTATTGAAATCCGTTAATCTGTTCTCAAGTTACAACACGACAGACAAACAGACAGACAGACCTTTTATAATATGGAAGATCTTTGAGGTCATCCGCGTTCTTCTTTAACGGTCACAATTATTCCCACGTTCTTGTGGGATCGGTGCAGCGCGGCTTGGCCCAAGTCTTTCACGAACCGGCTGGCCAGGCTTGACGTTCGACGAAGTAGTTCGGGCAGGAATTTTGCCATTTGTTCATGGTTTCGGCGATAGCTCGCCTACTCATCGCGAAGGACAACCGTGAGATCTTTAACGTCCAACAACTAATTCCGGCAGACGGGTCGGCAAGTTTAACCTCCATCCGAGAGACCCTGCCTGTGAAACAACAGGTTGACACTTTATAGCTGGGGTCGGGATTCGAACCCAGGTTAAGACAGCTTCGAGACGAGTGTGCGTACCTCTAGCGTCGAGGAGTTTATCTCTGAATAATTTGGTTGAATTATGCATTTCGATTTTGCCTTATTACATTATTATATGCACAGTTCGGACACAATCCAATTTGCAAATGATATCAGGAATTTCTTACCGCTTCTTCTTCTTCTTCTTCTTCTTCTTCCTCCCCGAACATTACGATTACCATCCTCGCAGGCTAAACGCACACTGGGATCACCCACGTTGTACTCCGAAGTAATATTGGGGCCTCTTCCCCCCAACACTTTTACAACCCTCTTGCTGTCAGTGTCATCCACACCCACTACACCTGCCCATGTCTTCCCGACACTTTACCCCTGCCGAAGTCCCTCTCTCCTTCCTTAAACTCTTCGGCTTCACAACATGAGAGATCTTGAGCACTCACCGGAGGACATTTTCTCACAAATGTTTAAATCATCGCAACATTCCACAATTTCCACCGAACACCGATCCCAAACCCCTGTAGTTAATTACGGCAACGAATAAATATAGCATCAATCCTCAACAAGATCCACGTGAAGCCAAACACAGCACACCATCGAACTACGATCGCTACAAAGTGTTTAGTGCCTGCAAGGCAGCAAATCTTCAACGTATTCCAATCTCCGGTTGCTTTAAACGCCCTTAGGTCATTTATACTTTTGCTGAAGTCAACATTCTCGGTAACCGCCTTACGCAGTACGGGCGTCTATCCTTCCGCGCACATAATCGAATCCCTCCGTACGGTTTAATGGTTTACAACTTTGTGAGAAGGAAATATCGTTAATGAATGGAAGTTAGTATGCCGCACGACAATAGTGCCAAAAAAATATCGTGAGGCAGCTTTCAGCCGATGATTGTGGCGAGTACGTCCGCGATATACAGGCGGAGTCATTCAGGCGGAGGACGGGTTATAGCAACTGTTGCCTAGAGGAGGCTCCATAGCCACGGTAGTCGTGGCGACAGTTGCTGGTAAGGACGCTGCTCCCCGGGAGATTGCCTGACTCCGGCGGCTTTCTCTCTCCTGCCGCTTGCTTTGGCTGTCCTGTCCACCAAGCTATATTATCTTGGCGCCAAAACGTGCTGCGAGGCCGCGTTTGTATCGCTGCTTTTGTGTCTTTTTCGCCTTCCTCTCCCTAACGCTTGAAAATGGCGGTTGGACCCAGCCCTTGTCTCGGAACGGTGGTTTATCTGTCTGCTTGTTGACCTCGATACGGTGTCTGGCGGCTGTTGTATCGCACGGATATTGTCTCCTTGGTTTCGGTCAAGGCGCTATTTTAGATAGAATTGTTTGTCAGTCTTTACGAATGATGATTCCTGCTTTGGCGTGCAAGCACTTGTTTCCCGTGTTGTCGGTTATTTATTTCGCCTGTGAATCGAGAATTCCCAAACCAGTGAACATGATCCATGTCATATTATATTTCTTTACTTTTTGTTCTTTCATAACTCGAACCCCTCATCTCAACTCACACTGTTTTCATCAACATCACCCACCATGTCATGTTGTCCATCCTCTAAACAACGCTGCACGTGTGCTCAACTGTGCGACAAACTGTTGTCGGCCGAACACCACCCGGCCGTGTGCAGGTGCAATGCCAGGCCGAACACCTCCCGATGCGCGACGCTGGGCCAGGTCCCCCGAGCGACGCCTGGCAGACCTCCTTAGTCCCGCTCCTCATCCCTCCCCCCTAACCGAGTGCGGCGCCGGGCCGCACACCCCCAGAGGCATGACGCTGGGATATGTCTCCCCCTCCCTCCTCCACCCTCTGTGCTGTGACGCCAGGCCACCGCACCCCCTGAGGTGGGCCGCTCCCACCTGAGGTGCAACCACGCCCCCCCCCAAAGCTGCGACATAAGGCTGTACACCTCCCGAGGTTTCTACTCCGCGGTGCATCCCTCCCGAGGTGCTCTGCCGCGTCGCGTCCCTCCCGAGGTGCTACGCCGTGTCGTGTCCCTCCCGAGGTGCTACGCCGTGTCGTGTCCCTCCCGAGGCGCTACGCCGCGTCGCGTCCCTCCCGAGGTGCTACGCCGCGTCGCGTCCCTCCCGAGGTGCTACGCCGCGTCGCGTCCCTCCTGAGGTGCTACGCCGCGTCGCGTCCCTCCCGAGGTGCTACGCCGCGTCGTGTCCCTCCCGAGGTGCTACGCCGCGTCGCGTCCCTCCCGAGGTGCTACGCCGCGTCGCGTCCCTCCCGAGGTGCTACGCCGCGTCGCGTCCCTCCCGAGGTGCTACGCCGCGTCGCGTCCCTCCCGAGGTGCTACGTCGCGTCGCGTCCCTCCCGAGGTGCTACGTCGCGTCGCGTCCCTCCCGAGGTGCTACGCCGCGTCGCGTCCCTCCCGAGGTGCTACGCCGCGTCGCGTCCCTCCCGAGGTGCTACGCCGCGTCGCGTCCCTCCCGAGGTGCTACGCCGCGTCGCGTCCCTCCCGAGGCGCTACGCCGCGTGGCGTCACTCCCGAGGCGCTACGCCGCGACGCGTCCCTCCCGAGGCGCTACGCCGCGTCGCGTCCCTCCCGTGGCGCTACGCCGCGTCGCGTCACTCCCGAGGCGCTACGCCGCGTCGCGTCACTCCCGAGGCGCTACGCCGCGGCGCGTCACTCCCGAGGCGCTACGCCGCGGCGCGTCACTCCCGAGGCGCTACGCCGCGGCGCGTCGCTCCCGAGGCGCTACGCCGCGTCGCGTCGCTCCCGAGGCGCTACGCCGCGTCGCGTCGCTCCCGAGGCGCTACGCCGCGTCGCGTCGCTCCCGAGGCGCTACGCCGCGTCGCGTCGCTCCCGAGGCGCTACGCCGCGTCGCGTCGCTCCCGAGGCGCTACGCCGCGTCGCGTCGCTCCCGAGGCGCTACGCCGCGTCGCGTCGCTCCCGAGGCGCTACGCCGCGTCGCGTCGCTCCCGAGGCGCTACGCCGCGTCGCGTCACTCCCGAGGCGCTACGCCGCGTCGCGTCACTCCCGAGGCGCTACGCCGCGTCGCGTCACTCCCGAGGCGCTACGCCGCGTCGCGTCACTCCCGAGGCGCTACGCCGCGTCGCGTCACTCCCGAGGCGCTACGCCGCGTCGCGTCACTCCCGAGGCGCTACGCCGCGTCGCGTCACGCCCGAGGCGCTACGCCGCGTCGCGGCACTCCCGAGGCGCTACGCCGCGTCGCGTCACTCCCGAGGCGCTACGTCGCATCACTCCCGAGGCGCTACGCCGCGTCGCGTCACTCCCGAGGCGCTACGCCGCGTCGCGTCACTCCCGAGGCGCTACGCCGCGTCGCGCCACTCCCGAGGCGCTACGCCGCGTCGCGTCACTCCCGAGGCGCTACGCCGCGTCGCGTCACTCCCGAGGCGCTACGCCGCGTCGCGTCACTCCCGAGGCGCTACGCCGCGTCGCGTCACTCCCGAGGCGCTACGCCGCGTCGCGTCACTCCCGAGGCGCTACGCCGCGTCGCGTCACTCCCGAGGCGCTACGCCGCGGCGCGTCTCTCCCGAGGTGCTTCGCCCCGGCGCGTCCCTCCCGAAGTGCTACGTCACGTCCCTCCCGAGGTGCTACGCCGTGTCGCGTC
This sequence comes from Myxine glutinosa, assembly GCF_964187855.1. Taxonomy (NCBI): domain Eukaryota; kingdom Metazoa; phylum Chordata; class Myxini; order Myxiniformes; family Myxinidae; genus Myxine; species Myxine glutinosa. The sequence goes on from NC_136261.1 coordinate 229,294,793, forward strand.
CCTCCCGAGGTGCTACGCCGTGTCGCGTCCCTGCCGAGGTGCTACGCCGTTTCGCGTCCCTCCCGAGGTGCTACGCCACGTCGCGGTCTCCCGAGGTGCTACGCCGCGTCGCGGTCTCCCGAGGTGCTACGCCGCGTCGCGGTCTCCCGAGGTGCTACGCCGCGTCGCGGTCTCCCGAGGTGCTACCCCGTGTCGCGGTCTCCTGAGGTGCGCAACGCCGGGGCTGGGTTCCCACCCAACACCTCTATGCCCACCTTGGTGCTTCCACCACCTCCCCCACCACTAACACCTCTACAACCTTCTTGCTCTCACCTGCACAACTACACCTGCTCATGCTCAACCTCCTCCCCTCCCCCCCCTCACACCCCACCCGACACTTCTGACACTTGTCCACCTGCGCAGCCTCCCCCAGCACACTTGTACACTTGCCAAAGCCCCCCTCCATGCCCCCCAACAATACTTCTACAGGTCGCCTCGACACTTGTCCTGCCCAGGTTTCCCCAACACTTCCACATCGACTCTTTCTCTCAGATCCTCTTTACATTCTTTATGCACGATGTCCCATCACTGCTCTCGTTTGACATTGTGTCCATTCCAACCTTCCCCCTCAACCTGTATATCTCCATTAGTTTCTTCAATAACAACATCAGCCCTCACTCCTCCCCTTTCCCCACACTCCTACAGTTTTCTCATATTTCACCCCCTCCCCACACCCCACTCATTCCTCCTCTTTATTAAGTTGTCTACTGCATACACCATGCTCTGCAACACCATTTAAATCCACGTCATCAAATTATATTTCTTTATTAATCCGTTTTCTTTTGAAATTCTTCATATATTCAACGTTCATCACCTCTATCTTTCTCTTGTCAGTGTATATATTCAGTATGTTTTTCATGTCACCTCATCCTTTTCTTTCATTTGTTGCTCTTGACGTTCATATTTTCCCAGTTTTTTTTCTATGGTATATTTTGAACTTCAATCGTTGATTCTTGTGTGGGTGTTTGTGTGTTGTGTGTGCATGGATGGCTGTGGTGTGTGTGTGTGTGTGTGTGTGTGTGTGTGTGTGTGTGTGTGTGTGTGTGTGTGTGTGTGTGTGTGTGTGTGTACGTGTGTACGTGTGTACGTGCATGTGTGTGTACATGCAACATTACACCTATAGTGCAGAGGGGTGATGTTTTATTTAACAATACAGTATACTTATTTAAAGTTGTATTTGAATCAGATATGTGACATTGCTTCATCACCCACCACCAGTTCTCAAAAGATATCTTATTACAAGGCTAAATTTTCTGCATTACAATCTCGTTTGTTTTATTCTCACCGATATCAAATTATGTTTGTTTTTATAGATGAATTTTGAACATCCACTCTTTCGGATGACTCGATGCTTTTAACAACCGCTTTAAAAGTACAGCAAAAATGTTTTCCTTTCATCAATTGTATGATTTTGAATTTGCATTTATCAGATGCTTCTACCAATACTTGAATCATGCGAGGACAAAGACATTTGTAACCAGAACGAAACTCGGTGGAGCACGTACATCCGCTAAGCTGAACATTTTGTATCACACTGATAGGCCGGATCTGGATTCAGACCTGAAGCAAAATCGAATCGGCTTGGTCTTGTCACTTACCCAACTCATCCACCCAGTTTTGGCATAATACAACAACAACTTTTTGAAATATCATGCTGCATATCTCGTTGTTGGCCCGATCACTCAATGGGGAAGAATCACCTTAAATACTTATCGCACCTGGATCCGGATTCGAATTTTCACCAACATCGATTCAATTCATCCTTGCCACATACCCAACCTCTCCACCAAGTTTCATCCTAATCTGGCCACAACCTTTTGAGATATCCTGTTCACAAACAGACAGACAAGCAGACAGGGGTGATTTCACTATAACCTCTACCCACCTTCGGTGGCAGAGGTAACGAGAAACTGCACTTGGTTGAGCGCATTCCTCCACCAGGCTCAACAGTTTACGTTTTCTATCCCACTGATGGGCCAGATCTGGATACAGAATTGTTAGGGTTAGTCCTCAATATCGTGTGTGTGTGTGTCCTTCCTGAGCTGTGATGCAGGCTGTACACCTCCGACGCATGCTCTGTACCAGGCGTCTCATGCGGTCCTGGGGAAGTCAGTCCCACTCCTCCTGCAAGCCTTGAATGAGCATTTGCCGATTGACAGCCGTTGATCTCCTCGATGCAAGACGTCGACCAAGCTCATCCCATTAATGCTCAATTGGATTGAGGTCAGTGGAATAAGGCATTCAAGGCATCACTTCAACACCCTGTTACTGGAGGAAGTTGGTGGTCAGATGAACATCATGGGGTCGAGCATTGTCCTGCTGAAAAACTGCAATGTCAGGATGAGCCTGGAGAAATGGCAACAGATGAGGTCTCAAAACTTAATTGACATAACGCTGACTAGTGAGATTTCCTTCGATGATGACCAGAGTTGTCCTGAAACAGGTGGAAATGCCGGCCCATACCATCACACTGGGTCCTCCCCAACGATTGAACTGGCGAATACAGCATGATGCATACCTTTCCCCGCCTCTGCACCATACCCGTTGATGCCCATCAGCAGTATGGAGGCAAAATCTGGACTCATCGCTGAACAAGACTGCACTCCACTGTTGCTGTGTCCAGCGGCAATGCTGCAGACACAATCTTAGTCTGTTCCTCCGATGCACTGCGTTCAACACTGGACCTCTGCAAGGACGTCTTGCCACCAGGCCCTGACTTCTCAAGCACCTCCGCACAGTAGAGACACTGATGTGGTTGTTGTGGCGACCTTTAGTCACTGCAGCTGTTTGCGTCGCCGGGCAGAAACGATCACGAAGATGCTGCAACACAATCCAGCAGTCTTGGTTTGGGTGGTTACCCGTGGTCTTCCTCTTCGTGGACCATCATTCACAGTTCCAGTTTCCCGGTAACGCCAGGCCAGGTTGGAAATTGCAGGCTGTGAGCAACCAAGACGTTGGGCAATTGTTCGCTGGCTTACACCAGCCTCAAGCATGGATGAGTGTACCTGAGTTGCTGTATAGTCATGGTTTATACCAATCATAATACAAACAATTATTTTGCACAATGTATTTGTAATATTCATGATATTACATTAAAAAAATTTTTTAAGTTGAAGACTTAAGTTAAAAAAAAAAAAAATTCAAAATATATTTATTTTTTATTCCAAAAACATATATATATATATATATATATATATATATATATATATATATATATATATATATATATATATACAGTGGTACCTCGGCTTACGAGTTTAATCCGTTCCGTGACGGAGCTCGTAAGCCAAATCGCTCGTAAGTCAAAGCAAATTTTCCCATTCAAATGCATTGAAATGCTATTAATCCGTTCCAGCCTCAAAAAAAAAACACCAATTTTTTTTGTTAGGTGCTTTTAAATAACAAAAATGTACTTTATAAATAACAAATAATGTATAAACAAGCACGACCTCGTATATACTGTACATAATACAAGAGAATGTAAAGAAATAAACTGGTTTTATTAAGCAGAGGAGAAGAGCATGCCAGGTGAGGTGTGCGTGTTGTCGACTTGGCGAGGCAGTACGATCGTACTCCTTCTACGATATGTACGATTTTGAAGCAGAAGGAGTCCATAAAGGCTATAACGCCAGCCAAGGGCGTTACGATTATTTCAAAGCTCCGGACCTCTATCCATGAAGATATGGAGAAGTTGTTGTTTGTGTGGTTGAAGGAGAAGCAGCTCGCAGGAGATACCGTGACCGAGAGCATCATGTGTTTGAAAAGATTGAAACTCGGATATCGAGCACGGACCACGAGGTGTTTTTTCTTTTTTCTTAATCTCGGTTTCAGTGAACTTTTGCTCTGTGCTCACGTGTACTGTACCTGTACCTGTAATGGTACGTCAGAGGATGGCACCTGTTGTCATCATATTAAGTGCAAGATGTTCTGCATCGTAAGTTGGTACACCGTGGTCTTTCGGCGGTGTTTAAGCCGGCCGTCTTGGCTTCTGTCACCATTGGCATTGAGTCTTTCGATGTAGGTAGGTCGTTGTGTGCCGGTGCCTTGGCCGAATTCCTTCATTGCTGCATTGTTAGCTCACCTGGTTTTTTATACCACATCTTTGGTTATCGGACCAGCGAATGACGTCATCTCCAAAGTATGGCTTATTCTCACTTGTCTTGGACGATCTTCTACTTCTAGCCTTCCACCGTGCATTTGGTGTCCACTGTACTTACTGTACAGTGCCTGGTAAAATTGATGTAATGGGTTTTTGACCGTCAACGCCATGAACCGTCATGAACCGCCATGAACCGTCAACGCCATGAACCGCTAACACTCAAAAGCCCATTTATCGCGCCTTATAAAGCAAAACGCAAACCGAAAGCCATGCCTCTCAAGCGAGGCGTGCTTCCGTGGTCACGTGATCCACAGGTGTAGCTCATTATACCCGCACGCGCGACACGCTTTGGCGGTCACGTGACCAGCCACTCTGGAGGCGGGGATCCCCGCCGATGACGTCACCGGCTGGAGCAAGGAGATTCCTCGCTCATGTATTTCGACGATTGCGTGTTTTATATCCAAGCAGAGATGCTTTCACGGCAAGATAACCACGTGACCGGAACCGGAAGCCACAACCGGAAAATTCAAAAAAATAAATTTTTTGAGCTCGTACATCGGATCTCGGCTCGTATCCCAAAGCAACAAACCGCCCGAGCGACGGCTCGTATCCCGAAAAACTCGTACGTTGGGGCACTCGTAAGCCGAGGTACCACTGTATATATATATATATATATGTGTATATATATATACATATATATATATATATATATATATATATATATATATATATATGTATATATATATACATATATATATATATATACCCTTAGGACATACACACTGGAGAGATAGGTGCATAACAGAAGTTTGGTACGATTTCACAAAAGTTGGATGGAGTAGTTCAGTGACAAGACAACACAGACACTGCACAGATATATATCTCTATATATAAAGGAGGAGTGTCTGTCTGTCTGGATGTCCGCTTATAACTCAAGAACTACACATCGGAGAAAAGTTTTAGACACAGATTCGGAATCAGCATAAAATTCCGGTGGTTATAGGCTACTTTTTATTTTAATATCAATGGTTTAAAAAACCGCGCCAGCTGCAATTCCATGGTGTAGTTTGTGGCGGCGCTATTGCCCCTTTCCGATCCCATGACGCATTGCGGTTCCGATTCGCGATAAGGTCTATGCGCTATCACCGACACGTTTCCACCTTTTCCATACCTTTTAATCAGATTTACCTTATCGTCCATCGTAACCACATTACGCTTGGAAACACGAGCATTATCCTTCTTCGGACCCATGGCTAACACAGACACAGTAAAGGAATACTGTACGTCGCCTCTGTTTTGAATGCGAATCAGCGATTGCGCGTATGTACAGTATACTGTACATACATATTTATATATTTTTAATGTGCTTTTTATTGTATTTTAAATTGTTTTTTAGCTTCTTTTATTGTTAATTTATGTACTATTTTATTTATTTTAAATATATTTTTAAGGAAAACAAATGTTTTCACGTCCGTAGGAGTGACGTAAAGTCGCACATAATGACAAAATGCGCGCCATTTTTTCGCGCCAAGAACGAATAAACGGTTTTTTTTTTTAGTTGAGATTTTATTCAAATTCAAATTTCATTAAATTTCAACTGTTGGAAACAATAATTATTTCAACTGTTGGAAATATTTTTTTGGTTTGTTTTTGGAGTTGAGATTTAAAACAACGTTTTAAAAGAACGAAGTTAACAAAACGTCACGTGACGTGTGAACGTGGATAAAACATAGGCGTGGATAAAATTACTGATCCACGTGATCAACGTGGATTGGATGATTTCAACTGTTGGAATATATTTTTCGTGCCATTTTTTCGCGCCAAGAACGAATAAACGGTTTTTTTTTTTAGTTGAGATTTTATTCGAATTCGAATTCCATTAAATTTCAACTGTTGGAAACAATAATTATTTCAACTGTTGGAAATATTTTTTTGGTTAACCAACGACGGTCGATTTAATCCCGACCTTCCCCTCGCAAAACATGCCCACTTTGCAACAGCATCTATATTATAATAGACTAGGCTAAATTTCCAGAAATGCATCTAATACAAGTTATAGGGGCATTTCTGAGTAAAAGTTGGTAACAAGTGTTTTTAACCTATTTTGGGGGTGCTGATCATGAAAAAATAGGATACCAAGCTGAATATTTGGTATTTGATGCTCAAATCTGGAAAAAACTAAATGGCCGCCAAAATATTTAACTTTTAGCCGCTGAACTCAGAATCACACAGGAAGACATTTCAACAAGTACACTTTACGTGAAACAAGATGAATATTTCCGGGCAATCAAATTTGTATATACTATTTTAGCAGAAATCGATGTTTCGGCCATTTTCCAAGATGGCCGCCATCAAATCTTATATTGACGATATCTCCAGTTCTAGTGAACATAGAATCATTATTTTGATGTCTAGCCCCAGGTTATCGAGGTCAAGGAAGCATATGAGCGCACTATTATTAGTGTTGGACCAAAGCTATATACTGAAACAGGACACATTCAAGGTGGTTGCTCACAAAATAGCTCTAAATATCGGCTAACTGCAGCTAAAATGATATCTACAGACACTTACACATGGACCCTTGTGCCACACAGCTCATATAATAAACAACACGATTACAAGGCAATACAACTTTACTTTTGATCTTCATTGATTAATACGATTACATGCAGTGAACAATCACATATGAACGTTTAACTATATACAGGTAGCACAGTCATGACGTCTTTTACGATATGCAGGCTCGACGGTAAGTTGAATAATGTCGTTAACACATTACACATTGTCATTAAAGCAACCGTCCTGGTCAGTTTCTTGCCGACATACACATGCAGCTGTGCAGCCAAGTTTTGCTTTACGGCAGCTACAGCGCATGGTACGACACCGTGACCTGCAACTGCAAGAAACAAGTTCAAGACACGACTCAGGAATTGGATGGAGTGTCATCAGCACTGGTTGCAAATTGGTAGCGACCCTTTTCCATCCCAACTCCGTGACATTCGGCAGGTTCGGAAGTGGGCAGTGTGCCTCCTTCCATATCAGAGATTGGTAATGCACACGCTGGATGTGGAATTTGAGAGCATCGCTCGTGGGTGGCATCGCTTCTGGTTTGCAGGCCTTCTCAAACATGACCCGACGAACGCTATCTGTTGTCTCCAGATTGTTCATCCCGTAGATTTTGCAGACAAATATTTCTGTCCATTTTGACACTTCAGGGGTCAAATTCCCTACTCCCAAACCCACAAGAAGGTGGTGATACTCAAGGAAGACTTTCCATGCTGAACGTTTCGTGTGTCCACAGATGTGCGATGTCGTGTCCGATCCCGTATGAGCGTGAAATGGCAGAAGTGATTGGACTGAATTTGATGGCAAGTTGTGATATAATGGACCTATGGGTATGTACTTTCTCTTCTGGGCAGTACCAGCCATCATCCATAGATTTCTGCAACTGACACGCGGAAAATGTGCCACCAACAACAGCATGACATCAGTGTCTCTCGCACATACAACTACAGTGTCCAGCCGACTATCTATGACATGTAGAATTATGCGTGTGTCCGCTTCTTCGTGTGTTGCTTTTAGTGGAGTGAGGTCAGTATTGCCACGTGATGACCTGATTTCACGCTCATCGTCAAACCCCCCTGCAACCACAATCTCTGTATCACCAGGAGCATGTGCCAGAAGTTCTTCCGAGAGGAAGCGAGCAAGGGCTGCCTTGTTTTCTGGAAGGGCAATGAAGTTTATCCAGGAGTTAGGCAGTGGCACCTCCCGTCCTTCTACAATACGACGTATTGGACGACTTGTCTTTGTTCGTTTGGTTCTTGTTCCTGCTTTGATCGACTCATCTCGGTATCTGTCAAATACAACGTCTATGCGAAGATATTGCATTCCTGACTGGAAGATTGATCTTGTGAAAACGTCTGCCAAGTCTCCAAATGTCTTGGCAGCAACCGGTTTCCCAATGGCCACGACTCGAGCCTGTCCATCTATAACAAGACAAGCTGATTTCCCGTGCAGATCGAGCGTAGCAGGACATGGAACATCTGCTGTCAACATATCAGCCAGCAACGATTTGTTTCCTGTCCTTAAATTGCCATTGAGCTCTGCCAGCGAGACTGGTACTCGAAGAAGTTCGTGGTTCAACACGTTGTCCAAGTTGATCGTGCGGCCAGATGCATATGCCGTTACCAAACGTTGGAGGAAGTTTTGATCAGCTTTCAGAACAGTGCGTTTGTTCTTTTCGGCACTGTGTTGTACTACCTTATAAAGATCGTCGAATGTTGGAGCATTGTTCTTCTTGATGGTGTCATACAATGAGTGCTGAGGCACTGAGGTTTCTGCGTCTCCAACAAGTCTATCCTCCACAAATTCATCCAGTTGTTTCTGACCCATGACTCGTGCGTTCAGTAGCGATGTTTGGATTTCTTCGCTAGCAACGTCTTTTGTTGCAATGTTTTGCAGCGCAGCGTGATGCGTATCAGGTGCAAACACATGGAAGCGTTCCAATATGCTGAGCAGAATGTTCTCGTCTGCATTGTCACGTTGTTGTCTTGCTGGTTTCGATTCGTTATGGCTGAGCAAGTCTTTTGGATATATCTGCAACATTTCACGCGTATCTGCTGCAATATGTGCTCTCAGGTTGTAAGACAATGCCCATCTGTTCAAGGCTGTATTGGTTTTGGTGATACCAACGATTCCTCCGGCCCTTTTACCAGTTCCATTCAACCACTCTTGTGCCTGGTCGGGATCAACCTGATTGAATTTACGCGCCGACCGTTTGACCACAAAATTTCCTTTTTTGAATTCTTCGAGAACTGACTCTGGTAGGTTTCTCATTTCAGCCAAGTAGACAGGACCCCAGCGTCCATAGTTTACATGGTCATACCTGAGAAAGAAAGGTAGCATGCAGGTGAATGAATGGATGTGAAGGTCCCAAAGTCCATCTCGTTGGGCTCTTGTGAACATAAGTAGAATTGCTACCATTTCCAGGTATCCCCACCAGAAAGAGAAGTTGACATTGTCCTCCTTTCTGCGTTCCAGGAAATCTGACATCAATGATGAAAACGTTGGGTTTGTCAGCAAGGTGACAAGGATCTCAACAGCTGCCAGGTCGGATGCAGCCTTGGATATTTGAATATGCAGTTGCTCGTCAGCTTCTTTCACATAGTCTAGTAGATTGGGTCCTTATAGTCGCCATAGGGCCTGGCATGTAATTTTGTGTGCTCGCATGGCTTTGTTGAACTTTTTGCCAGCCAATGCTGCTTCAATGGTGTTCTGTCCCATTAGACCAGCTTCAACCCAGGCCTCTGCCAATCCAGATCCATGCATGTGTTCTCCAATAACTTTTAAAAAGTTCATTGAAATGTGTAGCCCTCCTAGACGTGGAATGAGTCTCTTCTTGTACTCCGGATTGCACCACTTCAACTCCATGAGCTTGCAATAAAGTGCTTGATCCACACTCAGTACCGTGTATTCTTGTCCGAAGCGAGATGAAACTTCCAAACATCGCTCCACGACTGTTTTGAGTGTATCAAACTCGTGCGCTGGTGCCAGGATTATGGGCATATAGCCAACTGTAGTTTGTGGAGGATCATTTTGTGTCAGGGACTCATTGAATACTGTCCAACTGGTTTCCGTTGTTGAGTTGAGTCGCATGAAATTGAACGCTAAATCCACCGATTGGGCCCTTGCTGCACAATCAGTGTCCTTGGACGGTTGATGATACCAAGTTTTTTCCACTTGGCCACTGAAAGATGGTTCGGCCCTGACGGCAGGCATAGTTGCAGCATTTAAGGTGTCCATGACCTCTGGGACATGCAGCATTCGGTCTTTAGAAAGAACCATGCTGTCCCACTTCACGTCTGCGGATGGTCCTCTCTGCCACGCTGCCAGCTGAGTGGCATGGAAGGTTTCTTTTCCGTCCAATGTCTCATCCAGTATGTCGATATTGTCAGCAGTGTAGAACAGAAAGCGGTCAGGAACTAGATTAGGTGGTATGACGGCACCGGTGTTTGGATTCATAGACTTAATTGTGGACTTGGCTAAGGTTGTGTCCAACTGCAACACTTGATGGTAACTGAGGGTGTGTCCTGCCTTATGGAACATTTCCACCAACTCCTTAGATCGTGTAGTTTGGTGCAGGGTGCTGCCGAGCCCTATATGTTTCGGCGTCAGTTTACTGCCTCCGCTCACTCCATATACCATGTCCTGAGCACTGCTGAGGACTTGTTGTTCTAGTTTCGTATCATCTTCTTTGGCAACGCATGGTTCTATTTCAAGCTGACACGGACCACCATATAAGAGCTTGAGGAACATGTAGACAGTCTCTGGTACGCAACTTAGTGCGTTTCCGATGCTCACTTCAAATCCCACGTGGCCAGGCTTATCAAGCAAATCTCCTCGAAGTTTTAGGGCAACATGCACCAGCGACAGGAAGATGTCCTCTTCAGGCCCGAACCTAGGCATTGTTAGTTGTTCGTCTGCTTCATCCGTCAGTCCAGATACAGCATTGCCGGTATACTTAGATGGTACCAACAACGTTTCTCTCTGAGATGTCCCACCATCAGGTCGAACAAAGAGGATGGTATCACCTACTCGAGATTGCAGTTTTTCCCTGAATGTTGTCCGACGACTTGCAAAGGACTTCGGAATAACTGTGTTAGCTTCCTCTGAAAGATTTACATACCGATCCCAGACGTCACTTAGCCTCAGCACATGACCCTTTTGGGCTGCATACATAAGTTCTGAAGAAAGCCATATCAAAGGTAAGTCTTGACTGGTGTGAAAATCTTCTTTGACTTTGGATGTACTTCTTTTGAACGAACTTAAGCAAGGAAGGTGATATTTACCTTCCGCTGCAATGAGGTCACTAACGCCTGCCAAACTGAAGCATAGCTTGTGATGTAATTTAGATGCCTCTAAAATATCTTTGCTGACATTGAATGTCATAACTGAACTTAATCGTTGTTTTGACGTACGATCCTGACAAAACATGCACAGCGTCCAGTCAACTGGCTTGACAGAGCTCCGACGTATGACACGACCTTGGGTAGACCCAACAACTGAGCTGCATGTTGGTACATTTTCTCGGTCCTGATGATGATCTTCCAGTCTTTCTAGGCGAAGAAGTTTATTTTTATCGGTGAATTGGACATAACAGTTTTTGTGCCATACGATTGAGGTGGTATTCGAACCCAACGCCAGATCCAGACGCTCAATTATATTGCGGTTTTTTGGGTCGCGTAATTTCTTTCTGGTTTCGTAAGCCTTAGCGAGTGTGGCTAGACCTTGATTGCTGGCAGATCGCAAATCCCCATCTGTTTGGCATAAAATGCATAAGGCGAAGTCAATCGATGATGGTCGTTTCAGAGTAGCAACAGGATCCATCTTGATTTAGTCTGAAAATAAAAGAAAGAGAGGTTGCATGTCACCGTCCCGGTAAATAAACCGTCCTTAACTAGACATGATAACAACCTTAACTAGAAAATACAGTTGACAGTGATCTGAAAGCAATGTAATGCCAATCAAGGTAAAACGGCAATAAAAGCCAATATGGTGTATGAAACATCTTCCATTGAAAGCCTGCAATTCAGCTTGGTATCCTATCTTTTCGTGGTCAGCACGCTCACATACAGCTAATAAGCATAGATACCAAGTGCTACTATGACATTCCTATTTTTAAAAGAAAATTAGAAATGTCAATATCGCGTATACTTTTTTTGACGGCCATTTTGTTTTTTGGCTGATTTAAGCCCTAAATATGTAATATTCAGCTTGGTATTATTTTTTATCGTGATCAGCACCCTCATATACAGCTAATAAGCATGGATACCAAGTATTACTACGACATTCCACTTTTCTGAAGAAAAAAAACAAATATCGCATAAACTTTTTTGGCGGCCATTTTGTTTTTTGCTGATTTAGGCCCTAAATATGCACATTTCAGCTTGGTATCCGTTTTTTTCGTGATCAGCACCCTCATATCCACCTAAAACGCCCGGATACCAACTTTTACTCAGAAATGCCTCTGCCAAAAAAAAATCAGAAATTTAGCCTCGTCTATAATAGCCGTAGGTGATTCTGTTGGACGTCTGTCCGGGGGTGTGGCTTAGTCGGTTTGCAGAGTAGCTCCACCCATAGCTCCACCCATTCTTGGAGAGGCTTCATTCATGTAAACAAATATCCACCATTTTATTACCTCGAATGGCTTTGAGGCCTGTTTAGTTAGGCCCGTGCTGTCTTTCTCTCTCACACAGGTTTATTTCAATTCTAATTCGATATATCATTTCATTTTTCGCAGTCGCTAACATAGTTTTAGACTCGGTTGAAAAAAAACGGGAAGAAAATCTGATCCGATCCTTCGGATCTTGAGTCTCTCTCACGCCTTTATCTCCAATCGAACTCACCATCTGATTTCATTTTTATTGATGGTTTTAGACTCGGTGTCAGCAACGCGGGAAAACGCAGAGATATATATTTTTAAAATACACCATGTCACCGCCCAACACCGCCCAACAGCCAACAAGTATCATACACCGCCCAACATGACACAGACGGCAACATGTCGACATTATCGCTTTTTCTTTAAACCGAGTGAACCGAATAAACCGAGTGAATTCACCGAGCGAATTTCATCCAATTCCACCGAGTTTCATGAAATTACCGAGAGATATTTCTTCGTTTTTATTTTATTAGTCACCAGCAGAAGTACCCAGCGTTGCCGGGCGGGGGAGGGGGGAAGGGCACGTACACTTTAAAGATGTATATACATGTGTGATGTGGTATATATACATGTGGGACATGTGTGTGTGTGTGCACGCGTGCGTGTGTGTGTGTGTGTGTGTGTGTGTGTGTGTGTGTGTGTGTGTGTGTGTGTGTGTGTGTGTGTGTGTGTGTGTGTGTGTATGTATGTAGGCTAACCCCCGCTCTAGCAGGGAAAATGGCCTTAAAATGCATGTTGTTGTTGTATGTGTATATATATATGTGTGTGTGTGTGTGTGTGTGTGTGTGTGTGTGTGTGTGTGTGTGTGTGTGTGTGTGTGGAGATGTATATATGTGTATAATGTGCATATATGTGTATATGTGGATACATATGTGTATACATATTTGCATATGTGCATATGTGTCTGTACGTGCATGTGTGTGTGTGTGTGTGTGTATGTGTGTCGATGTACGTGTGTGTGTGTATATGTAAACATGGGCCGGTGTGTGTGTAAAGTGTGAGGAGGTATTGGAGAGGAAAATGCAGAGATTTTTTTTTTTAAATCGCGCCATGATGATAAACGAAAATACACCGCCTAAAATAACAGTCGACATATATTTAAAATTCGTCACACACATCCATGCCCGTGGGATTCCCACGGGTGGGAATCCCACGGGCATGGATGTGTGTGACATTTCGACATATTGAGTTAGATGCTGCACCTGCACATTCAGTTATATAAAATGGTTACTGGCAATTGATCACATCCACAAATGATGTTATCCACACAATTTATGTACTTTACATAACGTTAATAGGAATACATGCCCGACTGCCCGTGTAGATGGGAATGACATATAATTCACCGAAAACGTTGAAGCAACCGCATAATATTACGGTGATGTGTAACTCTGAGTGAGAATAGTTCTAAATTTTCAAAACTTTCTTCTGATATTTGTGATTTATTTCAAACAAACTGTATTTCCCATCTACACGGGCATGTATTCCTATTAACGTTATGTAAAGTACATAAATTGTGTGGATTACATCATTTGTGGATGTGATCAATTGCCAGTAACCATTTTATATAACTGAATGTGCAGGTGCAGCATCGAACTCAATATGTCGAAATGTCACACACGTCCATGCCCGTGGGATTCCCACGGGTGAGCCCGCTAGTTAAGGTATAAACCGCTAACCATCGCGCCTCAAGTTCTCTTTGGCTGCTGATCAACGTTTATATTCGAGCTGTTTCGTTCTGCCTGTGGTGATTTTTCATCACAAGTAGATCGTGGCCTGCGTTAAAGTAATCGTTGCTGGAGCAAGGATCGTCTGCTGAAACGTAATTATTGTCATTGTATGTGTGCATTTTCATACGAAATGGACAAATACAGGATTTTCGTTTATCCGTGTCGATTGGCTCAACATTGTGTGAAAGATGACAAACATTTCATTTATGCATGTGATCTGCTTTTCTTTTTATATAAATAAAGGAGGAGTGTCTGTGTGTCTGTCTGGATGTCCGCTTATAACTCAAGAACTACACATCTGCAGACAAACATGCATGCATGCTGACATTTGTGTTTTCGTCATGAAGGAAATGTACTGTGATATTGCTCTAAAATATACATGTTCTTTTCATCATATATTTGTCTTATTCTTATTCAACCCGGGCGAAGCCGGGTACCTCAGCTAGTATATATATAAATAGCGGTCAAAAATATCGCCCTCTGCAGTCACTGACATAGTCAGAAATTCTTATTGAGGGGCCATAGATGAAAGAGCTCTAAGCTTCCCCTGCGGGCTCAGCAGCAGAGCCCTGGAACCTGTTCAAAATGAGAATAGATTTAGATTTGATCTTCTGAGATGATTTGGCTTATTAGCGACAAAGAATCCAGAAAAATTCCTTTGTTTCTAAACACGCGCCATGTTAAGGTGTAAAGAGCAGTTTAATAGGTCCTTCCATGACATGGTAATCCTCTTACAAAATAAATAACAAAAACAATGATAACATTGTAACAAAGCATTTATTAACACTAAAAATATTAACAACAGTAATAATATTCGTACCATCTGGCAATAATAAAACGAACGTATAATCCCCGCCCTGGTCCAAGCAGACCTGGGCTTGGTGAAAGGTAAATTAATGCTGAAGCAGTATAGCAGGCAGGTATGCTACAAGGCCATTAACAAAAACTACATCAAATATGCATGCAGCATGGTGTGGTATTTCTATGGCCGAGAGATTAGAGCTGATGAGACAGCAGCAGAGGAAGACAAGGAAGTTAAAGAACTCACTTGACACGTGATCCTGGCCGTGATCCTGGCCGTCGCTGATTGGGACATACACCTCAGATATCTAGATTTGATCGACGTAATTACATAACAAATGTCCAACAGTTACACCCCTCCATCCCTTGGGCCAATGGGCGATCTCCATGTTACCGAGTGCATACGAAACCTCATTATACAAGATAAGAGATCTACGCAGCAGGCAGCCTGATAATTACGAACACCATAACACAGGTTTATTTACTTTGATGGCGTCAGGAAGGGCATCCGGCCATAAAAAAAACATTGCCTCAAACAGGGAACCATGATTGTCATGGGGCCCGCAAGGCTAACCCCCACTCCAGCGGGGAAAAATGGCCTTAAAACGATCATTCATAACAGGTTTATTTACTTTGAGAGGTGATAGAAATAGGAATTAGGAAAAAAGTGAATCCGGATGGAAAGGAGCTTGTAAACATCGACATGACACATTGAGACGTAGCACATGGGCACGTATATATTGTCGCGATCCCGTCTGTGGAATGTATCCCAGCACGGAATACGGACGTAAATGTCCGGGCTTCAAGTAATCCACGGAGTGAAACAAAGAGACGCAATAAACACAATTGTGTTTTAATCGGCCTTCTAGGGGTAAGGCACGATTATTTATTGGCTCGATCACAAAACCATAAATGGTAACAGGATGGAATACTGCACAAAGCCTGCAGGAACGGTCGGCACCAGGAGCCCCAACCAGGACGCAGGTAATATCTCTCGCGGTTCCAATCGACGACCTCCGGGACTCGGAGGATAACAGGATGGAATACCGCACAAAGCCTGCAGGAACGGTCGGCACCAGGAGCCCCAACCAGGACGCAGGTAATATCTCTCGCGGTTCCAATCGACGACCTCCGGGACTCGGAGGATAACAGGATGGAATACCGCACAAGGCCGGCAGGAACGGTCGGCCAGTAGCTCCAACACGAAGCCGGGAATCACTCGTTCTCTTCTGGAGTTACTCGCTCGTAAAGTACAGAACGGTAATCGACCAGCCCAACTCGGCTGGCGTGAGGCTTCAAGGAAAGCCCTTTATGATATTTCCCACTCGGAGCCTTCGAGCCGTGTGCGTCCATAAGATGGCGACCGCGCTCTCCTCTGGGGCACTCATTTGGGTGAGAACAAAGGTGGTTTCACCGGGGGTTTCTCACAATCCTCCCCCCCTAAGTAAAAACCCCGTCGAATAGACGGCGTTTTTAAAACCAGTATTTGTAGTAGGTGCAAATCACATGGCAAGATGATGGCGGTAATCGCTACAGGCAATTAACGCGATTAACAATTATTAACACTTATTAACGACAATAACGCAACAACGCAACAATACAACGCAACGCAATAGCGCAACACAATAGCGCAACAAGTTAACAGGCATTAACAGGGTAAACAGGCGGTAACAGGCAGGTTAACAATGAACAAGTTTTTTTTTTTTTTTCACACACAATATTAAACACCATACACCCCATTAACATCTACCCCACAAGAGTTACACTTCACACAAAGCACACTAGAGAAGCAAGGGGGCCAAACTCACGGTGGGGAAACAGTTACAGGAGGGGAACGGACCGAGACCTAGAGCGGCGGGTACTCCTCCGGTGTCGAGAACGACAGTCATATGCGTAATGACCCCTTTCACCGCACTGGTAACATCGATCGTTCGAGTCGAACGGCCTGCGGACCAAAGGGCGTCTGAAACGAGGCCGCCGCGACATGCCATTCGACATTTCGACGCACACACACGATCCGCAAATTAACCTTCCATCAAGGGCTCTGACCGAATCTTCAGCATCTCGTGGATCTTCAAACTCAACAACTGCAAATCCGGGGGGGTTCCGAGCAACCCATACGTTGCGGAGTGGTCCGTAATGCTCGAAGACCCTCCCTAGCTCGGCTCTCGCTGCTCCATTGCCCAGGTTCCCCACATATACCTTAGCATTAGCGTTCCTGCTGAATCGCGACATGGCGGGAGCGGTCCCTGAGGAGCACGGCACCTGAGGTTGGCTTGACGGGAGGCTCGGGTGGGCTTCAGCTGACGCAACGTCACCGTCGGAAACTGGAGTCGAGGCGCTAGGCTCCTCGGGCCCGAGTGAAGATATGTCTGACTCCGCCACTCTCTCCGCCTGTTTACTCTGGGATCTAGTGACCCCCCCACAGGTCAGAGTCAATGACTCCTCCCTGGCCATGGCATCATTGCCAATCAGCAAGGAGACCCCGGGTATCGGGTAGTAGGGTACTACCACACAGGTCACTGGACCCTTAAAAATGTCACTCCGGACCTCGAGGAGGGCAAGGGGATACCGGCCAAGAACCCGGTCAATGCCCCGAAGGAGGGTATACTCGCCGGTATAACGCATCTGAGAGGCCGGAACTACCCCCGCCCGGAGAACACACCGTGTCGCCCCAGTATCCCGAAGGTATTTGGCCTCAAACTTCAGCATCGAATCAGGGCCACCCACTAAGGCTGTCCCTGAATAATCCTTATGCAGTGGATGAATGGAATTAACCTCGGTGGCAGTGACCTCGGTCACCGATGCCACCGTCGTGTGCGAGGGCCCGGCGGATGAGTTCCACTGATCTCCCTCCGACTTAACAGGAGGGTTGCCTCGGTAGGCCGGACTGGCGGGATTAGAGAAGCAGCGGTTTTCACCGTGCCCCACGCGTTTGCAGAAATCGCACCAGGGCCTTGCCCTGGTCTGCGGCTCGCGACCGCCACCAGTGGAGGTCATCGGAGAACCCTTCCCCTCGATCCAGCCGCCGGGCAGACGGGGGGCGGTCTTGATCGCAGACTCCTCCGTCGTACGACGCGGCTGCGTGACTTGCAGCATTTTGCACGCCAAAACATGTTTATCAATAAGGTTGACGCAGTCTGCCAAGGAAACAGTGTCTTTGTCGACAAGAAACAATGCTAAGTCAGGCGGAAGCTGTTGATCGATACGGTAACGCACCAGGAGTTCCGCAACCGCTTGAGGTAACTCCACCTTGCTCCCCTTGAACCATCTCTGCAGCTGTTCCAACAAGGCCCGCGAATGTTCCTCATAGGTTTGACTGGACTCACGAGTCCAGCTGAAAAAATTTCTCCTATAAATACATGCGGACACCGCATAGGCATTCAAAATCTCGGCCTTCAATGCCCTGTATTTGTTTGCGTCCTCGGTTGCCATCCTCGCATATACCTCCCTCGCCTTCTCAGATAGATGGCTCACAAGATGGCCGACCCACAAGCTCTCATCAATGCCACCGGCAGCCAACAACTTCTCCGCCATCTCCAGATACGCTTCTGGCTTCGTGTCTCCCGTCCAGTCCGGCAAACGAACATGAACAGTTTCCGGGACTCTTGCAGCAGACCCCTCTGCCCGCAGTCGTTCAGTCAACATTCGCAACTCATGCTCTCTGACGCGTTCAGCTTCTGCTGCCGCATGCTCTCTCTCTGCTGCCGCCGCACGCTCTCTCTCTGCTGCCGCATGCTCTCTCGCTGCTGCCGCACGCTCTCCCTCTGCTGCTGCCGCACGCTCTCTCTCTGCTGCCGCATGCTCTCTCTCTGCTGCCGCACGCTCTCTCTCTGCTGCTGCACGCTCTCTCTCTGCTGCTGCCGCACGCTCTCTCTCTGCTGCTGTCTCTGCTGCCGCATGCTCTCTCTCTGCTGCTGCACGCTCTCTCTCTGCTGCTGCCGCACGCTCTGCCTCTGCCCTGTCATTCTCCCTGTTATACATGTCAAGTTGTTGAACCGGAGTCAGCCCGGTCCAGAAGGGCGAACGCATGCATTTAGTCATGATGGGATCGCTTCCTAACATCTCGGGTTGAGTGACCGGGTCCAGGCTGCTTGCGTCGCTCACCTCGCCACCCA
This sequence comes from Myxine glutinosa, assembly GCF_964187855.1. NCBI lineage: Eukaryota > Metazoa > Chordata > Myxini > Myxiniformes > Myxinidae > Myxine > Myxine glutinosa. The sequence goes on from NC_136261.1 coordinate 229,313,801, forward strand.
CGTGACTGTCAACATGATCAGGTTGAACTCTCACTTCCCTGGTCGACATAGCTTGGCTACGAGTTATCATACGACCAGGCACAAAACACAACCTCAAACACAACGCTCAAACACAACGCTCTGTTGGGGAAATACGACACAAACTACGCAATATCACCCGCACATCAAATTGCCAATGAGAAAAATACCACGTACAAATACTCACGTTTTTTTTTTTTTTTTTTTCGGTTGTTTGGAGGGATCCGAGGCTATTCGCTTATTCTTTGTCGGTTGTTTGGAGGGATCCGAGGCTATTCACTTCTCTGCCCAAGACAGCGTCCTACGGCGAGAAAGTTCCTCCAAGACGGCGTCCGCTGGTGAGAAGGCGATGAACAGATGCCAGAAGATGTCGTCCACTGCAGAATTCCCGTCTCAATCGAATGGCTCTTACTTGAATGATCCTAGGACGAGCAACCCATTTGTCGCGATCCCGTCTGTGGAATGTATCCCAGCACGGAATACGGACGTAAATGTCCGGGCTTCAAGTAATCCACGGAGTGAAACAAAGAGACGCAATAAACACAATTGTGTTTTAATCGGCCTTCTAGGGGTAAGGCACGATTATTTATTGGCTCGATCACAAAACCATAAATGGTAACAGGATGGAATACTGCACAAAGCCTGCAGGAACGGTCGGCACCAGGAGCCCCAACCAGGACGCAGGTAATATCTCTCGCGGTTCCAATCGACGACCTCCGGGACTCGGAGGATAACAGGATGGAATACCGCACAAAGCCTGCAGGAACGGTCGGCACCAGGAGCCCCAACCAGGACGCAGGTAATATCTCTCGCGGTTCCAATTGACGACCTCCGGGACTCGGAGGATAACAGGATGGAATACCGCACAAGGCCGGCAGGAACGGTCGGCCAGTAGCTCCAACACGAAGCCGGGAATCACTCGTTCTCTTCTGGAGTTACTCGCTCGTAAAGTACAGAACGGTAATCGACCAGCCCAACTCGGCTGGCGTGAGGCTTCAAGGAAAGCCCTTTATGATATTTCCCACTCGGAGCCTTCGAGCCGTGTGCGTCCATAAGATGGCGACCGCGCTCTCCTCTGGGGCACTCATTTGGGTGAGAACAAAGGTGGTTTCACCGGGGGTTTCTCACAATATACAGACTTGGCATTTAATATGGAATATTTTTTTTCCCTTGACTTGGGTTTACTTTCTTAACTCAGTATATCAATCTAGTGAGTTTCTTTCACACTTTGGTGATTTATTTGTTAAAAGAACCATGTCACTGATTGTCTGTCGCAGCAAGAAGTCAACAACAGGATTGTATCACAGGTGGCGTGGCAAAATGTACGGACAGGTGCATTTGATGATTGGCTTCACAGTCGGGTATACAAGGGTTGTTGCGTTCTGTATTAGTGGAAAACAACTGCTGCACGTCTCCAAAAGTTATTGCCGCTTCCTCTGGAGATGGTCCGTCAACTCGACAATGCTGTTTGTCATGGAGTGGTGGCTTTACGAAATTACGGCATGAAACGGCGTGCTATTGCTCGGCAGTATGGCATCACTCAAGGTCAGGTGTCAAAGATCCTGAAACGAAATGCTCAGAGGGGTGTCCCTACTCCAATACCGAGGCCAGGACGTCCCCGCAGAACCACAAGGGGGGATGATCGCCAGCTGCACCGGTTAGTCCGCAATGGCCGTACCAAGTCAGCTAATCGGCTTAGGGCTGAGTGGCAGCAACTGACAAATGTGCCTGTATCCAGAAGGCTAGTCAACCAACGACTGGTTCAAGCAGGCTATCGTGCCAGGCGTCCCCTGAGAAAGCCACGCCTGACCAGACAACACCGCCAGCGCCGATTGCAGTGGGCCAGAGAGCACCGTCAATGGCAGCCAGGACACTGGAATCACGTGATCTTCAGTGACGAGTCTAGATTTCTGGTCTATCGTCAAGATGGTCGCGTCCGAGTGTGCAGACAAGTGCATGAAGCCTACAACAAAGATTGTATAGTGCCAAGAGTCCAAGCTGGAGGTGGTGGGGTGACCGTTTGGGCTGCTTTTCATGCAGGAGGCAAAACTGACCTGGTTGTTCTGAATGGAAACCTGAACCAGTTCAAGCACAGGGCCATTCTGGAAGAAACATTGCTTCCATTTGCTCGTGCAGCCTTTCGAGGAAACTTTGTCTTCCAAGATGACAATGCACGGCCTCATCGTGCTCGCATGATCCAACACTTTCTTGCTGACCGTGGTGTAGAGCACATGGAGTGGCCTGCCATGTCCCCAGATATGAATCCGATAGAGAACTTGTGGGCAGAATTAACGCGTCAAATCGACCACTTGGACCAGCAGCCGACCTCTGTGCGTGAATTGCAGCAGGCTGTTGTCACTGCATGGCAAGCGATTCCTGTCCAAACCTTGGCAAATCTCGTGAACAGCATGCCACAACGTGTACGTGCTCTCCTTAATGCTCGTGGGGGTTACACGAAGTACTGAACTGTAATTTTACTGTCCGTAATCCCAGTCGTAATTTAACTTTTGTTTTTGTTATAAAAATTTTTTGGCTAATGTGCAAAATAAAGAGATACTTCTGGAAAACGTACAGAAGTTTAACACAGTACTGTCCATGAATTGAGTTCGATATCAGTTTACATCACTTTCAAGGATCAATTTATTTGTTTCGAAATGTCAAATGTGGTTTTTGTTTCTTTTAAAGGTCACATTAACAAAATCTAGAATAATTTCAACATAATTCCAATGAACTTTTGGTTCTAAGACATCTTGAAAAGTAAGTTCACCCCCACAAAAAAAAATTCCATATTAAATGCCAAGTCTATATATATATATATATGTGTGTACATATATATGTATGTATATATATATATATATATATATATATATATATATATATACAGTATATATATATATATATACATATATATATATATATATATATATATATATATATATATATATATATATATACATATATACATATATATATATATATATATATATATATATATATATATACATATATATATATATATATATATATATATATATATATATATATATATATATATATATATACAGTGGAACCTTGACTTACGAGTTTAATCCGTTCCGTGACCGAGCTCGTAACTCAAATTGCTCGTATCTCAAATCAAATTTCCCCATTGAAATGCTATTAATCCGTTCCAGCCCGCCAAAAACCACACCAATTTTTTTTTTAATATACAGTATATATAAAAATATCTCGCGCTTTATATTTCACCTGTATGCAGCATACAAGTTGGCAGGATGGCCTGGACTGGAGGTACGCACACTTGACTCTAAAGTCTAAACTGTCCAGCCTGGGTTTGAATCCCGACCCAGCTATAACCTGTCATGGGTGAATCACAGGCAGGGTGATTCATCAATGGGTGTACCGCTAAACTGGGCGCCCCGTTTGCGTCCCATTAGTTGTTGGATGTTAAGGATCTCACCGTGTTTTCCACAAAGAGAAGGCGAGCTATCGCCGGCACTCTGAACAAGTTGACGGCAGAGATACTGTACTTGCACGGCATGATAACCACGTGTCGCACGATCTCTTGTCATGGTCCACAAGATTATCACAGAGAGGTGCAGCTTCCAGCGTTTCGAGATCTGATCCAGGCCTATCCAACGAGACCGGTCCCAGCGTTCTAGGCCCGGTGGTTGTCTCAGACGGACCCGACAACGGCAGTGTTCGTTTTAACTCGATTCGATTCGAGCGCCGACGTGCCGGCGAACAAAACCGGTCATATCTTTTGAACGCGTGGCTCGATTTTTACAAAATAAACTTTTTCTTGAAGGTCTGAACCGTGCGCTCAAAACGATACCGAGTTTGACCCTGAGAGAGCCGTTTTGCGCCGGCAAAGGCGCCTTGTGTGACGTGAGGACCACGTCGTGCTGCATAGATTATCATAAATTATCATATCATTATCGGCGGCGTTATATATCATTAGCGCTATACGACAGAGATACTGTACTTGAACGGCAAGATAACCACGTGACCGGGTGGCGAAAGCTCGTAACTCGGATCTCGGCTCGCATCTCAAAGCAATAAACTGCCAGAGTGACGGCTCGTATCTCGAAAAACTCGTAAGTTGGGGCACTCGTAAGTCGAGGTTCCACTGTATATATATATATATATATATATATATATATATATATATATATATATATATATATATATATATATATATATATATATATATACACAGTCATGTGAAAAAGTAAGTACACCCCATGTAAAGTTTTGACTTTTTCAACATATTTCAACATACAGCTATTTGATCTTCATTTCAACAATATTGATAGATGAAGGTGATATAATATAACAAATATCATGAAACATTTACATTTTGTAGTCCATTGTATAATATAAATAAATATAAATGCAAATTTCGCATGTGGAAAAAGTAAGTACACCCTTGGCTCTAATAGGTGGTATTGCCCCCTTTGGCAGAAACAACCTCAAGTAGGCGTTTCTTCTAACTGTCGACCAGTCTCTGACATCGACTGGGATAAATTTTTGCCCACTCCTCCATGCAGAATTCTTTCAGCTGTGCGATGTTTGAGGGGTTTCTTGCATGCACAGCTCGTTTCAAATCCCCCCACAACATCTCGACGGGATTTAGATCCGGGCTTTGACTAGGCCATTCCAGAACCCTCCATTTCTTTTTTTCAGCCATTCCTTGGTGGATTTACTTGCATGTTTAGCGTCATTGTCATGTTGCAAGGTCCACCTTCGGTTGAGCTTCAACACTCCGATAGATGGCCTCACATTATCCTCAAGCACCCTCTGGTACAAATGAAGAATTCATAGTGGATTCTATGATGGTGAGCTGCCCAGGCCCTCATGCAGCAAAGCTGCCCCAAACCATAATATTTCCACCACTATGCTTTACAGTTCGTATCAGGTTCTTGTGGTCAAATGCTGTCTTTGGTTTTCGCCAAACTTGTATTCTGGTACTGTGGCCAAATAGCTCTACCTTTGACTCATCTGTCCAGAGCACATTGTTCCAGAAGTGCTGGTCTTTGCCTATGTGTTCATTGCAAACTTTAGTCTTGCCCTGATGTTCTTTCTGGACAGCAAAGGTTTCCTCCTGGCAACACCTCCCATGTAGATCAAATTTTGTGCAGCCTCTTTCTAATGGTAGACATGTGCACTTTGACATCAACAGTGGCAAGAGCTACCTGTAGCTCCCGTGATGACATTGTGTGGTTCTTCGAGACTTCTTTCAGCATCTTGCGGTCTGCTCTTGGGCTGAGCTTGCTGGGGCGGCCTGGCCTGAACAAGTTGGCAATTGTTTGGAATCTTCTCCACTTGAAGATGATCTTCCGGACAGTCGAATGATTGATTTCAAATTGTTTGGAGATCTTTTTAAATCCCTTCCCAGACTCGTAGGCATCTATAACCTTCTTTCTGAAGGCCTCAGAGAGCTCTATTTGATCTAGGCATGGTGATGCCGCACACTTCAACAACAAAGAGCAAACCAAACGAAATGTCTGAGGTTTAAATAAGACAGTTTCCTCAAGATCCTCTCTAACGATGTCTAATCATTGCACCTGAGCTGGTGCACCTGATTCTAAATTTAGGTATTTGAAGTAGTGATAAATGTAGGGGTGTACTTACTTTTTCCACATGCGAAATTTGCATTTATGTTTATTTAAATTATACAATGGACTACAAAATGTAAATGTTTCATGATATTTGTTATATTATATCACCTTTATCTATCAATATTGTTGAAATGAAGATCAAATAGCTGTATGTTGAAATATGTTGAAAAAGTCAAAACTGTACATGGGGTGTACTTACTTTTTCACGTGACTGTATACACACACACACACACACACACACACACAACACACAACACACACACACACACACACACACACACACACACACACACTTACATATATATATATATATATACACACACACACACACACGTGTCTTTTTACTCACCATGAACGCACCAAACGTCTGTCTTCTCAAGAGTATTAGTATCCATATGAATCAATTACCAAAGTAAAATTTGATTTTCTGTAGTGGAGGTGAAGGGCAGGTGGTAGTGGGATGTCCATGTGGAATTAATTTATATTTTTTGCCCTCCCTCTGCCCCTCCCCTTCCCTCTCAATTTTTGCTTCGACATCTGATGCAATTAGTGCAAAAAAAAAATTGAATGTCAAATTCGATCTTTTTTGTTGTTAATTCGAATGAACCCACGAAGGTATTGTATTAGGTACTGACACGTGATCACTTCAAAGAGTTTGAGAACGTCATGTAATTGCACTCTGGAAATGAACATTTAAGATGTACTTGTTACCTCAGCACTGCAGCTTAATGTTAACCATCAACCAAGAATTCATCACCGAGCATCTATCCTCGGATAATGCATACGATCCAATTCCATTTAGGTTGCTAACTAGCGCCATGGCCGAGCTTTACTTCAACCTGTTGACTCTTCCATGCGTCGTAGCCTAACACCAATGAATGTTGTAATGGGCCAGGCAACATCGGACCCCATTGTGATGTGAAACCACCGGAGACATGGCATCCGAAGGTCCAGCTCTTCTGGCTGCAAAGTGTTTCCCCTGGTAAGACGGAGTTGCACAAGATTTTTAGGGCCTTTTCCTTTCGGCATTTAGGCGTTCCTTTCTGCAGGCCAGGGTCTCCATAACACCACTAAGGGTGCGCTGCCCTGGGAACGGGACGCGGGGGTTGTGAAATGGTGCATCTGGTGAAGTCCGCAGCACTCCGGCATATTTCCTCGGTGCGAGGCCCGTTTCCCGGCAACTATTGTACCCGGGCTGTAATTTAATTTTGCCTTGTTCAGGGTTCTGGACGCTTGTTAAAGACCGCTTACTGTGCAGCTGAAATTTGATCCCTGTGGAAAGTTTTCTTCTTCTGTTTTGTCCTATTTTTCTTTGCATCCTTTCACCTCATGCTGTCTCTCCTGAGCTCTTTATGCCCTCTTTATTATTTATATATTTAATTCGAGCTACTTTGTCCTCCATATTTCCCTTTTATTCTTATGGTTTCTTCACAAGTCCTTTGGTACCGCGTGCCCGAACAATCTGTTTTCCATGTCTACGCTCAAGAAAGATTTATGTGGCATTTGGAGGTGACTATTGAAAGAAATGTTTTTGAAGGATGTAAGGGGGGATGAGGGGGGGGTGGGGGGGAGTTGAGAGAGGCAGCTGCCACATTGTTTATGAGCTAAAGAAAGTTCGTTGCCAGGCAACGGTTGCCCGGCGACCCATAATTGACAAATCCCTTTGGAACCTGCTTTGAATGGCCAAGTAACAGAATGAAGTACTGACAATGGTTGAGCTTTTCACAAAGCCTGCAGCTGAAAGCACTCGGCTCCCTAATTGTTGATTATATCTTTTATTCCTCGACTAAGCTGGATGTATGTGCACGATGTGATTGGACATACTTTGAAAACATCCAGTTTGACGGCAGCATTTTTACTCTCCGACCCACCACGACCCTCCCGAACACCTACGCACCTGCCAAACGATTTTCACCCGCAATTTGATCCAAACAACTTTTTTCGGCAGAAACGCTGTTCTGTAATATTGTGTTTCGTCCATGTATTCAATCGCTTCACTGTTTTACCTGTGCTAAGTACATGCTGAGCAAAGCGTATCGTCCTCAAGATTATTTGAGTTGTCGGTATAAATATGCACTGAGCACGCTTCTGAATTCCATTGTTAGGGTCTTCATAAATATGTCGGCATGCTTCGGATTTCGTTCGGTTTTCTGCGAAAGAAATGTCACGAAGGCCTTCATGGGGCATTTGCTTTCCCCTGCCATCCTTTCAGAGATGGTGGTTCCTGATTACCTTTTGATCCGATGACATTTATAAAAGCAAGTCGTAACTCGTTTACGTTTCCTCGCTCACCCCCTTGACTCGCACCTCTCGCCGACAGTTCGCTCCGTTTTCAAACCTCCAAATAGTTTGCCCAATCACACGTGCGCTTATTTCTTTGTTTTCATTTCTACGGCCTGGAGTTTCAAAAGTAAGAGTGCACTGAACGGAATAGTTGTGCTTCACGAGTTTGCTTTGTGAAAGACGTAACTTTTTGCCCTGTTTCTTTTGTTGAAAAAGATCCAGGTGGTTGGAGGTGGCTAAAATGAAGGCTGTGATTTTAGTTAGTGCGAGTACGCGGAAGACCAACCTTTGTTTAGCTGTTGGCAGGTCGCACGTGTGAGGTTCCCTTCCATTCGGTGGGATTTGTAAATCAATGGCACTGGATATCTATTTGATTGAGGTAAGAAAAAATTTGGTGATTTGTTTTTACGCCTTTTGCCTTCACAAAAAAAATGCAATTTGTGAACTGAAAAGAGAAATAATAGCGATAAATGTCAAAAAGAAAAAAATGACTGCGTTCAGCGCACCTTCGCAGGGCACACTGGAGCCGAATGGGCAGGCTGCTTGGCCTACCCCCAAGGTGCTGGCACAATGGCTGAGGCTGTGAATAAGGGTGGGCCTTGAGACGCCCACCCGGCACCCCGGGGGAGCCCAATCTAGCGGGCGTAGCGCGTGTCGCCAACGCCGCGCGCCGCGTTCGGACGCCGAGCCGAACCTGCGCGTGACAGCAATGAACAAGCTAGATTATCCTCCGGGCCAGGGCGCGGCGTTCGCATCTTATTCCCACAATCCGTAAGTCCTCCCCTTCCTCCTCCTCTTTTTATTCTCACTGTTTTTTGGCCTCGTTTCCTCCCTCGCTGTTGCCTTCGTTCCGTACCTCCTCGTGCCGCCTGACGATTGGCCCCGCGGCTTGCCTCGACGTGGCTAAACGGCTTTGTTGCGGCGCCCGTCTCCATGGCTGCTGACTCTCGCCATGGCTACAACAGACAACATTTGAGTGCTGCTCTTTTACAACGATGAGCATTTCAAATACAATCACGTTTTTTGTTTTTTTTTGTTTTTTTTCAACATGAAATTGATTTCCCTCCGTGTTGGTGCGTAACCTGGCTCCTATTTCAGTGCTTTTGCTGGTGGTTTGTTAAGGTCTTTTGTGCAAAGCATGAAGACATATTTCGTGCAGGTAATTGCTAATTAGTGCTCGTGGGCGCCCTGTGGTTTCTGTAGTGTGCCGAGGGAATTGCTATGTTTCAAATAAAACCGTGACAGGATGTACATTTCTGTGCTTTAATTTCCTTCTATTCTCATATATTTTATTGCAGTACTTTAAAAATTTTTTTACATCTGGCCTATGTCTTCATTTATTTCTGGAGCCAAAGTTTGCATTTAATTTGTGCGTTGGGGAGAGGAGGTGGATGGTGGAGAGTTTGGGGAATTGGACTCTGGTACTTGGACCCACCGATCCATTCAGTCGTCAAGGAAATGATGGGTTTGAAAAATCACGTTTGTCTGCACGGCTGCTCCACCGTTTTAGGATGTCTGGCACACAAGGTTACACCCCTTGGCAATAGGAACTCTTATCATGCGTAAACACACCTGAAAGGTTTCAGTGATGCTTCGTGTGTAGATTTACCTGGCTTTTGCGATAGTGGCCATGGCGTTTTAACCTGCAAACACATGGAGAGTATGATGATCTGACGGCTTAATTTAACAGTAGTGCATGGTTTTGCCATGTTTTGCATTAGGGTGGGCAGCGGTCATTGATGCTACAATCATGATTCATTATTTGAAATACTATTGTATTGAAAACGTTTGTGAGTTTATGTAAAGTGGCATAGGTTGCATTTCTGTAGTTATATGGTCTGACGAAGGAGTAAAGATGTAAGAATGGGAATGGGAGGGATGTGTAGGAGGGGCCTCTTAAAGGCTGTATGGTCACTACACTGTTGCTAAAGTGATCTGCCACTTGTGTTAAATAATAAAAGGGTAAATAAACACACAGTTGATTGCAACAGGTTACCTCACCACACGCTTATCGTCCTCGCGGGTGTCTCAGTAACAGTGGCCTGCTTGTCCCCACATGGCAGGTCAGGGATGGCAAGCCAAGCTTACGTGACAGAGCTGCCAGCAGCACAGGGCCAGCCTCAGCCGCCTCCACAGCCTCCACCGCCACAACAGCCTCCAACACAGCAGCAGCAACAACAACAGCAGCAACAACAGCAACAATACGTGCATGTCATCGTTTCTGGTGCGTCTTCAAATGCCCTGGGTTTTCCATATTCATTTTGTGAGCATTGATCTTGGAGATCGAGTAAGTTCAACGACTGCTTGTGGATGTGTACAGAGAGTGGAATGCAAGGTGCTGCAGCTTCGGCTGCAGATGCATCACGGAACGTGCCGATGCAGGTGGCATCCACTGGACAACCGCCTGGCGCTGCTCAAGCAATCCAGCAGGGTCAACAGGTGAGCGTTTGCAAGGTGTTGTCTGATGGGCCAGAAAATATAGGGTTCATTTTGCAGATGGTGATTACCCGAATTTTGGGTTTTATTCACAAACTTCAGTGCTTGCATGTTCTTCCTGAACAGAAATCTTTTGTAAATGTACACCCTTTGTGGCATTGGTGAAGATGCAAACTTGTCTAGATGCTTACTGTTCTTACTTTAATGCCCTTCCGAGTCATGGGGCATCTTATCATATCATATCATTGGTGCTTTTCAGTTCTCTCACTTATTTGATATATCTCGCCCAATGTACATTTTCATTGTTTTGGGTTAAGACCTAAAAAAAGCTGAAAAGTAGGACAAAGGTCGTTTGTTTATATCAAAACCAAAGGTTGTGTGAGATACATCCATGGCAAACATGAAATGAAGTGAAATACAAGGCACCTTTTTAGCCATTGTCAAAGCTAATTATAACTACTCCCATCTCCATCCCAGACTTTCCAAAACCACATTTCAAATACCTCTTCGATTCCTCCAGGCCCTCCTCCCAGCCCTCACCTCACTGTCCTTTCCTTTCAAAATCATTATTTTCAAATTCCTATGACACATGTACTACTCTTGCTGGACTTCTTTGAAAATATGAATATCATCCGTTGTTCATGTTTCATTTTGCAACATAATTGTCAGATTATAGGACGAAAGAAAATGGGTTTGCATTCCCAAGGAAAATTTATTCCTAAATACTTTGCTGTTTCTGTTGATAAAGCAGGCTCTGGGCAGAAATTGTGTGCCTCGTAATGTACCGTGAATGAGTTACAAGCACGAGCGTTGGTGCAAGCGTCTGGGAGGGCTCTGCACCGCACATGATGCAATTCTTTCTCTTTTTTTCGGGATTCCTTTAAACCACGTGCAAGAATTCTTTTTTGCATTTGTGCTGTTTTATCTATTTTGCCAACATCTACGTTTTTTTGGTATTTCAAAATGCTCAAAATGGAACCGTTCCTGATCTCCATCCTGTTGTAATATATCTCTATCTCCTGTTGTTGTTACCCTACGCACGCAGATCGAAAAGCGGGGTTTACCAATGATTTATGTCTAAGTCTGTCCATCCGTCTGTCCACAAACGTCAGTTTATGATCGAGAAACAACTTATTTAAATTGAATGTTACATTTTGAACACGAATCTGAACACAAATAGGAAAACAAAGCTGCAGTTAAACAGTACTTTGTCTCTGAATTAGACCCGACTGCACTAAAGCAGGGAGGAGTGACATAATATTTCAACTCTGCCTGTCTGGCAGGCAAACAAAATTGCAAATCATTCCAAATAGGAAACTTACTCTTTTAACCCTTTGAGTACGGATGACGTCCAGTGCCGCAACCCATGAAAAAGGTTTGTGTACGGATGACGTTACTACACGTCATCGACTATACCTATAAATAGATCATCAGTACATGGTTGCATTCCCGTAATGCCAAATTAATCCCGTACCTGGGGTATTTTTATCAAAAAAAAATCCCGTACTCAAAGGGGTAAGGACGTTATAAAGGACACAAACAACAGGCACAAATAACTAATGTAACGTGTTAGATAGGGTGGTGTAATAGCCACTGCATCAATGGTGGTAAAAGCATGCTAAATTCCAGAAATAATATAATCATATGGATTTTCGACTTTTTCTTTTATTTAAATTGGATTATACATACTTGAACACTGCAGAACACAAATCACCTTCTTGTCACTTCCAGGAACCTCCAATTTTGCAGTGCTTGGACATGTTAAATAAGGTGGTGTATAAGGGTGTTTGGTGCATAATTTTGCTTCAATAGCTCTAAACTTAAGGAAGTTTTTAAAATAATCTTTAATATCATTATTTATTTCAATTTAAGTACAAAGTTAAACATGACATGGAGCAATTTGGTTCTATGAACTCTCTAGTTGTTGTTGTTGTCGTTTGTACTATCTCAGTGTTTGTGATCATTTTGCCATGTTGACTTTGTTAGAGCATTGGCTAAAGTTTATTGTCCCCCGTCGCACAGCGTAGCGAAAGGGGGACTATGGCTTTCCCCTCCGTCAGTGTGTCCCCGTGTGTGCGGGCGTGCGTGTTTGCGTGCGTGCGTGCGGGCGTGCGTGCATGCGTAAGCGAAGGACCGCATTCGAATTTGGTGTGTGGGTGCAACCCACGTCAAAATCCAAGATGGCCGCCACCATGTATGTCTGATGCCATGTGTGTCTTAACCTTGTGAGATGAATATCTTGAAAAATAAGCGAAGTACCAACTTCTAATCTGGTGTGTGGGTGTAGCTAGGCATAAGGAAGAACGCTATTGAAAATTGGGTCGCCACGTCAAAATCCAAGATGGCCGCCGCCATGTATGTCTGAACCTTGTGAGATGAATATCTTGAAAAATATGCGAAGTACCAACTTCTAATTTGGTGTGTGGGTGTATCTCGGCATAAGGAAGAAAGCTATTGAAAATTGGGTCGCCACGTCAAAATCCAAGATGGCCACCACCATATATATGTCTGAAACTTGTGAGCGAAATATCTCGAAAAATAAGCGAAGTACCAACTGCTAATCTGGTGTGTGGGTGTATCTATGCACAAGGAAGAACGCGGTTTAAAATTGGGTCGCCACGTCAAAATCCAAGATGGCCGCCGCCATGTATGTCAACCTTGTGAGATTAATATCTTGAAAAAATAAGTGAAGTACCAACTTCTAATTTGGTGTGTGGGTGTATCTCGGCATAAGGAAGAAGGCTATTGAAAATTGGGGCGCCACGTCAAAATCCAAAATGGCCGCCACCATATATATGTCTGAACCTTGTGAGCGAAATATCTTGAAAAATAAGCGAAGTACCAACTTCTAATCTGGTGTGTGGGTGTATCTAGGCACAAGCAAGAACGCTGTTTAAAATTGGGTCGCCACAACAAAATCCAAGATGGCCGCCGCCATGTATGTCTGAACCTTGTGAGATGAATATCTTGAAAAATAAGCGAAGTACCAACGTCTAATTTGGTGTGTGGGTGTATCTCGGCATAAGGAAGAACGCTATTGAAAATTGGGTGGCCACGTCAAAATCCAAGATGGCCGCCTCCATGTATGTCTGAACCTTGTGAGCGAAATATCATATCATCGCATGTTTTCTGCGTCTTCCACTTTGTCAACTCACATCACTTCACCGACGGGGGACCTAGGCGTAACACTTGTTGAATTCTACTTTATTTGATTTTTAATAATTCATTTATTTTGTATAGCGCTTTTCATGAAGCCCAAAGGCGCTTTGACAGAGTGCAAAACATAATGCATAACAAAACATGAAAACAACAAGTGCAAAAAGACAAGAATCAATAGGGAAATATTTAAAGCAAAAGGAGGGAGAAGGAGAAGTGATAGTCAGGGGTTAAATGCTGTGGGTTGAATGTTGAATGCAGTGCTGAACAGGTGGGTCTTGAATGATGTTTTGAATGTGGTGAGTGAGGAGGAGTCTCTGATGGTGTGAGGTAGTGAGTTCCAGAGGGTGGGAGCAGCGATGGAGAAGGCCCTGTCCCCCCAGGATCTGAATTTGGTCCGGATGGGGGGGGTCAGGAGGTTTGTACCAGCAGAGCGGAGGTTGCGGGTGGGAGTGTGTCTGGAGATTTTTTTACTAGCACATTACCTTACTAATTGCATGTCCAGCTATAAAATGATTCGTGAAAGTAACACTTTTGCTTGCAACGTCTGTGCTACTCTGCACAACTTGCCAGTTTCTTTCCTCTTGCTCTGATTCATTCTATAGAGTGGGTTGAATTAGTTGGACCCATTGGAGGTTGTAAGGATGGAAAAATAAAATATATAAAGGGAAAGTTGCCTTCAAAGCATGTAGAGAACGTAGATGGTAAAAATAGACTAGGCAAAGTGAAAGCCAAGTTTTCTCTCAATGCCATCCTTTCATCTCCTTTCCGAATGGAGGCTGAACCCTAACCCTAACCCAGGACAGGCCTGAGCTTGGTTTTGTTCCCACTTTACACGAGTGTTCTAGAAAATCCTCTTTTCCACTTTGCTTATGATTCCACATTATGCCATATGATACCCCATATTAGTTACAGACCTGCAGCAGCTGCATTCCTCTCAACATATTTGTCAAAGACTAAATACTGGCCTGGCACGTGGAATACCAGCATGTCATTCAATCAAAGCAAGTCTCATGTTTTCACATTGTCTTTTTGGAAGGATCGTCAGATTAATGCATTGTCCTTGTTGTTGTCCGTTGACCTTGTTTGTGCCATCCGCTTGATCCCATCCAATTTCTGCCACATCTTCAATGGATTGTGTTGCATGGCGATGTCAATTGTTTCACTGGTTCAAACACCTTGGCCTTTCGAATACCAAGCATCATGCACCTATTGCCGATGTTTATTAGATATAACGCCTCATGTGTGCATTCAGTGCAGGTCAAATTCATGGCCAGATTGCACCTAATGATGTGCAATAGCTTACTGGCCTGTGCTAGCTAACGGCATTGCCCTTTTATCTTCTTCAATATAGATTTCACATTTCTCCCAGTTTCACTGATTCTATTCTTTATGCAATCCTTGCAGATGGTGGTTAATCAATTGCAACTGCGTCTTTTATTTTGTGAATGGCATATAGCAGCTTATACATTTGTGCAATGTGCAACATGGATTATTTTGTCGATTTCTTTTTTTCTGACTGCTCTGGTTAGTACACACTGACCAACCATACCCAACTGCTTGCATTTTGCTCCGTGTGTGCATGAACAGGGAAATGCTCGCATAACTGCTCACATACTTCCATATAATACTAGATCATGGTTATTTTTATGTATGAAAGTGCAGAACTTCATTAATGATTGATGAAATCAACAGGATGTTGATTGAAGCATACTAACAGCCATGGGGAGCAGGGGTAAGCTACCTTTTTGGGTGTTAACCTTTTGTAAAAGCATAAACGTCTGAAAAAGGGTTAATGCCCATAATGTCAGCTTCTATTACAGCATTTTTGAAATGACGTAATCCGCCTCGGATTGCTCAGTGCGTATGCGCAGAAACCCCCGAGTAACTAAATCAGTTGGGGTGGACCTGGATGTATTTGATGCCTGCCAGTAGGAACGACTGAAAAAACATTTAAAGAAAACAAAAATCCTTGCAAACGTATCTGCAAGAAAGGAGAGTGCCTCTGCACAACAAAATATTTTCCTCATTAATTACCTGGTCAACTCGTCCAAAAAAGTTGATATCTGCTGTCCGTATTCCAAAAACTCCCGACTATGTGGGCCTGTGAAAGGCCGAAGGTTCGTAGATGGGTGCGTTCTAACCAAACCATCGTGTTTACTAACACCAATGGAAAGGTCATATTTGGGGCTTGTCAGTGCATATGTTAGGTTTAAAATGATAATACAGACTTGGCATTTAATATGGAATATTTTTTTTGTGGGGGTGAACTTACTTTTCAAGATGTCTTAGAACCAAAAGTTCATTGGAATTATGTTGAAATTATTCTAGATTTTGTTAATGTGACCTTTAAAAGAAACAAAAACCACATTTGACATTTCGAAACAAATAAATTGATCCTTGAAAGTGATATAAACTGATATCGAACTCAATTCATGGACAGTCCTGTGTTCAACTTCTGTACGTTTTCCAGAAGTATCTATTTATTTTGCATATTAGCCCAAAATTTTTTTAACAAAAACAAAAGTTAAATTACGACGGATTACGGACAGTAAAATTACAGTTCAGTACTTCGTGTAACCCCCACGAGCATTCAGGAGAGCACGCACACGTTGAGGCATGCTGTTCATGAGATTTGCCAAGGTTTTGACAGGAATCGCTTGCCATGCAGTGACAATAGCCTGCTGCAATTCACGCACAGAGGTCGGCTGCTGGTCCAAGTGGTCGATTTGACGCGTTAATTCTGCCCACAAGTTCTCTATCGGATTCATATCCGGGGACTTGGCAGGCCACTCCATATGCTCTACACCACGGTCAGCAAGAAAGTGTTGGATCATGCGAGCACGATGTGGCCGTGCATTGTCATCTTGGAAGACAAAGTTTCCTCGAAAGGCTGCACGAGCAAATGGAAGCAATGTTTCTTCCAGAATGGCCCTGTACTTGAACTGGTTCAGGTTTCCATTCAGAACAACCAGGTCAGTTTTGCCCCCTGCATGAAAAACAGCCGAAACGGTCACCCCACAACCTCCAGCTTGGACTCTTGGCACTATACAATCTTTGTTGTAGGCTTCATGCACTTGTCTGCGCACTCGGACGTGGCCATCTTGACGATAGACCAGAAATCTAGACTCGTCACTGAAGATCACGTGATTCCAGTGTCCTGGCTGCCATTGACGGTGCTCTCTGGCTCACTGCAATCGGCGCTGGCGGTGTTGTCTGGTCAGGCGTGGCTTTCTCAGGGGACGCCTGGCATGATAGCCTGCTTGAACCAGTCGTTGGTTGACAGCCTTCTGGATACAGGCACATTTGTCAGTTGCTGCCACTCAGCCCTAAGCCGATTAGCTGACTTGGTACGGCCATTGCGGACTAACCGGTGCAGCTGGCGATCATCCCTCCTTGTGGTTCTGCGGAGACGTCCTGGCCTCGGTATTGGAGTAGGGACACCCCTCTGAGCATTTCGTTTCAGGATCTTTGACACCTGACCTTGAGTGATGCCATACTGCCGAGCAATAGCATGCTGTTTCATGCCGTAATTTCGTAAAGCCACCACTAAATGACAAACAGCGTTGTCGAGTTGATGGACCATCTCCAGAGGAAGCGGCAATAACTTTTGGAAACGTGCTGCAGTTGTTTTCCACTAATACAGAACGCAACAACCCTTGTATACCCGACTGTGAAGCCAATCATCAAATGCACCCTGTCTGTACATTTTGCCACGCCACCTGTGATATAATCCTGTTGTTGACTTCTTGCTGCGACAGACAATCAGTGACATGGTTCTTTCAACAAATAAATCACCAAAGTGTAAAAGAAACTCACCAGATTGATATACTGAGTTAAGAAAGTAAACCCAAGTCAAGAAAAAAAAAATATTCCACATTAAATGCCAAGTCTGTATTTGCTATTAATTATGTTTGGGAGGGTGGGAGTCAGAGTTGTGTAGGCTGTGAGTGTCGTTATATATCTGGTGTATAAAGTTCATTATAACCACTCACTTGACTGACTGATGTGAATGTTCAGTACCTTCCGGGTGATGTAGAAAACTAAAATTTTGTGTGCCAGCAGACATCAAAGCTGATACACCAGGGGGGGGGGGGGGGGGGGGGAAATCTCCGAACTGTCAGAAAGCATCCATAAATGAAAATACCCAAAAATAAGAAGTGCAGCCTTGCTGTGCTCACTGCAGGTTAGCGACCCAGGACAATGTGTATAGCGCGGGGGGGGGGGGGGGGGGGGGGTGCTCCGGCATGTCAATCCTTCGGACACGGAGCTTAATTCCGCAACAGTTAAAAAACAAGGAGAAAAAGACATAAAATGTCATACATAGCCCCTCCATGTGGTTTTAGTAATTATGCTGTGCAGAGTTGAAGGCCGTCAGTCGACCATCTTTTGTCGGATTACAAAACAAAATCTTCTGCATATGTATACTCTCATGTATTGTCTTTTTGCCAAGTTTGAACAAAATCGGTCCATGCATGTCGAGAAATGGTTGAGGACACGTTTAAGTAACAAAATGGCTACCAGTCGGCCATCTTGGATCTGATGTCCAATATAAATGACTTGTAAGTTTCATATAAGCCATCATTCATTAACTGTGTGCAAAGTTTGAACAAGATTGGTAAATGCATGCCAAATAAATGGTTGAGGACGTGTTCAATACCGGTATTGGGGTTTTTTTACAACTAAAATGGCCACCAGTCTACCAGTCGCCATCTTTGATCAGATCGCAAAACGAGGTGAGGTGCACGTATATGCTGTCATGTACTGTGCTTGTGCCAAGTATGAACAAAATCGGACCATGCACATTTAAGAAATGGTTGGGGAACGTTTAAGTAACAAAATTGCCGCCAGTCGGCCATATTGGATCTGATCTTGAAAGAAAATGACGTGCATATATTAGCCATCATTCATTATCTGTGTGCCAAGTTTGAACAACACTGGTAAATATATGTCCGAGAAATGGTTAAGGACGTGTTCAACAACTAAAATCGCCGCCAGTCGGCCATCTTTGATCGCATCATGAAAAAAAGATGTGCATATGTATACCGTCATGTATTGTCTTTTTGCCATGTACGAAGAAAATCAGTCCATACATCTCCGAGATGTGGTTGCGGACGCAGGGATGGACAAACAATTGGATGGACGAGACTCAATCCACAAGCCCCCGTTTTGGACTAAGTCCAACTGGGGCTAAAAACCTGTTGGTGTCTTGTCAGGGGAGTATAGTAGCATTTTATTTTAGCGTGTGTGTCAGCGTTCGCCTTTAAACAAAATACAAGGATGTACTGTATATCCTTACTCTATACGAATCACGGTTCGTTATTGCTTACAATGTGTAAGCATACCCTGTGTGTGTGTGTGTGTGTGTGTGTGTGTGTGTTTTACAACCATGGCTGCCGTTAGCTAATTGTATTAACAGGAAATGTTAATAATATGAGTGCAACTCCTCTCGTTCATGCATATTTCTCCTGTTCCTATATTTCCGTGAGTCCGATTTTGCCTGTAGGGACAGAACAACTGTGGTTAACCATCTTGAAATTGCCACTCTTTCGTCTAAATGCTGAAAATCATGTTTAAAAGATTATTTGAATCACAGATTTCACGCTACCAACGGCAGGTTAAAAGTGCCCGGCGAGCAGAACAGAACGTAATCACTGTAAACACACACAGCACATGCACAAAAGGCCGCATTTAGCATTCATACGTCATTTTGAAAGTGCCATCTTGCTTCCCATGATGGTTAGCGTACCTCAATCAATAGTTATACCTGTCTACTGATGCAGATTGACACTAGCCCCTCATGAGCAAATGTAGTTTTTCATTTGTCAATGATGATGGCTTGGCTTTATGTTGACACCCCTAAAGTTGCATGGTTTTGGAAGCAACGGGAAATTAACTGCCATGTGTCAGAGCTAGAATACATGGTGCACTGAGGTACTCGCTTAACGTTGTTCCGGTTGAGGTTGTTTCATGATGAGGTCTATACTAATTAGATAGCAAGGCTTCGCAGAACGTTGTGTTTATTTACCGATAACTCGCTATTATGTCGTCGGTTATATAAATGTCATGGAAAGTCTTTGGTGCTACTATGAAATTGATAAAGAAAAGAAGAGGCAGAGCAGCAAACAGTCAACCATTGCTGCTTTTTTTCGGGAAGGAGGGTTATCTCAACAACCAGCAGAAGCCTTCACTCACAGCAAGGGGGAGAACCCTCTGGATCTCAGTGACTCACCACCATCCCACTTTCCACCATCCATGCTTTCCCTTGTGTCACATGGAGAGAATGACACGTGTGAAATGGTGGAAGAGTGGTGAAGAGGTGTGAATGTGGTAATGAGGTGTGAATTATGGTGTAAATGGGTAATTAATTCTCGAGGTCAGATTTCCTGCATTTAGCACTTATGTTCAAAAAAGTTCAAAGTAAAATGTGCATATGTTCAAAAACGCCATGTTCTTGTGAATGGATCAATGTTCGAAAGATGAAACGTGATTATAAAGTACTGTGGCACCCCGCTATTCGCGGGTGATACGTTCCTGGAAAATCCACAAATTGCGAAACCGCCCATGAATAGCGGGCATTGTTTCAATGGAAAAAGGGGGGATAGGTTCCCGAGTCACGAAAATCCACGAATAGAGAGGAACAAACCACGAATGATGAGAAAAATCCCGAGAATGTCGACGATAATCTGCGAAGGTCGATGAAAATCCCACAAATGGAGAGGCAAATCCGGCGAATGCTGGCGACAATCCCGGAAATGGCGAAACAAATCCCGCGAATGTCGATGAAAATCCATGAATGCATGCCGTGCCAGTTTCAATGGAGAAAAGGGAGACCGTTAATTGCACTAATAGATACTGTGGAGTGTTTTCATTCAGTACAGTAACTCGCAGGGATGACGTGTTATGCAGCTGGTGGAACATCCCGCAAAGCTCTCGATTATCGTGTGGCTAAAATTCGCGGTCACGAAAGCCATGAAAACGCAAAGCACACAGCAGTGAATGTTGAAGCTCGCAGCTCATAGATTTTTATTTTTGCGTATGTCCAGCTGCTTTATGTATGGTTGGTAAAAGATGTGTTTTATAAATGTGTCTAGCCAAGCGCGTGAACAATTTTTTTTGCGCCGCTGAAAAACCGTGATTTTGCGGAACACGGCTGCGAATAGAAAAAAAAAACGCGAATTTGCGGGACACTTTTCCGCGAATAGAGAAACAGGTCGCATTTTATCACCCGCAAATAGCGGAATAGTGGAACAGCGAATAGCGGAACAGTGAATAGCGGGGTCCGACTGTACAATATTCGTGTAAACCGGGAACTCCTTGTACTGTATTCCACTGTACAATACAGAATATATAAACAATGAAAACTATGTGAATTGACTTAAATGTGATGTATTTCATGTTTTCGAAAGACCCCAACCCCTCCCCACTTATTTACATTAATTCTTATGAGATAAATTGATCCATTTTTACGTCGTTTCACATAACCACAACTTTAACCGAAGACCAAGTATATAGGCTTGAGAAAGATCATGAACCATGAATGAAACGTCACCTGAGACTAAGGCTGCTGTTTATAGAACGTGTTGTTCAAAGTTGGTTACTCCGCTATTCCAGTTACTACAAACTGTTCATTGGCTGTGCCTTTTTTCGGAACGATGGATAATCGCAAGTGTGTGTGTGTCGTTGGTTTTTATCTCCATTTACGGGTTTTCGGAGATGGAACAGAGTCCTCCCAGGACCCAAAGTATCCACCTCTGCTTTGTTAAGGAATCACAGTTCATGGACCAAGCTGTTCAACTTTTTCAGAGTTTTGTTCCAATGGCTCTTTTCAGGATTATCACTGAGCCTCCAACTGTAGTTTGTTTGTGGTAATGTTCCCCAGGGATGGTTTGTCAGATCTTTGTGAGATTTTTTTCTTTATCATTCCCATTGCTCCAATTTATCACTGGTACAATTTTGGTGCTCTTCAGCTTCCAGGATCTTTTCACTTCATTCATAAGGTTTTGATATTTGGTCATTTTCTTGATTCTGCATTATTTAGACCAAATCACTGTGTACTGAAAACTCAATTAGCAATGCCTTCTTTTCTTATTTTGTACCTGAATACTATGTCCAGTCGTAGTGCTTTGTTTTCTATGTTTACACTGGATGGGATCATCAGGTCATACATGAGCATTATGTCCTTGTTTTCAATGATTGCTTTGGGTTCATGTTTGCATGGGTTATGCATGGGTTTTGTGAAACTGGGGTATTGAAATTTCTGCAGATATTCCAGTGGATTACTCCACATACATGTTGTGCCTTTGGGTGGTTAGCTGTTCTGACATTAGTTTTTTGCATCCCGATAGTATGTGACTCCTGCTTTCTGTTTCTACCTTGCATATAACCTACACTTGTCTGATTGACTCAGTCCTGTCATCTTCTTAAAGCCATTCGTGTAGTGTTCTTGGTCCTCGGCATTAATAATTATTTGTTCTCCGTTCCAGTTGAGCTGACCTCTTCATAGTCATTCCAGTGATCTTTCTTTGTCTATCCCCAATCTGTCCAACACTTTATAAAATGTTTTCCTGCTCTTTTGACTTTCTCCCAGTTGTCACTATATATCTGCTGGTATTTTATCTTGTATTTTTCTTTTGTCTTATTTGCAACTGTTGGGGGTGTATATGGTGCTGTTTCGGTTTGGTGTGTAGCATCTTCTATTCACACCTGTTTTTGGAAGTTTTTTGCAAGCTCAGTGAGAGATACCTTATCTGGTTTGTTACGTTCATGCTTGTACACAAATTGTATTCAGTAGTCTGTTGAGCTTTTCACGTACTCTGCTAATCTGACTGCACTTGATTGAGTTCCATCAGGCCGCCACTTCCTTCTTTCCTCGGCATGTACATTATTGGGATGCATTGATTTTTATCGAACATTTTGTGGATAGTGATGAGTTTCCTTGTTTTTATATCTAGTTTTTAAATTTACGCTTGTGGTCAGTTTACTATTCCGCAGCTGTATTGGAATACTGGTACTGCTAGTTGGTTTATTGCTTTTATTTTGTTTCTTGGGGAGAGGTATGTCTTCAGGATCAGCCTCCTACACAGGTATTCTTTGGTAATTGGTTTATATATATTTTATGACAAATTTGGTGGTCCTCTTCTATTCCAAGGTAAGATGCTTTGTTGTCCAGCTTCTGTATTGGTGTATCTAGGTTGATTTTTATGTTGTCCATTTTTGTTTGTCTACCTTGCATGAATGTGCACTTGGCAAACTTATGTAGGTCAAATTCCATTGAGATGTCGTCAGAGAACTGTTTCACTAATATCCGTTTTTCTGCCAATTTTTCGTCATTTGGTGCAAAGATTTTTAAATCATCCATGTATTATACATGTGCCACCTTTTTTGTTTCTTTTGATTTTCTTTTATTGAATGTTAGCTGTATACACCGTGCTTTTTGTGTGTGTACAAGACCGAGGCTCGTGTTAGAGCTAGCACATTAAACACATATTAGCACATACAACACAAAAAACATAAACGGACACATAAAACAAATATTTAATGAATTTTTTTTTTTTTACATAAACCAATTTTTTGTGCCCTTGCTCATTAATGAGGTTACTCAGTGGGTCCAAGGCCAGGCAAAACAAGAGGGAGGAAAGGCTGTCTCCTTGGAAGATCCCGCATCATATCTTTACCCCTGGTATTTCAATCTTCATTTCTGAGTGCTGCAGGATATTTAATCCTGCAGCACTCTTTCTTCATTAGTATGGTATTCCATAGATACAGTCACGTGAAAAAGTAAGTACACCCCATGTAAATTTTGACGTTTTCAACATATTTCAACATACATCTATTTGATCTTCATTTCAACAATATTGATAGATAAAGGTGATGTAATATAACAAATATCATGTAACATTTACATTTTGTCGTCCATTGTATCTATCTATAATTCCAGTAATCTCTGTGTGTATGTGTGTGTGTATGTGTGTGTGTGTGTGTATGTGTGTGTGTATGTGTGTGTGTGTGTATGTGTGTGTGTCTGTGTGTCTGTGACCGCTGTTTCTCGACAACCACGGGTCCGATATACTTGAAACTTGCCAGGTATATTGCTGGGGACCTGAGGATGTGCCTTTTCAAGGTTTCATATTAATCGGAGAAGTAGTTACCGAGCTATGGCGATTTCTTTACCAAACTCCGCAAGCCGTTCGCTTTGGACCAAACCATTTCATGTAAATAGAGGGGGGGGATTGTCACCGTACTCGCAAGCCGTTCGCTTTGGACCAAACCATTTCATGTAAATAGAGGGGGGGGATTGTCACCGTACTCGCAAGCCGTTCGCTTTGGCTTTGCGAATGGACCAAACCATTTCATGTAAATAGAGGGGGGGGATTGCCACCGTACTCGCAAGCCGTTCGCTTTGGCTTTGCGAATGGACCAAACCATTTCATGTAAATAGAGGGGGGGGATATAATTTTAGATATATATATAGTACGGGCATGCCCTAGTAATTTAAATAAACGTAAATGCAAATTTCGCATGTGGAAAAAGTAAGTACACCCTTGGCTCTAATCGGTGGTATTGCCCCCTTTGGGAGAAACAACCTCAAGTTGGCATTTCTTATAACTGTCCACAGGTCTCTGACATCGACTGGGAGAAATTTTTGCCCACTCCTCAATGCAGAATTCTTTCAGCTGTGCGATGTTTGAGGGGTTTCTTGCATGCACAGCTCGTTTCAAATCCCTCCACAACATCTCGATGGGATTTAGATCCGGGCTTTGACTTGGCCATTCCAGAACCCTCCATTTCTTTCTTTTCAGCCATTCCTTGGTGGATTTACTGGTATGTTTAGGGTCATTGTCATGTTGCAAGGTCCACCTTCAGTTGAGCTTCAACTTTCTGACAGATGGCCTCACATTATCCTCAAGCACCCTGTGGTACAATGAAGAATTCATAGTGGATTCTATGATGGTGAGCTGCCCAGGCCCTCATGCAGCAAAGCTGCCCCAAACCATAATATTTCTCCCACCATGCTTTACAGTTGGTATCAGTTTCTTGTGGTCAAATGCTGTCTTTGGTTTTCACCAAACATGTCTTCTGGTACTGTGGCCAAATAGCTCTACCTTTGACTCATCTGTCCAGAGCACATTGTTCCAGAAGTGCTGGTCTTTGCCGAGGTGTTCATTGGCAAACTTTAGTCTTGCCCTGATGTTCTTTCTGGACAGCAACGGTTTCCTCCTGGCACACCTCCCATGTAGATCAAATTTGTGCAGCCTCTTTCTAATGGTAGACTCATGCACTTTGACATCAACAGTGGCAAGAGCTACCTGTCGGTCCCGTGATGACATTCTGGGGTTCTTCGAGACTTCTTTCAGCATCTTTTGTTCTGCTCTCGGGCTGAACTTGCTGGGGTGGCCTGGCCTGAACAAGTTGGCAGTTGTTTGGAATCTTCTCCACTTGTAGATGATCTTCCGGACAGTCAAATGATTGATTTCAAATTGTTTGGAGATCTTTTTAAATCCCTTCCCAGACTCGTAGGCATCTATAACCTTCTTTCTGAAGGCCTCAGAGAGCTCTTTGATCTAGGCATGGTGACGCCGCACACTTCAACAACAAAGAGCAAACCAAACGAAATGTCTGAGGTTTAAATAAGACAGGTTCCTCCAAGATCCTCTCTAACGATGTTCTAATCATTTGCACCCGAGCTGGTGCACCTGATTCTAATTTTACGTATTTGAAGTAGTGATAAATGTAGGGGTGTACTTACTTTTTCCACATGCGAACTTTGCATTTATGTTTATTTAAATTATACAATGGACTACAAAATGTAAATGTTTCATGATATTTGTTATATGATATCACCTTTATATATCAATATTGTTGAAATGAAGATCAAATAGATGTATGTTGAAATATGTTGAAAAAGTCAAAACTTTACATGGGGTGTACTTACTTTTTCACGTGACTGTATGTGGAATTTCCATCAGCTTGATTATTTGGGGGATTTATCTTGTACATTTGCATGCATTTTATCATCCATGAATGTGGGATACTGTCAAAGGCTTTTTTTGTAGTGTGGACAATGCTGTAGAGTGTAGACAACTTGGTTCTTCACGTATTGGAATTTTTGAGTATTGCCTTGTTTAGTAGTCGGTGTTCTATTGTTCCATGACGTCCTCTCTTGCATCGTTTCTGTTCTGCTTCTAGGCCTCCTTGTTGTGTTAGGTGGTGGCACATTGTTTCTGTGATTATTCCTGTTAAAAGTTAAACGTTTGTATGTTGTTGGTAGATAGGTTATTGGTTGGTATTTGTGGGATAGTTGGGGCTTCTCATGTTTTGGGATGAGGAAGATGTTCGCTTCTGTGTGCGATGTCCCGCTGAGGATGTCCCGCTCCTATCAATTTCCTGATCCTCTTGGAGAAGTTTTTTTTTTTTTTTTTTTTTTTTGTATGCAGAATCGAGGCTCGTGTAAGAGCTAACACATTAAACATGAAAACATGCACAGACAGATAAAATATACAATGAAGGGAGCGGGAGACAAGAGGGGGAGAGAGAGGGAAGCACACAAGTACACAAGCTCAACAACAGTAGAGAACAGGGATGTCGGTAGATCTGTGGAAGGGAGAAGGTTGGGGGAGGAGGGAGGGGTACAGAGTATAAAGCAAATGAACACTACTAGGAATTTCAGGAAAGAAGTTGGGGATTGAAAGAAGCGGATTTGGGGTGTTTTAACGGGGGTAGAAAAGATTGAGGTTTAGGATGGGGGAAGATAAGATATGGTGGTGAACAGATGTTTTAAAGGGAGGAGAGGGATTGATGAGAGTGTGGGAGATTGCTCCAGAAGCAGGAGAAAAGAGGAATGAAAGAGTGAATGTGAGCAGAGAGTCTTGATTTTGGCAGTTTCACCAGAAGAGGGTTACTGGAGGATCTTGTGCGTCCTGCAGGAATTTTTGGGGGGCAGAGCACGGACAGAGTAGATGGAGCTAGGCAGGAGAGGAGTCTGTAGAAGACAGAAAGACCTTCAACCTGCCTGCACTGAGAGAGAGAGAAAGGCCCTCAGAAACAGCTTCGTTGCTGGAGATTCCAATGATTCTGAATGCTTTGGTTTCAACAGCGTGAAGTCGAGCTAGGTGTGAGGCAGGAGCACCAGCCCAGAGGGAAGAGCCATGGGATATTTCATTGAGCTGCGGATGAAAGCTTTGTATGTGGTGAGGAGCTCAGAAGTGCCCAGAAAGGACTTTGCACGATGGAGGATGCCCAGTAGGTGACTGGCTTTGGAGGCCAGCTTGGAAATGTGGTTTTCCCAGGAAAGATCATGGCAGACAGTGAGACCCAAAATCTTGAGTGACAGAACTTCTTTGAGAGGATTGTTGAGAAAGTAGATGGGTGGGTTGTCCAGACAGTCTTTTTGGAGAGACAATGTGAGAGTGAGATTTGTCAGGATTGAAAGACATGTTCCACTTGTTTGACCAGTTTGTGATATTTTCCAGGTCTGCAGAGAGTGAAGAGGCTGTGCCTGCCGATGTGATGTGATGGTTGAGATATGGAGCGGCAGAGAGTGGAGTCATCAGCAAAGAGATAGAGAGGATTTTCCAGGGAGTCGGAGAGATCGTTAATAAAAACCACCTTTAGAGGCCATTTTTCCCCGCAAGCGGGGGTTGGCCTTTTTTGGGAACTGTGGTTGTTGTTGTTTTTCGGTCCCCTTTTTGAAGCAATGTTTTACGGCCGGATGCCCTTCCTGACGCCAACCCTTTTTGCCGCCTTTAACGACAAGCAGGGAATTACCAGTGAACTGGTACTCAATTTTCCGACCTCGGAAGGATGACAGGCTGAGTCAACCCCCCTAGCGTTAATTCAGCGATTGACCGGGATTCGAACTCAGGATCCTAGGATCCTAAGCCGGCACCCTAGCCGCTAGCCCAACACCAGGGATAATGCCGCTAACCCAACACCAACACCCAATCGTTAATGAAGACCAGAAAAAGCACAGGGCCCAGAACACTGACTTGAGGAACTCTAGCCTGGACAGAAAGGGAAGATAAGAGAATTCCATTTAGGGCCACACGTTGACTGCGACCAGAGAGGAAGTCTGCAAGCCATGTGTCGAGGTTTCCATGGATACCATAGGAGGAGAGTTTGGTGAGCAGGGTGCCAGACCATATCGAAGGCACGAGATATGTCAAGGGAGACAGCTCTGATTTCCTGTTTGGCGTTGACCTCCATCCATTGTTGAGACAGCAGAAGCAGCATGGTCCAGAGTAGAGTGACCGGGTCTGAATCCAAATTGATGATCCGAGATCGAACCATTGGAGAAGAGGAAGGATTTGATGTCAGAAGCGATGATTGATTCCATGACCTTGCTGATTATTGGGAGCAGGCTGATTGGTCTGCAGTTGCAAGGATCTGTTTTTGCACCTTTTTGTGTAAAGTGGTAATTTTGGCTGATTTACAAGCAGATGGCAGATGACCTTGGGCAAAAGAGAGGGTGAAGCGAATAGAGAGAGGGTGTGAAAGAACGACAGGGCATGATTTTTGGACCTGTGGGATGATGCCGTCTGGTCCATTTGCAGAATCAGTCGAGGTTTGACAGAAACTTCTCCACTTTGTCAGGAGAGAAGGACACAGAGTCCAGGAGCAGCTGCGTATGACTAGGTAAGGTGGGTACAGACAGATAAGGGTTGGGACACAAGATTTTGAGGCAAACAGAGTTGAGGCATTCGGCGTTTTTACGTGCAGTGTCAGCTGTGTAGCCGCTTGAGGTAAGGGAGGGGATGGAGGGGGAACAAACACCAGAAACAGATTTGGAGGAGGGAGACAGGTTTGAGAGTTCAGTCTTGAGAGTAGAGAGATAGTGTTTCCTGTCTCTTGAGGGTAGACACACACTTGTTCCGAGCTTTGTAAAAGGCATGGAGATTTCCTTCAGTTGGATTAGCCTTCCAAGAGGTGAACACAAGTTGTTTCAGGGCAACTGCCTCACCACAAGATTCAGTGTACCCTGGATGGGAGGAAGGGTATGACAACTGAAGACGAGATGGGATACATTTGTGTGTGAGAGAGACGAGTTTACTTTGGAAGAATTCCCAGGAAGAGTTGATGTCAGAGGCAGTAGAGATGGAAGACCAGTCCAGATGATTGATGGCTGCCTGAAGACTGTGCCAGTCCGCCCGAGCGAAATGCTGGACTCGTTGACGCTGAGGAGGCTCTCTGAGAATGGCCAGAGAGATATCCACTTTAACAAGCAAATGATCAGATGAATCTAGAATAGCAGACAGCAGACATTTGCAGACATTTTGCAGACACTCCCCCCTCCCTGTCAAATCTCCCCTCACCCCTCCCCTCCTAAACTCCCCCCTCCCTGTCAAATCTCCCCTCACCCCTCCCCTCCTAAACTCCCCCCTGACCCCTCCCCTCCTAAACACCCCCCTCACCCCTCCCCTCCTAAACTCCCCCCTCACTCCTCCCCTCCTAAACTCCCCCCTACCAACTTTCTCCAATTCTCCACTCTCCTCCTCAAAGGAGGAGAGACATTTGCAGACAAGAAGAATAGCAGACATTTGCAGGGAAGTTTGTCATAACCAAGTCTAGAAGAGAAGATGCACCGTTGACTGAGATCTGGGTCGGGAAATTGACAGATTGTGTTAGTCCCAATGAGTCACAGAAGTCCTTTGCTGAGGTGACATGGCAGGGGAGAGAGGTACCCACACCCAGCTAGCTGGCATGATTGCAGTTGAATTCGCCACATATGAGGAAGAGAGAGTTGGGATGAGTGGATAGAAGTTGGTCCATGTTGTCAGACAGCGAGATGTAAATGGAGTTATCACTGTTTGGAGGACGGTACGGAACACATTTGATTTAAAGGTGGGCGCGGAGGGGAAGCGGTAGCCAGAGATACTCCTGGGGGTGGGGTTTGGAGAGGGCAGTGCAAGGAGAGTGAGGAAGAGAGTTTTTGATAACGATAGCAACACCACCACCAGGACGAGGCTCAGGTCTATCATACCAGAGGAGGGAGTAACCAGGAAGAGATATTAAGGAATCAGACATCTTGAAGGAGGAAAGTTTCTGTTACGCACATTAAGTCTGGTTTGTCAGAAGCAACCTGTATGTAGAGATTAATCAGGTTTGAGCGAAGGCCCCAGATATTTGAGGTCCATACTGTTAAGGAAGAGGGAGGGGGAGCATCGGGTATAGGACAGGGGAGGGGAGGGGAAGGGTAAGATGAGGGTTGAGAGGGGGAGGTAGGGAGAGCAGTTGATAGTGTGTCAGAGATTGCAGAAGAGCTTGGAGAAAGGGAAGGATGAGGAGGACAAAAGGTTTGATGATGATGGGATGAGGCACAGTGAGCATTGTTTGAGGGGGGGGGGGGGTGGGCAGAGCGAAGTAGAAGGTTGGAGGAGGTGGAGGGTTGAAATGGAAGGGAGATGAAGCAGGGAGGCAGCTTTGCGGAGGAGAGTGGAGAATTGGAGAAAGTTGGTAGGGGGGAGTTTAGGAGGGGAGGAGTGAGGAGGGAGTTTAGGAGGGGAGGGGTGAGGGGGTGTTTAGGAGGGGAGGGGTCAGGGGGGAGTTTAGGAGGGGAGGGGTGAGGGGAGATTTGACAGGGAGGGGGGAGTTTAGGAGGGGAGGGGTGAGGGGAGATTTGACAGGGAGGGGGGAGTTTAGGAGGGGAGGGGTGAGGGGAGATTTGACAGGGAGGGGGGAGTTTAGGAGGGGAAGGGTGAGGAGGGAGTTTCAGAGGGGAAGGGTGAGGAGGGAGCTTAGAAAGTGTTGGACGATTAATGAAAAACAAACATTTATTACAAACTGGGTTTATTGTGATTTTCAAGTCAGAGATCCGTTTGAAAACATTAGTGGAGGGGTGGAATTTTGGTGAGTTTAAAGAATGTCGAAAGGAAGAACTGTAAAAGATTACATTTTTTTTTGAAATGGAATGATTTTGATGAGGAAGTTGAAAAAAGCCTTTTAAGTCGGAAGAAGAACAGCGTGTTGTAATATTGCCCACTGCAGGGGAAAGTTTAAACATATTTAAACAAAACCATGAAAAACAATCTGGGAAAATTCTCTGAGGTGAGGGCATGGATCTGAGAAAGAAGGAGAAAGGGTTGAATGAGTATGGTGGAAACTAGAATGGGAAAGGTGAGTTAAGACTGAAGCAGTCGAAGAAAAAGGAGATAAAGGGGGCAGGGCGAGATTAAACGCACGCAATACAGGTGGGGGAGAAAAGAAAATCAAAGAAAAACGCAATACAGCGAAGGAAAGAGCTTATGTTTACAAAATACCGACGGGGTGGGGTGGGGGGGGTGCGGGGGGGGGGGGGAAGCTTCGAGGGACAGGCCCTGCAGCACGCGGTTTGAACAAAAAACGACTACTTACACACAAGTTTGCAAGAATTACAAACTAAGACTAACTAGAAACACACAGTAACACATACACAGTGAAATAACGAATGGGAAAATACTTAACTTTGATGACGTGGAGAGCTCGAAGGACGCTTCCTCGCCGGCGCTGCCGGAAGTGGCACCGGAGGAACCGGTCAAGTTCATTGAATGTTGGAGCGTAGTAAATGTGGAGAGCATCAAATTGCTTTCACCAGGAGTTTAAGATCCCATCTGGACCAGGGATTTTGAAGTTTGCCATCTTTGCAAGTTTTTGTCTTATCTTTTCTTCATCATTTATTTCTGGGGGCATTTCCTCGAGATGTTGTGTCTTCTCTTCCAGGTTTCAGACTTATCTGTCTCATTCAAATCGTGTGTGTGTGTGTGTGTGTGTGTGTGTGTGTGTGTGTGTGTGTGTGTGTGTGTGTGTGTGTGTGTGTGTGTGCGTGTGTGTGTGTTTACTGCCATGGTAATTGCTTCACCTTTTATGTTATACCTTTATTTATGTCGAGGTACATACAATATCAACATAATGGTCACTGAATTTTTGTCGGCAAGATTGGCATGTTGATCACTTTTTATACAGGTATTTTAGTGATACATCCCCCATA
Organism: Myxine glutinosa; assembly: GCF_964187855.1. Classification (NCBI taxonomy): domain Eukaryota; kingdom Metazoa; phylum Chordata; class Myxini; order Myxiniformes; family Myxinidae; genus Myxine; species Myxine glutinosa. The sequence goes on from NC_136261.1 coordinate 229,345,274, forward strand.
TGCCATTTATTTTAATGTTCATACTTATGCTATAACAGTACATAACAGACACAACATTCATGTACACCAGACTGACAGGTTAAGAGCCTCTGTGAACACAGGAACTACAATCGGTGATGCGGCACCCCCTCCATGACACTCCTCAAACATTGCTACGTATTTATTTATTACAACTTATTGGCAAGCATTCTTTCAAATCAAAGTAAATGTGCGATTAAACATTATCTGCTCATCACTCCCCGCTGTTGCGTTTAGTCCCTGTCTGCTTCCATGCTCTCCTGCCCATATCTTACCCTGCCAACATATTGATTTAAGGTGAAGATTATATATTTACATTGTACTTTCAGAAAGGTGACAACTTGAGTATTTCATTTCGATGCTTAAGGCTGCCACATTACAAGCTGTAAACGACTAGGCAGTCCCAGGCCTACACATCTGGTCCTGCGCACAGCAGATCCTGCCTTAAGATTTATGGAATTTGCTATGAATAAAAACAGCAGGAGGGACCTTCCGGTCCCTCGAGCGACGGGGCTTGCTTCGATCTCTCCACGGCATCAAAGTTTGAGTGTTTTCCCGTTCGTTTCTTTGTCAAATTTCGGCTGGGTATTTTGTTGTGTATGTGTTATTGTGTGTTTCTATTTGGTTTTGGTTTTGTAGTTGTTGCAAATTTGTGTGTAATTAGTCGTTTCTTATTTCGCGCCTCGTGCGGCCTGGTGTCTTGTGCGGCCTCCTCGTCTCGACTTGTGCCCCGCCCCCTATATCTCGTTTTTCTTTCACCTCTGCTCCTGCTTTCTCAAATCCACGTTCTCACTTAGAGACTTTTCCCAGATTGTTTTTCATGGTTTTGTTTAAATATTTATTTAAATATGTTTAAACCGCAGCTGTGATGCTGACGCCGCCCCCCCCCCCTCCCCACCCCCCAGAATTTCCATGTTTTAAACGTTTCCCAGTGTGTACCCTGGATAAGAATAGGTACGCCGTATCCCTGCGTGTCGTAAGAGGCGACTAAGAGGGTTGGCGTCAGGAAGGGCATCCGGCCATAAAACATTGCCTCAAAAAGAGAACCATGACAATTACAACTACATGTGGGCAGGGTACAGCCCGAAGTGGAGATCGGTTTCTGAGGTTTGGGACATGGAATGTAGGGACAATGACAGGGAGATCAGGAGAAGTGGTGGAAGTATTGGTCAGAAGAAGAGTGGACATATGTTGTGTGCAAGAGACGAGATGGAAGGGAAATGGTGTGAGAATGGTGAAGGGTAGGCAGGGACAGAAATACAAGTTTGTGTGGCAATGGTGCCCGGAGGGCGTGAATGGTGTTGGTGTCCTGTTTTCTGAGGAGTTTGTAGACAGTGTGGTGAGTGTGACGAGAGTGAGTGATAGGTTGATGATGGTGAAAATGATGATTGGAAAGCTCTTGGTGAACGTCATCTCGGGATATGCTCCGCAGGTTGGTCGGAGCGATGAAGAGAAGGACAAGTTCTGGTGTGTGATAGAGAAGCTGATGGAAAACGTGAAAGATGAGGAAGTTGTTGTGGTAGGAGGAGACCTAAATGGACATGTGGGAAGGAGTATGGATGGTTTTGACGGAGTTCATGGGGGTTACGGATATGGTGTGAGAAATGGAGAAGGTGAAAGGATTTTGGAGTTTGCTGATGGAGCTGATTTGTTGATTTGTAATACTCAGTTCCAGAAAGAGGATAATAAGCTTGTTACATACACGTCAGGTGGGTCGACGACAACCGTTGACTACCTGATGGTGCGTAGGCGAGATAGGGGGCACCTCCGGGACACAAAGGTGATCCCGGGGGAGGAGGCTGTTTCACAGCACCACTTGGTTGTCTGCGACGTATGGGTGAAAGGTGCGAGGAGAGCTCGGCGGGTGAAGTACCAACTGAGAATGAAGGTGTGGAGGTTGAAAGAGGTGACAGTAAGGGAGGCATTAAAAGAGAGGCTGAGTAGAGTCGAGGATGATGTGGTTGAGCTTGAAAGTGGTTGGATGTCAATTGTCACTGAAAGCTAGTCTGTTGGGAGCCGTTGGTGAGGTATGTGGATGGACAAAAGGACCACCGAGGCACTCGGAAACATGGTGGTGGGATGATGAAGTTGGAAAGAGGATTGATGAGAAGAGGAAGAAGTTCAATGAGTGGCAGAAGGCGAAGGGTACGGGAGCAGAAACAGCAGAGCATGAAAGTTATAAGGCAGCCAGGAAGGCTGCAAAGAAAGAGGTAGCAAAGGCGCAGGAGGCATGTAGGAAAATGTTCGGAGAACGCTTGGATTCGGAAGAGGGTCAGAAAGCAGTATTCAGGATTGCAAAGCAGATAGCGAAAGAGAGGTGTGATGTGATGGGGGTGAGTTCCTTGAAGGATGAAGTGGGACAAATCGTTGTCGACCCAGATGGAATTAAAGGAAGATGGAAAAGATATATGGAAATGCTGTTGAATACAGAGAATGAATGGGATGGCAACATAGAGAGTAACCCAGTTTTAGGACCGGCAGAGAAGATAACTGAGAAGGAAGTTGAGGAAGCGATAAAAGCAATGTAGGGTAGAAAAGCGGGAGGGCCGACGGGAGTTGTGGGAGATATGTTGAAGGCAGCAGGAAGTTGGGGCGTGAAGAGAATGACAGATCTGTAATCTGGTGGTGAAAGAAGGCCGCATTCCAGTGGATTGGGAACTGAGTACCCTTGTCCCTCTATACAAGGGGAAAGGTGACCCTCTGGAGTGTGGCTCGTACCGAGCGATAAAGTTATTGGAACATGGAATGAAGGTATTGGAAAGGGTGTTGGAGAGGAGGATAAGGAAGAAAGTGAAGATCGACGAAATGCAGTTTGGATTCATGCCAGGAAGAGGAACGACAGACGCGCTTTTCATTGTGAGGCAGTTGCAGGAGAAGTACATGGAGAAGAGGAAGAAGTTGTTTCTTGGGTTTGTTGATCTGGAGAAAGCATTCGATCGGGTTCCACGCAAAGTATTGACATGGGCATTGAGGAAGCTAGAAGTGGAGGAATGGTTGATCAGAGTAGTGATGGCAATGTACAAAAGAGCGCGCACAGCTGTAAGGACGAAGGACGGGAACAGTGGTGAGTTTGAGGTGAAGGTGGGAGTGCATCAGGGATCGGTACTAAGTCCACTACTATTTGTAGCTGTGATGGAGGTGCTGGCTCAGAACGTAAAGGAGGGTTTACCGTGGGAGTTGTTGTATGCCGATGATCTGGTGTTGATTGCGGAAAGTATGGATGGACTGAAGGAAAAGATGAACACGTGGAAGGAATGTATGGAGACAAAAGGTCTGAAGGTGAATATCGGAAAGACGAAGGTGATGGCAAGTGGTAAAGCATGTGGTGAGGTGGAAAGAACTGGGAAGTGGCCCTGTGCTGTGTGTAGGAAGGGTGTCGGAGTGAACTCCATTCAGTGTACAATGTGCGCTGAGTGGGTTCATCAAAAATGTAGTGGTCTGAGAGGGTCATTAACCAGTGTGGCAGCTACATTCAAATGTAAGGTGTGCACAGAGGGAGCTGCAGATGGAGGAAATGTTGAGTTGGATCTTGGAGACGGCGTGAAGCTGGAAGGTGTGAAAACATTTTGCTACCTCGGAGACATGCTGAATGGAGAAGGTGGATCAGACTCGGCAACGGTTGCTCGAGTGAGATGTGCATGGAAGAAGTTTCGGGAATTGAGTGGCGTGCTGATGATGAGGGGAGTGTCGTTGAAGCTGAAGGGAAAGGTGTATGCTGCATGTGTGAGAAGTGTTATGATTTATGGGAGCGAGACATGGGTAATGAACGTCGAGCAGCAACAAAGGTTGGAAAGGGTGGAAATGCGAATGGTTCGACGGATGTGCGGAGTATCGTTGAGAGAGAGGAAGACAAATGATGAATTGCGAAAGATGATGGGAATAGAGCCTGTGATTGATGCTGTGAAGAGGAACAGGTTGAGATGGTTTGGTCATGTGTTGAGGAAGGATGAAAGTGACTGGTTGAGAAGAGTGATGGAAATGAATGTAGAAGGAAGTAGAAGACGGGGAAGACCGAGAAAGACTTGGCTAAAGATGGTGGAAGAAGAAATGCGGGCAAGAGGGTTAACAAGGAGAGATGCAGAAAATAGGGCAAAATGGAGAAGATTGTCATGGGGAGTGGCCATGGCCACTAACTGGGAGCAAGGCTAACCCCCGCTCTAGCAGGGAAAATGGCCTTTTAAAATGCATGTTGTTGTTGTTGTATGAATAAAAAAATACACATTATGAACAGTTTTAAAAAGAAAGAATCAGGAAAGTGGATATCGCCAAGTCCAAATGGAGCAATAAAAACAAAACGAGATTTCATTTTGATTAATAACTACAAGCTAGCAATCGACGTTTACAGAGCTAAACAATTTAAATACTGGCTTTTGACCATCAATTACTATGGAGTAATCTCGTATTCAACCGTAAAACTAGAATGAAAGAGACTCGAGCAAAATTGATATTTCCAGATGGCAAGAATCCCAAAATGCTAAACAACAGATTTGAACATCTCGGAAAAAATAGACCGATGAATTTAACCATAAACTAACAAAAGTGATAAACTAGAACGGCACTTGGTAGAGCGCATACCTCCACCAGGCTGAACAGTTTACATTTTGTATCCCACCGATAGGCTGGATCTGGATCCGGGCCTGAAACAAAATCGAATCGGCTTATTCTTGTCGCCTAACGGACACATCAGCCAGGTTTTGTCATAAACCAGCCATTATGTTTGGAAATATGCTATATATCGTTTGCCCCATCTCTTGATGGTGAAGAATCACTTTGAAAATTAAAAATTTTCACCAGAATGGAATTTGTTTGTCTTGTCACGCACCTAACTTGTCCACCAAGTTTCGTCCCAATCTGTCCATAACTTTTTTGAGATACCGTACTTTCAGACAAACGGGTGAAAACAACATCCGTCCACCTGGCGGACGTAAAGGTGCAGCTTCAGCAAATCCAAAGAAAGGAAAAGTTACCAACAAGAACATGTCAAAAGTAACCAAACACTTGAAGTAAATATACGAGGGAATTTAAAAGGGGCGCCACAGTTGAAGACTTTAAGAACTTAATATACCGTTAATTTTATTCGAATCTAAGGAATACCATTAGAGAAGACATAAGAAACTTTTCACACTAAAGAAATTGAAAAGAGAATCAAAAAGAACACAAGCTTCAAAACCTACAAGTGGAGTCTATCACAGGACATTGCTGAGTGAGATATTTGCCTGTAAAGTAGAAAATGGAAGCATTATCACAAATATAATTCACATCATTAAACCCATCAATAAATTATATGAAATGCTCCAAAGCAACACAATGTATTTTATTGGTATCTAAAGGAAACCAAAAAGCCAATACCAGCAGGACCATCTATTTTGGAAAGGGCAATCGGCATCAGCGAAATGGGCAACTTTCAAGGAGCAAATGTGCAGGAGCCTTTAGGTTAGGTACCCCCCGGCACCCCCACCCTCCCCGCCTTCCCATGCCTCCTCCCCCCAAGCCCTCTCCCTCCCACAGATCTTCTGTTGTCTGCTGTTGTACTTGTGTGCTTCCCTCTCTCTCCCCATTTTGTCTCCCGCTCCCTTTATTGTATGTTTTGTGTGTCCGTTTTTTTTGTGATTGATGTTAGCTCTTACATGAGCCTCGATCTTGTATCCAAAAAATATATATATATATACCATATAACCACACTCCTATGTGACCGTCTACAAATTGCATACACATCTGCATAATGCGTATGCATCGTAAGTCCACGCTCACTCGTGGGACCCTCGAGGTCCATATAACCGCACTCATATGCGACTATATACAACTTGCATACACATCTCAACATAATAGAAGTGGGGGTTGAATTAACCCAGCTGTAAGGACAGGTCCTTTTCTAGTCGTTTTAATCTAAAATGATTCTAAAACTAGAGGGTGAATAGAATCACTTACCTTGCGCAGTCATAAAAAAATAAGGGCATGGACGGGGTCTGCAAGCGGCAAATTTGATTGGTTGCGATGACGGAAAATGCTGTAATGGTTTGTCCATGTACTGATAAACAGAATTGTGGACAGTGCTTAAAAAGTCGATTTGTGTTCTACATTGTTGAAGTGTATAATTCAATTGAAATAAAATAAAGATTTTAAATGCTGTAGAATTTTTTTTACCACCGTTGATTCAGCAACTTATACACCACCTTAGTTAACGCATTACATTAGTTATTCATGTCCTTTATGGTGTCCTTAAAACCAGCAAGATTCCTGTTTGGAATGATTTTCAATTTATTTTGACGCATACCTCGCAATTCAGTTCTCAATTCAGCCAGACAGGCAGACTAGTAAAAATATTATCTCACTTATCTCTGTGCATGTGCGATTGGGACAAATTCAGAGCCAAAGTACTGATAAACTACAGGTTATTTACCTTCTCATGTCTTTTCATACACTTCTGATCTTTCCCTTTTCAAAAAGCAGATTTCTTACTTCCTCGAAAACTTAGTCTATTCTCTCTTTATTCACTTTTCTATCAATGCAGCTCTTTTATTTAAGACCTGGCCTCGATGAGGACTGTATAGTCCGTGACTGAAGCCTTTTACGAAAGAAAAAGAAAAAAACATGAAAATTTTTTTACAAAATAAAAAAGGTTTGTTTCCCATTCATGTTCTGATTTGTGTTCAAAATACAACATTCAATCAAAAGTAAGTTGTTCCTCGATCAGAAACTGACATTTACAGACAGACAGACAGACAGACAGATATTCAATCAAAATTAAGTTGTTCCTTGTTCAGAAACTGACATTTACAGACAGACAGACAGACAGATATTCAATCAAAATTAAGTTGTTCCTTGTTCAGAAACTGACATTTACAGACAGACAGACAGACAGATATTCAATCAAAATTAAGTTGTTCCTTGTTCAGAAACTGACATTTACAGACAGACAGACAGACAGATATTCAATCAAAATTAAGTTGTTCCTTGTTCAGAAACTGACATTTACAGACAGACAGATATTCAATCAAAATTTAGTTGTTCCTCAATCAGAAACTGACATTTACAGACAGACAGACAGACAGATATTCGATCAATATTAAGTTGTTCCTCGACCAGAAACTGACATTTACAGACAGACAGACAGATATTCAATCAAAACTAGAACGGCACTCAGTTGGGAGCACTCAGCATGGATCTCATCTCTTCTCAATTTTTTTGTTCATAAGTGTAGAACCTGTACCTGCAAACGTGATAATTCCCCCAGAATGGGAGTATTTTAGTATTACTTGTAACACCCATCTCGCCGGGAGTGACAATATGCCATCCTACGCCCCCCTTCTTCCAACCCCGAACCAATGGGACTATGAATTTTCTTTTTCCCACCTAAAATCCTTCCGTGTACAACCACCAGTTTTCAACACTTCTCCAATTGAAGACCTGAGTGGAAGAAGTACTTGTCACAAAATAACTCTATGCAAAATTATTACAGATATGTATTGTTGCAATACTGTCTGGAGTGCCTGGTTCGAACTCACTTTGCCCAAAAATGTGACTAAATAATCAAAATGTGACCTCCTAGCGATGGAAGCGATGAGGGGAAAAGAGAAAAACACAGCACATGGTAACTGGACGAACAGCAAAAATGTCTAGGCCATCAAAAGTTCTAACTTTGGACTGTATCTTCCATTCATGTCTTCAATTATAGGATGATTGTTTCAAAATGTAATTACCAAAGTCATTAAATGATTTAGCTTTTTGCAAAACTGTTTATGATTATGTGGATCTGAGAAAATATATTTTAAATTAAAAGGTATGCAACATGCTTCTGCAAATCAAGGCAATGAGTAATGTCTCAAATGAGTTTTTAAATTCCCTGTGAAATCGTAATTCCAATTATATTTCCAACTTGGTTATCCTGTGTGAGTTATTGTCATTAAAAGTATCAATGGTCTGATAGATAGCATAATTGTTAATGTTGTTTTATTTCAAATCATAATGGTTTCAGTTAATTTTTCGTTTACCCGTTGTGCTGTTTTTCTTCAAGTGATTTTCAACTTTGTCCTGCCTGTTTACTTTACAGCTTTCATTTTACTGATATATATCTCCATTCATACATGTAGTGCCCCCCAAAATGATTTCATTTTGTCCAAATGAAGAACGTTGAAACTTTGGACAGTCACGTGCGTGGTAACGCAAGCACCTGCCAAGGAACAGGTATCCAGCCATCTGCCATCCTTCTGAGGCAGATGGCGTTTATTACAGGTGGCCCCACCCTGGGATTAAGCATCTTTGTTGACGTGAAAGTGTCCACTGTTAAGGGTGCAGCCAACAGAAGAACTTTAAAAATCCATCTATTGCACTAATTCAGCTTTCCACATCTCCAAATAATACTTCACAGAGAGACGTTGTTTATAAAACTAAGTTTTGACTTGTGGTTTTCATTTTGTATATAGTGATGGTGGAATTTGAACATGTACAGTCACGTGAAAAAGTAAGTACACCCCATGTACAGTTTTGACTTTTTCAACATATTTCAACATACAGCTATTTGATCTTCATTTCAACAATATTGATAGATAAAGGTGATATAATATAACAAATATCATGAAACATTTACATTTTGTAGTCCATTGTATAATTTAAATAAACATAAATGCAAATTTCGCATGTGGAAAAAGTAAGTACACCCCATGAAATGTTTTTTAAATCTTTTTTACATATGTGGACATATCAATATTTGATCTTCATTTAAACAGTATCTATAGATAAAGGTGATCTAATTGACATCTGACATGGACTGGGAGAAATTTTTGCCCATTCTTCCATGCAGAATTCTTTCAGCTGTGCGATGTTTGAGGGGTTTCTTGCATCCACAGCTCGTTTCAAATCCCCCCACAACATATCGATGGGATTTAGATCCAGGCTTTGACTTGGCCATTCCAGAACCCTCCATTTCTTTCTTTTCAGCCATTCCTTGGTGGATTTACTGGTATGTTTAGGGTCATTGTCATGTTGCAAGGTCCACCTTCGGTTGAGCTTCAACTTTCCGACAGATGGCCTCACATCACATCCTCAAGCACCCTCTGGTACAATGAAGAATTCATAGTGGATTCTATGATGGTGAGTTGCCCAGGCCCTGATGCAGCAAAGCTGCCCCAAACCATAATATTTCCACCACCATGCTTTTCAGTTGGTATCAGGTTCCTGTGGCCAAATGATGTCTTTGGTTTTCGCCAAACATGTCTTCTGGTACTGTGGCCAAATAGCTCCACCTTTGACTCATCTGCCCAGAGCACATTGTTCCAGAAGTGCTGGTCTTTGCCTCGGTGTTCATTGGCAAACTTTAGTCTTGCCCTGATGTTCTTTCTGGACAGCAAAGGTTTCTTCCAGGCACACCTCCCATGTAGATCAAATTTGTGCAGCCTCTTTCTAATGGTAGACTCGTGCACTTTGACATCAACAGTGGCAAGAGCTACCTGTGGGTCCCGTGATGATGTTCTGGGGTTCTTAGAGACTTCTTTCAGCATCTTGCGGTCTGCTCTCGGGCTGAACTTGCTTGGGCGGCCTGACCTGAACAAGTTGACAGTTGTTTGGAATCTTCTCCACTTGTAGATGATCTTCCGGACAGTCGAATGATTGATTTCAAATTGTTTGGAGATCTTTTTAAATCCCTTCCCAGACTCGTAGGCATCTATAACCTTCTTTCTGAAGGCCTCAGAGAGCTCTTTTGATCTAGGCATGGTGACGCCACACACTTCAAGAACAAAGAGCAAACCAAACGAAATGTCTGAGGTTCAAATAAGACAGGTTCCTCTAAGATCCTCTCTAACGATGTTCTAATCATTTGCACCTGAGCTAGTGCACCTGATTCTAATTTTAGGTATTTGAAGTAGTGATAAATGTAGGGGTGTACTTACTTTTTCCACATGCGAAATTTGCATTTATGTTTATTTAAATTACACAATGGACTACAAAATGTAAATGTTTCATGATATTTGTTATATTATATCACCTTTATCTATCAATATTGTTGAAATGAAGATCAAATAGCCGTATATTGAAATATGTTGAAAAAGTCAAAACTTTACATGGGACAAACTTACATGGAACAAACTTTACTTACTTTTTCACGTGACTGTGTGCTGCAACTACTACTATTACTACCACCACTACTATTATTACTACCACCACTACTATTACTACTACTACTACTACTACGACGACTACTACTACTACGACTACTAATTCTTCTTTCACAACACTAACTATTCCCACATTGTGTCGTCGACCGGGGAATGATTTTGGCCTGTCTATCATGAACTGGTTAGGTTTGATGTTCAGCTGAAGGTGCGGGAATTATTTTGTAATTTTAGCCAGGGTACCGATGAGTGCTTCTTCATGAAGGGCACCGTGGAATCTTGAACGCCCACTAACTAATGCTAGCCTATGGGACACAGTCTATCTGAGAGTCAGCGTGCACATTGATGTATCGCCAAGAGTTTGTGTATATATAGGTATATATATACAGTCACGTGAAAAAGTAAGTACACCCCATGTAAAGTTTTGACTTTTTCAACATATTTCAACATACAGCTATTTGATCTTCATTTCAACAATATTGATAGATAAAGGTGATATAATATAACAAATATCATGAAACATTTACATTTTGTAGTCCATTGTATAATTTAAATAAACATAAATGCAAAGTTCGCATGTGGAAAAAGTAAGTACACCCCTACATTTATCACGACTTCAAATACCTAAAATTAGAATCAGGTGCACCAGCTCAGGTGCAAATGATAAGAACATGGTTAGAGAGGATCTTGGAGGAACCTGTCTTATTTAAACCTCAGACATTTAGTTTGGTTGGCTCTTTGTTGTTGAAGTGTGCGGCGTCACCATGCCTAGATCAAAAGAGCTCTCTGAGGCCTTCAGAAAGAAGGTTATAGATGCCTACGAGTCTGGGAAGGGATTTTAAAAGATCATCAAAAAACATTTTGGAATCAATCATTCGACTATCCGGAAGATCATCTACAAGTGGAGAAGATTCCAAACAACTGCCAACTTGTTCAGGCCAGGCCGCCCCAGCAAGTTCAGTCCGAGAGCAGACCGCAATATGCTGAAAGAAGTCTCTAAGAACCCCAGAATGTCATCACGGGACCTACAGGTAGCTCTTGCCACTGTTGATGTCAAAGTGCACGAGTCTACTATTAGAAAGAAGCTGCACAAATTTGATCTACATGGGAGGTGTGCCAGGAGGAAACCTTTGCTGTCCAGAAAGAACATCAGGCAAGACTAAAGTTTGCCAATGAACACCAAGGCAAAGACCAGCACTTCTGGAACAATGTGCTCTGGACAGTTGAGTCAAAGGTAGAGCTATTTGGCCACAGTACCAGAAGACATGTTTGGCGAAAACCAAAGACAGGATTTGACCACAAGAACATGATACCAACTGTAAAGCATGGTGGTGGAAATATTATGGTTTAGGGCAGCTTTGCTGCACCAGGGCTTGGGCAGCTCACCATCATAGAATCCACTATGAATTCTTCATTGTACCAGAGGGTGCTTGAGGATAATGTGATGCCATCTGTCGGAAAGTTGAAAAGTTGTACCAGAAAGTTGACTATGGTTTTCCCCTCCGCCCATCCATGTGTGCTTGCGTGCGGACGTGCGTGCGTAAGCGAAGGACCAAATTCTAATTTGGTGTGTGGGTGCAACTAGGCATATGGAAGAACCCTATTGAAAATTGGGTCGCCACGTCAAAATCCAAGATGGCCACCGCCATGTTTGTCTGAACCTTGTGAGCGGAATATCTTGAAAAATAAGCGAAGTACCAACTTCTAATCTGGTGTGTGGGTGTATCTCGGCATAAGGAAGAACGCTATTGAAAATTGGGTCGCCACGTCAAAATCCAAGATGGCCGCCACCATATATATGTCTGAACCTTGTAAGCACAATATCTTGAAAAATAAACGAACTACTAACTTCTAATCTGGTGTATGGGTGTATCTACGCATAAGGAAGAACTCTATTGAAAATTGGGTCACCACGTCAAAATCCAAGATGGCCGCCTTGCGTCTTCCTCTTTGTCAACTCACATCACTTCACCGACGGGGGACCTAGGCGTAACGCTTGTTTATAAGACAAAGGGAAAGAAACGGAGAGGCAGTCTTCTTAATTCTTACCTACCTAAACCCAACAGGTGCCTTCACACACAGGGGATGACACACGGGTTGATTCGTACCGATGTACGTGTCGACGCCGACTTGGGTCCGCCACTTCCACCGCGCAGCCCACGGCGCCTCAGGACGCACAGCTTGAAGGTCCGCACGAACGACGAACTTCAGCGCAGGAAAGGCGAACCAGCACGTCAGACAGCCAGCTTCAAGATCAATCAACAGATTCAGCAACCAGGATTCATCAGGGAGCCAGCGAGGAACATCAGCGAGGATTCAGCAACCAGACAGCCAGGATTCAGCAAACAGCGAGCCAGGAATCAGCAACCAAACAGCCAGGATTCAGCAACCAGCGAGCCAGGAATCAGCAACCAAACAGCCCAGCCGAAATGCGATGGGCATCGGCTTATATTGGGTGGCAAAAGCTCCCTAGAATGTTCAGTCCAGACCTGATTGGCTGTTCTGCCCGTCCTCGATCTCTCATTGGTCAAAGTTTGCCGTCGCAAGTTGCTGAGGCAAAGTCCAGACCTGATTGGTTGTTCTGCCCGTCCTTGATCTCTCATTGGTCCTGCGTGCCCACGACCTGTCATTGGCTGCTCTCTGGTGACGTGGGTGGTTCCTTTAGCCACGCCCACCTGCACATCGTTTGAATTCCTGGCTAACTCAACGCATATTGGTATGGATGACTAAACATTGGGAGGGGAGTTAATCTTTACATTTAATAAGAAATAACTAACTACTGCAGGCTACATGTTGTCGTGCAATTAACTATCTGGGGTTTGCCTTTATGGCAAAACCGCAACAGTATGTTGCAACTCAAGTTTGTTTACGGTATACAAAAATCGGGGTCCAAGAGGTTTTACCGGGGGTCAAAGTGGATCCAGATTTGACCCCCGAAAATAGGCATGTGCTTTCTTCACTGAAACTACACACACACAATTTCGATGAAACTTGACCACAACCTTCACCACACGTGATGTACCAAAGTTTGTTCACGACATTTAAAAAAATCAGGGTTTAAGTGGGTAGGTGTGAGGGTACCAGGAACGGGGGGGGGTTGGTGGTTGTTGACTAAGTAAAATAGGATTTTGCTCCCTTCTCCGAAACTACACACACAATTTTGATTAAATGTGATCACAACCTTCATCACCCCTGATGTATCGATGGTTTTTTTTTACGGCATTAGAAAGATCGGCATCCACGGGGGTCTGCTGGGGGCTTGTGAGGAGGTTTCCCCACCCCCCCCCCCCCCCCACAAATATTTTTTGTTTGTTTGTTTAAAGGCTCATGATTATGTTTGTATGATTCTACATGCTGCCCTGTCTTCCAGCAACAATTGAAATTTTATAAAATACCTTGATAGTGTTTAAAATACCTTTAGTCAGTGTAGTATACTTCTTTCTTGTACCGGGAGAGCACCCAGGGGTATTGCCCCTATTTTTATTTTATTTTAGGCTGACAAAGGACTACTGCTTGAAAAGTCAGCCACACCTCATTTTCAGTGGTGTAAACAAGCTTATCAACTCTTTTGATAAAATCCATTTGCTTTTTACACTTTCTGTCACACAGATCCCATATGCTGTAGACCTAACATGTACCTCTGGGTGGGGGAGTGGGGAGTGGTGGGTGGGGGTTTTTGGTTAATTTATATATTTGCAGGAGCTAGTTTTTAAAGACTCCAGAAAGTTTTGACTTCCAGCAACAGCATTCACATTTAACGAATGAGCTAGTTAATGTGCAGGCAACACAGGGGAAAGGCGTTAACAAGCATGTTAGCGCTTCGAACGAAGCTTTGCTTTTTTCCGAGTGATGCGGATCAGTTGTTGTTGGTTTGATTTTGACTTTTATTTTTTGCCGATTTGATGTTGGAATTTGGCTGTTGATTATTCCATGCAAGAGAGTAGAATGCTTGTTGTTTATTACACCTTAAGATGGACAACACTATCACAATACGTGTCGGTTTATCTTCTGTGCTCAGCACACTGTGGCTTATATATAATGAATACAGAACAGAATTAATCCAAACAATGCAGGCATGAGTCTTTAAAAATAATGATAGGAAAAGCACTGTTTAATGTCGATAAGCATTCGCTACTTGTCCAAATATATATATATATGTGTGTGTGTTTGTGTGTATCTCTCACTCTCTCTCTGTGTGTGTGTGTGTGTGTGTGTGTGTGTGCACGTGTGTGTGCGTGTGTGTGTGTGTGTGTGTGTGTGTGTGTGTGTGTCCCTCTCTCTCTCTCACTCTGTCTCGCTCACTCACTTTCTTTTTATTTTCTCTCGCTCCTTTCTCTCACTCTCGCTCTCTTGTTGTCCCCCGCCCCTCTGACAAGGTCCGAGACGGGCGACATTAACATGAAGACCGACCGATCATCCTTCCATGTACCTTTGTGTACGCGATATTTGAAAAACCTGTGAACATTTTGCTTTCATATTACAGATATCTATTCCTCATGCCATTACCGCCAACCTAATGAGATCATACCTGTAATTGGCTGAATTGTGTTGCCACGGCAACCATCTCAGTACTTGGCTTGTGCACGCGATATTTCAAAAACCGTTCAACATTTAGCCTTCATATTATAGAGATGTATTCATCATACCACCCAAAAGGTGAGGGACCTAGAGTATCAGCCCTTTGTTTTCTCTCCCTTGCTCACTCGCACTTTCTCCGTCTCTCTTGCTCTCCCTTTCTTTTTCTCTTTTTCTCTCGCTTTCTTTATTTCACTCTCGCTTTGGTGGTCTTCCGAAGGCAGGTTCAATACTGCCAAAGCAGCCTCATGATAAGGATTGTACTGGGTGGTTGATAAAGATTATACACTACCTCATGATAAGGATTATACACTACCCAGTGGTAGAAAATATAGGAATTTTGAATTTGCTCAGGGTATCTTCAAATATCTTGCCTTCTGCTCACCGAGTGATATCAATCGTCAATCAACTAATGTTAGAGCACGGGTCCCCAGCTTAAGGTCCTTGAGAATGACGGCACACTTTGTGATGCAACATCCTGCCTGCGAAGCACCAATCTGACAGTTTATAGTAGGGCTAATAATCAAACACAGGCTAAATAGCTCAAAGGCAAGTGTGCTACCACTGCACCATCCTGTTGGAGAATACAATTACAGTATAAGAGAGCGCTTAAGGATTTCGACATGTCAAGAGATTGGGTATTGTATATTTGATGCTACAAGGTGTACTGTGCACTTGCATATGTGTTAATGTAAAATTTTGTGCAATGCTTCACTTTCAGCTCTGGGGCAATACTATGCTGAGGCCCTGATGTCTAAAAAGGCATGACCATTACACACCATGCCATAGCCATAGCGCTGTGTCTGTTACGAATTGATTCACAGCCAACAACATTGTCTGATAATCTCCAGTGGCACGTCCAGACCCACACTTTAAATCCAATCTCACCCCTCTATAATGTCTTAGAAACCTGCCTGAAAGCAAAAGTCAATAGATGACAAACCACAACTAATTTTTACACTTGTTAGAAATGAAGTATTACACATTATTACACCTGATATATACAATGTTGGTGGTAGTGATATCCAATTGTAATTGTAATACAGTTAACAGCTACACTTTAACCTCGCATATATCGCACCTGTCCGCATAGAGAAAACAGCTCGGAATGGGCTTTGATATACAAATCCCAACAATTCTTGCAAGTGATCATTGTGCTTGAGATAAGTGGATCGAGAAGATGTGTGAAGTTGCTGTCTCATTCTGTAATCCAATCATAGACAACACAGACTGGATAGTTGGTTGTGTTGTCATCCCACATCATCTCTTACCTGATAGAGAAGCAGCACACACCAATCGCAGAATGAGCTTTGTCTACCACATTGCCTCGAGGTTCATGTTATATCAAATGGCCCTGCATTAGAATGCAGGGACCAAAAATAATTTAGCTGTACATGAGAATCACATCTCTTCCTGTAAGCCACAAAGGAGAGAAACTCATGCCATGCCTATAATTCATTCAAATGCCATGCCTAGCATCCCAGCCTGATGCATTCCTGTTGTCTACATTTGCACTTCCATGGTGGTGACAGACAGGAATTAAGTGTGGTGGAAACATCGGTGCTGATGAGAGGAGAAACAACAATACGATGGACGCAATGAGGAAACACAGCACATGATAACTGGACTGATAGCAAAAATGTTTCAGCCATCAGAGGTTTTAACTTTGGACCTTTGGATGAATGATCCCAGTGTGTACCCCGGTTTAGAATAGGTACACCGTATCCCTGCGCATCGTAAGAGGCGACCAAGGGTTGGCGTCAGGAAGGGCATCCAGCCATAAAAACATTGCCTCAAACAGGGAACCATGATTGTCATGGGGCCCGCAAGGCTAACCCCCGCTCTAGCGGGGAAAATGGCCTTAAAACGATCATTCATTCATTCATTCATCAGAGGTTTTAACTTTGGACTGCATGTATCTTTCTTCACCTTTCTTCTTTCTGCTATTTTATTTGTCTTGTTTTATCGCTACTTGTTTTCTAACTTACTATTTGAGTTTCTACTTTGATTTTTGCCATTGCTGCTTTCAGTCTTTTTCCAGTAATTTGTACCTTTACATTCATGGTGTCCTTTAGTTGTT
The DNA here is from genome assembly GCF_964187855.1 of Myxine glutinosa. Classification (NCBI taxonomy): domain Eukaryota; kingdom Metazoa; phylum Chordata; class Myxini; order Myxiniformes; family Myxinidae; genus Myxine; species Myxine glutinosa. Next base: position 229,362,056 of record NC_136261.1, read on the forward strand.
TAAAAAAAATAAAATAAGCTTTTCACAAGTTTCATATACATGGGTAAAGAACCTTTTTTTGGTCCTGCTGATGATGCCCTTAAGGCAGAAAGAGTGTTGTGCATGACTGATATTATGACAAGCCTGTGAAAATCCATGTGGCTTTGGACTGTAACCCTTTTTGAGTAGTATTCCGTACAAACGCTTTGTTCAGATTTCCCGATTTTTCCCCTCAGCCAATTAACATTTGTATGGCTGGTGCTAATGACCCAAACAACAAAGGGCAAAATGCGGCTGCAGACATACTTCTTGGTGGCAGCCCAACTGTTTCAAAACAGACTTTAGGTTCAAATGCAAGCTAAACGTGCTCCCAGGCCATTATACAAATAGCCTGGACTGTTGCGCCTATCACATTTTCACGTTTTGCATCATAAAATCTCTGCTACATTTTATTGCTTCAACCTCTTGACAATAAGGTGAAACATAATTCATGAGATTACGTTGTCTTGTTATTTTGGCCGCCGTGCAGCGGGAGACTGCAATTGGGTGTGTGTCAATGTTTTCTTATTTATTTTAACAACCCTTTATTATGAGATTATGGAGAAGACTAATTATTAATTGGGTTGATAAGTCAAAGAGCAAAGTCACAGTAAGTACAAATAGACCTTATTAGCTCGTCTGCCGCTCGTCAGCATGAGACAGCCGGGTTTTGTAATCGCTTTCGTGTTTCTTTATTTATTTACCATTGGGCTTCAGTGTCTGTTCAGGCCGTAACATTTTTACCATTTGAGCTTTTGTCATTAATTTTTCAAAAAACCTTTATGAAAATATGGAGAATACTTGTTTATTAAATGTACATTTTTTTTTGAGCTGTTGTTTTTGTCAAGTTTAGTTTGACCACAAAGTGGACGGGATTTGCATTTCACGATGCTTTCTAGTTACCGTCGCCAGAGAAGAGGGTGTTGCATTGGAGTCCATTTGTCTGTCTGTTTGTCTGTCTGTTTGTTTGTCTATACAACACAACAACATGCATTTTAAAGGCCATTTTCCCTGCTATAGCGGGGGTTAGCCTTGTGGTCCCCATGACAATCTTCTCCATTTTGCCCTATTTTCTGCATCTCTCCTTGTTAACCCCCTTGCCCGCATTTCTTCTTCAACCATCTTTAGCCAAGTCTTTCTCGGTCTTCCCCGTCTTCTACTTCCTTCTACATTCATTTCCATCACTCTTCTCAACCAGTCACTTTCATCCTTTCTCAACACATGACCAAACCATCTCAACCTGTTCCTCTTCACAGCATCAATCACAGGCTCTATTCCCATCATCTTTCGCAATTCATCATTTGTCTTCCTCTCTCTCAACGATACTCCACACATCCGTCGAACCATTCGCATTTCCACCCTTTCCAACCTTCGTTGCTGCTCTACGTTCATTACCCATGTCTCGCTCCCATAAATCATAACACTTCTCACACATGCAGCATACACCTTTCCCTTCAGCTTCAACGACACTCCCATCATCATCAGCACGCCACTCAATTCCCGAAACTTCTTCCATGCACATCTCACTCGAGCAACCGTTGCCGAGTCTGATCCACCTTCTCCATTCAGCATGTCTCCGAGGTAGCAAAATGTTTTCACACCTTCCAGCTTCATGCCGTCTCCAAGATCCAACTCAACATTTCCTCCATCTGCAGCTCCCTCTGTGCACACCTTACATTTGAATGTCGCTGCCACACTGGTTAATGACCCTCTCAGACCACTACATTTTTGATGAACCCACTCAGCGCACATTGTACACTGAATGGAGTTCACTCTGACACCCTTCCTACACACAGCACAGGCCCACTTCCCAGTTCTTTCCACCTCACCACATGCTTTACCACTTGCCATCACCTTCGTCTTTCCGATAATCACCTTCAGACCTTTTGTCTCCATACATTCCTTCCACGTGTTCATCTTTTCCTTCAGTCCATCCATACTTTCCGCAATCAACACCAGATCATCTGCATACAACAACTCCCTTGGTAAACCCTCCTTTACATTCTGAGCCAGCACCTCCATCACAGCTACAAATAGTAGTGGACTTAGTACCGACCCCTGATGCACTCCCACCTTCACCTCAAACTCACCACTGTTCCCGTCCTTCATCCTTACAGCTGTGCGCGCTCTTTTGTACATTGCCATCACTACTCTGATCAACCATTCCTCCACTCCTAACTTCCTCGATGCCCATGTCAATACTTTGCGTGGAACCCGATCGAATGCTTTCTCCAGATCAACAAACCCAAGAAACAACTTCTTCCTCTTCTCCATGTACTTCTCCTGCAACTGCCTCACAATGAAAAGCGCGTCTGTCGTTCCTCTTCCTGGCATGAATCCAAACTGCATTTCGTCGATCTTCACTTTCTTCCTTATCCTCCTCTCCAACACCCTTTCCAATACCTTCATTCCATGTTCCAATAACTTTATCGCTCGGTACGAGCCACACTCCAGAGGGTCACCTTTCCCCTTGTATAGAGGGACAAGGGTACTCAGTTCCCAATCCACTGGAATGCGGCCTTCTTTCACCACCAGATTACAGATCTGTCATTCTCTTCACGCCCCAACTTCCTGCTGCCTTCAACATATCTCCCACAACTCCCGTCGGCCCTCCCGCTTTTCTACCCTACATTGCTTTTATCGCTTCCTCAACTTCCTTCTCAGTTATCTTCTCTGCCGGTCCTAAAACTGGGTTACTCTCTATGTTGCCATCCCATTCATTCTCTGTATTCAACAGCATTTCCATATATCTTTTCCATCTTCCTTTAATTCCATCTGGGTCGACAACGATTTGTCCCACTTCATCCTTCAAGCAACTCACCCCCATCACATCACACCTCTCTTTCGCTATCTGCTTTGCAATCCTGAATACTGCTTTCTGACCCTCTTCCGAATCCAAGCGTTCTCCGAACATTTTCCTACATGCCTCCTGCGCCTTTGCTACCTCTTTCTTTGCAGCCTTCCTGGCTGCCTTATAACTTTCATGCTCTGCTGTTTCTGCTCCCGTACCCTTCGCCTTCTGCCACTCCTTGAACTTCTTCCTCTTCTCATCAATCCTCTTTCCAACTTCATCATCCCACCACCATGTTTCCGAGTGCCTCGGTGGTCCTTTTGTCCATCCACATACCTCACCAACGGCTCCCAACAGACTAGCTTTCAGTGACAATTGACATCCAACCACTTTCAAGCTCAACCACATCATCCTCGACCCTACTCAATCTCTCTTTTAATGCCTCCCTTACTGTCACCTCTTTCAACCTCCACACCTTCATTCTCGGTTGGTACTTCACGCGCCGAGCTCTCCTCGCACCTTTCACCCTTACGTCGCAGACAACCAAGTGGTGCTGTGAAACAGCCTCCTCCCCCTGGATCACCTTTGTGTTCCGGAGGTGCCCCCTATCTCGCCTACGCACCATCAGGTAGTCAACGGTTGTCGTCGACCCACCTGACGTGTATGTAACAAGCTTATTATCCTCTTTCTGGAACTGAGTATTACAAATCAACAAATCAGCTCCATCAGCAAACTCCAAAATCCTTTCACCTTCTCCATTTCTCACACCATATCCGTAACCCCCATTAACTCCGTCAAAACCATCCATACTCCTTCCCACATGTCCATTTAGGTCTCCTCCTACCACAACAACTTCCTCATCTTTCACGTTTTCCATCAGCTTCTCTATCGCACACCAGAACTTGTCCTTCTCTTCATCGCTCCGACCAACCTGCGGAGCATATCCCAAGATGACGTTCACCAAGAGCTTTCCAATCATCATTTTCACCATCATCAACCTATCACTCACTCTTGTCACACTCACCACACTGTCTACAAACTCCTCAGAAAACAGGACACCAACACCATTCACGCCCTCCGGGCACCCTTGCCACACAAACTTGTATTTCTGTCCCTGCCTACCCTTCACCATTCTCACACCACTTCCCTTCCATCTCGTCTCTTGCACACAACATATGTCCACTCTTCTTCTGACCAATACTTCCACCACTTCTCCTGATCTCCCTGTCATTGTCCCTACATTCCATGTCCCAAACCTCAGAAACCGATCTCCACTTCGGGCTGTACCCTGCCCACATGTAGTTGTAATTGTCATGGTTCTCTTTTTGAGGCAATGTTTTTATGGCCGGATGCCCTTCCTGACGCCAACCCTCTTAGTCGCCTCTTACGACACGCAGGGATACGGCATACCTATTCTTATCCAGGGTACACACTGGGAAACGTTTAAAACATGGAAATTCTGGGGGGTGGCGGCGTCAGCATCACGGCTGCGGTTTAAACATATTTAAATAAATATTTAAACAAAACCATGAAAAACAATCTGGGAAAAGTCTCTAAGTGAGAACGTGGATTTGAGAAAGCAGGAGCAGAGGTGAAAGAAAAACGAGATATAGGGGGCGGGGCACAAGTCGAGACAAGGAGGCCGCACGAGACACCAGGCCGCACGAGGCGCACGAGGCGCGAACAAAGAAACGACTAATTACACACAAATTTGCAACAACTACAAAACCAAAACCAAATAGAAACACACAATAACACATACACAACAAAATACGCAGCCGAAATTTGACAAAGAAACGAACGGGAAAACACTCAAACTTTGATGCCGTGGAGAGATCGAAGCAAGCCTCGTCGCTCGAAGGACCGGAAGTCGAAGTTTGTCTATACAGAATAAATATGATTGTCGCTGAAACCGTTGGTCCGATTTACAGGAAATTTTCTCCATAGGTGCACCTCCGCCTGTAGAGTTTTTTAAAATCATAATTATGATGTCATAGGTCACATGGTACGGGCACCATCTTGGAAAAACCCAAAAACCTTGCACCTCTATTTCTCCGAAAGCGCTGAATAGAAAAAATTGAGACATGGCTCATTGTAAAGAACTCCCCATGGGGAATAACATATGTTAATGATGATGTCATAGGTACCTCCATTATGACGTAATAATTCGACAAGTACAAAACTTCATCCGATCAAGATGAACTTTATTGAGCATCATTTAGGGATAAATTGGTGGAGGAAAAAAAATGATGACGCCATCGGTCAGGTGCTTCGGCCGCCATATTTGTTTTAACACAAAAGCCTTAAAAACCACTGAAAATACATCCTGGTGAGGGTTTGCAATCTCTGATAGCTCTTTTTCTTGTTACAGTTTGCTCTCTCGCTCCTCTCCTTCAATACCACTCATTCATCCACCTGCTTGTTTGTGTGTGGTTATTTGCCTACCAAACACCCGTTAATCCTCTGCCGCCTTGCTTGTCCACAAGTGTGGATTTTGTAGACACAAAACAATGGGCTACTTTTGCCATTGGCTCTTGATCCTAAACAAATTTCGAATCAATTTATCCAATTGCATATTGCAAACAACGCTTGCTTCATTAGCCAGAAAAAAAATTGTAATCAGTTCTACTTAACACCCCATTACCTTGATATACTGCATTTGTATTTCCTCACTTGTTAATTGCCTTTGGATTTTGTTTTTGCCTGAACACAGCTGACCCTTAGTTTTTATTTAATACTGCATATGTATTTTTTAATGTGTTTGCAATTTCACTGGTTTTCGTAGCTAATATATATATATATTTTTTATTTGCATTGTGTTTGCACAGCACAGTGTCAAACGTGTAATTATAAATATTGTGTGTGTCGTCGGTTCTTAACTACATTTGTGGGTTTCAGAAGGTGGAATGGAGCCCTCCCAGGTCTCTAACTGTGTGTGTGTGTGTGTGTGTGTGTGTGTGTGTGTGTGTGTGTGTGTGTGTGTGTGTGTGTGTGTGTGTCCATGCAAGTTGTTGTCTGTGGTTGGCTGCTATATATACACATGGGTGGGTTTCAGGAGATGGAACTGAGACTTAACAGGTCTCAAACTATCCGTGTGTGCATTTCACAGATGAAACACAGGGCAAGGCATTGCCAGACAAACACATCATATAAAAATAGGGGCAATACTCCTGGCACTCACCTGGTAGAATACAGCAGTATACTACACTGACTAAAGGTATTTTAAACCAATTTCAATGGTTGCTAGAAGACAGGGCAGCATGTAGAATCTACTTCTACTTAATACTATAACATAATACTGAAACGGATTAATTCTGATTAATTGATTAATCTGATTAATTGATTAATTAATCTGATTAAACTGATTAATTCTCATACTAACATAATCATAAAACTGAAAAAAATAAAATAAGAACTTTGGGGGGGGGCGGGAACTCCCCCCACCCCACCCTCCGTAGACTCCCTGAGACCCCGATTTTTCTAATGCCATGAACAAACATTGGTACATCATGGGTGATGAAGGTTGTGTGATCAAATTTCACAAGCATTGTGTGTGTAGTTTGGGAGAAGAGCAAAAACCTATTTTAGGAGGTCAAGCCCCTGCATCCTGCATCCTGCATCACACCTGCATCACACCTCCTTCAACTCTGATTTTTATTTTTTTTCTATGCAGTGAACAAACGTTGATGCATCACGGGTGATGAACGGAATGTTGTGGTCAAGTATCATTGAAATCATGTGTGTAGTTTCGTAGAGGAAAACAAATATCTATTTTGCACAAAGGGTGTGGGGGGGGCAACCCTTCCCTTCCCTTCCCTTCCCTTCACTTCCCTTCCATTCCCTTCCCTCCCTTCCCTTCCCTTCCCCTCCCCTCACCTCATCGTAGATCCCTTGAGGGCCAGACGTTTTTTTTAATGCCTTGAACAAGCTGTGGTCCATCATGGGTGATGAAGTTGTGGTCAAGTTTCATTAAAATTGTGCGTGTAGTTTCTGAGAAGAAAGCAAATACATATTTTGAGGGGAAATCCTACCCCCCCCCCCCACCCCCCAGTACACCTCCTTAGGGCCCAATTTTTTTCAATTTGTTTTTATTTTTTTCTTAATGCTGTTAATAAACTTTGGCACAGCATGGGTGATGAAGGATGCGGTCAAGTTTCATCGAAGTTGTGCCTGCAGTTTCAGAGGAAAATGGGGGAGGGTGAGGGGTCAAACCTTGACCCACTTTAAATTCATCATACTCTTTACTTCTCTTTTATTTAAGGACTGGCTTGGATGAGGGCTATATAGTCCGTGACTGGAGCCTTCAACGTAAAAAAGTGTTTCCGGATTGATGGACTGACGGACGGACAATCGTCATCCTATAAGCTCCCCGGAACTGCGTTCCAGTTGAGCTAAAAATTACATTTAGAAGATAATGAATGATTTAAGGGGGTTATTTGCAGAAGTGAAGAAATAGGGAATGGAGGGGGTGGTGGGTAGGCTATTTTTATAGGTGCTATTAGAAAATTGCGTGATTAAAAAAGTCTTGTGGCAGGAGTTATATGCTGTTTGATAAATGTTTCAATTATTTAAAATATGTTTTTAGTCCAACCTTTCCTTGCCATAGTGTTTGTCAGGAAGTCTTTGTTTGGCCCACATGCCTGTCCATGCCCTGACAGATGCATTCTTTCCCTACCCACATGCATAGCGTCTCGTGGTGCAGACTTCAGCCCAGCCACAAAAGGCCACACAACCCCAACGTGTGCAGGTGCCACAACAGGTAAGCATTGCATGAACTAACAACAGCACAATCGATCTAACAAGTTTCTATTTCATTGATGTCCTTCCTAAACATGCCTTGAAGCTTTTCCCAATTTACATTTCACCTTATGTCTTTAAAACTTGTGATATACTGTAATTAATACATTTGTTCATACCACACTTTCACAGTTCACAGCTTTTTGTTTTGGCCTCATCACTCCCATATAGCGGTGACAAATGAGTCCGCTGAGATTCCCATCTCCTTCGATTTCTGGTGCAGTTTGAGTTTTTTTTAGCTCAATTTGTTTTCATGAGAATGTACTGCCATCCTTTTGCCCATCCCCCAACATGGAGGAGCGGTTTTTGTTATTTTATTGACATTTTATCTTCCAGAAAGGTTGTTAGAAGACGCTTAGGAGCCCCGTTTGCCCCCAATGATCACTATTTAACTCGTATCTGGAGGATTTGAGATCAGAGTTACTTTCTTATAAGACTGCCAACCAAGTCTCTAGAGCCCCACCTACCTACCATCTTTAAGACTAACTTACTTCTATAATTTTGGGTTTTAGTGATTTTGTCATATTTTATATTGTCACCTCTTAGCTGTCCAGTCTGGATTAATTTCCCAGCGTGACTACAATCTGTCATTCTGGTGCTTCACAGGCAATGCATTCCATCAATCAGTATGCAATCCTTCAGAAGGGACATTGAGTCGGCTGTCCTGTGGTACCCTTTGAAAAGAATAGATCATTGTATTCTGATACTCTGGGAAACTTCCAATGTCCTGCACTATTCTCTGGGGGTAACTGCATAAGCAGTATAGCCACACCCCCAGAAATTATACCACCCTGCAGTGATGTTACATTTGCATAAATGCATCTTTCAATACTCTGCCTCACTATGACTCTCCTGATTTTTAACTGTCTTCAATGACCGATTTGGTAGGATCCATGAGCTTCCATCCAATGAACAGTTGTTTGTTTTTTACAGTCATGAGTCTCATATGTGTAAACCTTTGAGATGGATGTATTTTCAATTGGTACAACTTCAGGAGTAAAATGTCATTTGTAGTAAAAACGGTTCTGATATTGGATTTTATTGTTTTTTCAATAAAAAAGCAATGGTGTTGAATTATAGAGCTTAAACATTGAGTCTCATGGTATTTATAGAGCAAGTATAGAGCAATTTATAGAGCAATTTATAGAGCCTAACAGGGAAAACAAATCAGTGATATTAATAAAAAAATAATTCTGCATTTTAAGTAAACTTGATTAGTTTTTTCTTGTTGGCGTAGTCCTTTTATAACAATTTTGACATTTTAACTGACAAGCACCCTTTTATGTTTTCTGCTTTGTTAACCCAATCAATACGTGTTACAGAAAACTTGGCCTTCTGTATCATTGCAGGAATACTCTTCCTCCCTTGAAAGCTTTCCCTTATCTTCACATATTCTTGCTTCTCAGGTTCAGGTGCAACATGTCTACCCAGGACATGTCCAGTATGTGGAGGAAGGCGATGCGATTTACACCAACGGAGCCGTGTAAGCCCTTCAATCTTCTACAACAGGGGTCTCCTTCGAGGGAGCACACCTCAGAAAGGCACCATGGCAAAGATATAAACAGAAAAAAGAGCAAAACAAGGTTTTGCCAAGTTACATTGCATTTTCTTTATTTATCATCAGGTAGAAAGTGAGAAAGCAAATAGAGTTTATGTGTATCCAAATGCAGTGGCCATTTGTGCAATACTTAACCTTCCCCTTCCTTCTTCTTGGTTGTCCTCTCATATATTCATATATGTATATATATATATAAATATATATATATATATATATATATATATATATATATATATATATACATAAATACATATATACATATATACATATATATATATATATATATATATATATATATATATATATATATATATATATATATATATATATATATATATATATATATATATATATATTGTTACGGACGCGGCTAGGATGTTATTTGCTGAGCGGATGGCCGCCGCGCCCGAACAGTTACCCCGACTAACCCGATTCCTGAACGTTGGCCAAAATCGCGCCACAGATATTCAATAGGGAAAAGACAAAGGCGACACGGATGTGAAGAAGAAGAAGGAGACAAAAAGGTTTTGCAATGCGAATATAATTTATTACTATGTACAGGACCAAAGAAACCAAGGAAGAAGGAAAGATAAGAAAATAAAGCAGAAAGAGGGACGGACCAGAAAGACACAGTGAAAATACTAGCTTAACTAAACAGGCTTAACTTATTACCCAGGACAGAACAAACAAAACAAACTCACGTACGCAAAAGGATGGAAGGGCAGGAATCGTTTGGAGGGATGAGCAGTTCGAATCACAGGGCACAGCGAGCAGGTCCACTCCGGGCGGGAAGCGAGGAGCCGGCAGCTCCTTGTATTCAGCTTTACACCGCACACCGGCAGGGTCACTCGCTGCCCCGTCAGGGCTTCACGCGGCTGGTTGAAACAGGGCTGGTTGAAGCGGCTCTTTGTCAAAGGCTTTTCGTATCTCTCACGCAACAACCACCCAAAGGCTTTCCGTATCTCTCACGCAACTCCGGTGCAACTCTCAACTCTCTCCCGGTGGACTGCCAACCCTCTTACGCACCTGGACTCATCTGCCGTATCTCTGGTGTATCTTCTCCCAGCGATCGTCGCACCCTTCTCTCATACTTTCAGCGTGGGTCTATCATGCCCTCGTCGGTTTCGGTACCGCCCTCCCCCCCGTGCTCTGTTTCGTGACCTTTTATGGCAATCCCACGGGCTTGTCTCCTTATTTGGGCATGGCGCCGACGGCACGCCCCTCGTGGCGAGCCACGGGCTTGTTTCCTTATTTGGGCATGGGGCTGAACAGCCCCGCCCTTCGTGGCGCGCCCTGGGCTTGCCTCTCCCTGGCGACCCCGCCCCTCCTGTTCAAACAGAGCACGGAGCACATATTCACTATAGCAGCGAAATGAGAGGGCGCGCACCCCACGCTTGTGAACTGCTTTACCCAGAGATGGAGAGTTTGGCTGGGAAATGGAATTATTGAAGGGGAGCTATTCTTAATTGATTCGGTGCAATGGAGTATTAATTAATGGGAGACAAAGCCTTACACTAATACACATAATAAGGATATAACTACTGAACAGGGATATATGGTGTCCTTTGTGTATGTTTTATGGAATTGATTACGGGAACGCCCTTTGACCTTTATACACAGACTGGAGGCAGGAGGGTCCAGAATAAAGCAATAAAAAGCAAAAAAAACACAATCCTCATATCCACCACAATATATATATATATATATATATATATATATATATATATATATATATATATATATATATATATATATATATATATATATATATATACATATATATATATATATATATATATATATATATATATATATATATATATATATATATATATATATATATATATATATATATATATATATATATATATATATATATATATATATATATATATATATAGTGTGTATATATATATATATATTGTTACGAACACGGCTTAAGATGTTGCTTGACCGAGCGGAATGGCCGCCGTGTTCGCACAGTTTACCCGATTACCCCCAACTCACCCGATTCCACTCGAACGTTGGCCGAATCGCGCTACGCTAAATCAATGATGGAAAGGACACAACGGCTGGGATCAATGAAACGACACAAGGGGTACAGTTCTCAAGACCTCCGGAGGAGGATATAATTGGTGGTGGAGAAAAGGGGTAGATTACAAGGTAATGAGGTAAAGACACAGAAGAGATAGGCACTTAGACACAAGCTTATCTATCCCAGACAGACCACAGACAAACGGAACAAGACTGACTTACACAGGGATTGATGGCAGGGAAGGACAGGCAGTCGATAGCACAAGGTGCACCTTGGCTCAGGGACAGGATACAGCTCAGTCTTTGGGAGGTCTCTCGGCGCTCGGAGGGTGCGTCCTTTCTCCTTCAGCTCTGCGCGCATCTGACGTCACCTCCCTCTTTCTGCGCATGCTCAGCGGGGAGTGACACGCCCTCGGCTCGTTGGCTCCGCCCCAGATGGGATCGGTCCGCCGCTTCTATTGGGTGCGGGGGTTACCGGGCTCCGCCCTTGACGAGGAGCTGACAGCGAGCCCCTACCTGGTAACCCCGTCGAGCACATGCTCGATGGCGGCTCGTTGGACAGGCATGGTGCACTCCCAACACCCCCTACCAACCAAGCCGGAGTGAGGACGCACACTCCCCGCGCCGCCGCCGTTGTTGTTGTTGTTGTTGTTGAACCGTGAGGAAGAGCTGCGGGGAGGTATTGGGAGGTCCTAAACTTCCTAACGGTGCCATACAATCACATTCTGGTGCAACGAAGAGTCAGAATTAATGGAAACGAGTCCTTAACTGACATAGACTAAGAATAACTAGCAAGATGTCCTATAGTTGTCTACGTGAGATGCGGTGGACCTGGATGCGACATTTAATGGGGGAAATAGGGGAAGGTCGGGTCTACAGAGTGTTGTTTACAGAAAATGGGACTAGGGAATGGGGGATTGGGGATAGTTGGGAAGTATTGAGGAAATAGGGGAATATTTACAAGTGGATATGGATGGATCCAAATCCCATATCCGCAACAATATATATATATATATGTATATATATATATATATAGTGTGAATGCATATATATATATATATATATATATACAGTATACACACTATATATATATATAAATAAATAAAAAACCACCTTTAGAGGCCATTTTTCCCCGCAAGCGGGGGTTGGCCTTTTTCGGGAACTGTGGTTGTTGTTGTTTTTCGGTCCCCTTTTTGAAGCAATGTTTTACGGCCGGGTGCCCTTCCTGACGTCAACCCTTTTTGCCGCCTTTAACGACAAGCAGGGAATTACCAGTGAACTGGTACTCAATTTGCCGACCTCGGAAGGATGACAGGCTGAGTCAACCCCCCTGGCGTTAATTCAGCGATTGACCGGGATTCGAACCCAGGATCCTAGGATCCTAAGCCGGCACCCTAGCCGCTAGCCCAACACCAGGGACCAGGGATATATACACACTATATATATATATATACTGTATATATATTGTTATGAATTTGGTAGAGCAACATCTAGAGCTAGGTAGATCTGAATAGGTAGGTATTCGGCTGTCGTGACAGGGACTCTACATGTAATAAGTTCTTGATGTTTAGGCGGTTGTCGGGGGAAGATGTATGATTGTGGACCTACCTGGAGGTTCGAGTGTTAAATAGTGAGGGATTAAAGGTAACGCCCCTGTGAGTCTCACCTAGTAATCAAACCTTTGTCCATTATGGCACTGCAAACCACATAAACATTAGTTAGGTCCTTAGCGCAACATTAAATAATTCCTTTCCCTGACAATGACTTCGGAACAAGTGGATAGGAAACCAGGCCAAAAACACCGCCACAATACACCGCCACCGTTTACACCTCCAAGGCCTACAAACCTCGCCTGGCACACGGAGGACACCGAGCACACAGGGCAGTCGGCAGTTGGCACACCGAGGACACCGAGCACACAGGGCAGTCGGCAGTTGGCACACCGAGGACACCGAGCACACAGAGCAGTCGGCAGTTTGAGGCAGTTCGTTGAACAGTGGCACACAGGGCACACAGGACTCAGCAGAGGCAGCATTTCGTGGGAGCAGTTCGTTGAACAGTTGGCACTGAACAGTTGGCACTTGGCTGCCAGCACTCCCGCAGAGAGTCGAGTCGAGTGGCTATCAAAGGAGTCCTTCCTGTCCCTGGTCAAGTGGAGTTTGTGCCCGCGTTGGAGGTCGTCGACGCAGGGTGCTTTTTGGTGCGTGGTGCTCGGCCTTGTGGGACTTGGAGCGAGGGACCTCGTGGTGTGCGATCGGGCCGAAAGGAGCGGTGTTGGACGGCCGCCACAAAGACGACGAAAGACAGACAAGATAAGCCCGAATCCGCGTATATTTTGAACGACGTGACGTATTCTTTTCGTAATTCATCTCCCTCGTTTTGTGTTTGCTGTCAGTCGTGTGGGGACGTCCCGATCTAGGATATTAGATTTACCGGCGGGCTTTTTTCACTGGCTTTACTTTTCCATAATAAATCCTTGTATTATTTTCTGTATATATCTGAACGCAGTTTCCTGGGTGTTTCATTTTAATAGATAAGGCTGCGGAGCTTTGTTGCGTCTGCCCTTCCGCGCGTTTAACTTTGTGTTGAGTTTGAATCCGCCATTGAGTTTTCGCCTCGGGAGTTAAAGTCTCGCAAATCGGCCATCCGTAACTGTGGTGTTAATCACGGTTGCGTAACAAGTGGTGTCAGGAGTGTAGGATTTGAACCCGTCGGACAAATTTTTTTGTCCGCGGCGAGACATCGACACGGTCGGGCGTACATTGCGCCCGACGTTCGAACGCAAGATTTTTATAGTCGAGGCGGAGAAATTTAATAATCAATCGGGCAAACGGAGCGCGATATCGCGTCTTCGTCAAATTTAAATTGTTTCAGGAATTATTAAAATAAATACGCGCGCGGGAAACAATCTTCCGGAAAGCGGATGTCGGAAATTGATGAGATGGAAGTACGCAGCGAGGCCTCCGTCAGCGTCGGGAGTGAGCCGGAAATAGGGGAATTAGATGTCGAGGTGAGCCTTGGAACCTCCCCCGTCCCGAGCACCAACTTATCCCCCTCCCCCACCGGGGAGTCGGGAGCAGTAGGAACGGCCCCGACAACCGACCAGATGTTGGGTCAATTGCTTCGAAAAATGGAAGGGATGGAAAAGAACGGTGAGCGAAACCTTGCAGAAATTCGGGGAATAAATGATAAAATTGACGGGCTGGAAAATAAAATGAGTAAGGAAATTGAAGGAATAGAAAGAAAAATGGAGTCCCAGGGGAAGGAATGTAGGGAAGGAATGAAGGGAATGAGTGATCGATTGGAGGAACAAATTGAAGGGATGGAAAATAAAATGGAGTCGCAGGGGAAGGAATGGAGGGAAGGACTGAAGGACATGAGTGACCAAATTAATGGATTGAAAGGGGAAATGAATGCTCAGAACGAGCAATTGGAGAATAGAATTAATGCCCAAACAAAAAACATGGAGGGGCAAATGGATAGATTGAAGGAGGGTTTGAAAGAACAGATCGAAGGGATGGACAGCAAAATTGAGGGATTGGAGGGAAAAGTGAATGAACGAATGAATGAACAAATGAAAGAGAGGAATGAAAAATTGGAAGGAAAAATTGGGGAAATGGCACAACAGCTGGGGAAACGAATTGATGGCATAGAAGGGAGTGTGCAAAACCAAATTACGGGCGGACTGGGGGAATTGGAGGATAAAGTAGAAACTAGGGGGGGGGGAATGGAAAAAGCCATAGGGGTGGCAAGTGAATCGATACGGACAGAATTAATGTCAAAAATAGAGGAGGGCGTGACCCAGGCTGTCCGGAGGGGGGAAGCGTTGGAGGGTCGAATTGATAAAGCAAATGGGGACCTGGAAGGCTATCGGGGCCGGGTGGATGCCAGAATGCTACAGCAGAGTGAGGAATGGGGACTGCTCAACCGACAGGGGGGCAAATTGGCCGAGGAGGTGAGGGGGTTGGAAACCCGCATAAAAGAGCAGGAGCAAGGGTTAATTGAGAAAGGCCTGTGGGGGCCACTAATGGATAATGAAAGGGTGAGTGATTTTATGCAGGAGCGACTGGAGATCTGGGACAATACCATCAAGAAGGAGGTTGGTCGGGTTCAAGAGAGCCTGAAGGAAGAGGTGAGTAAGTCGGTTAAACATCTTCAGGACCAGATTAAGGTGACCCAGGAGACCCTCACCACGAGCCACATTTGGACACCAGAGGCTCCGAAACGGAATACCCAGTTGGGGGGGTGTTTTGGCCCCGGACTGGATTTGGACAGAGAGGAATCGGGGAATAGAGTCTCTGGAAAAACAATCCCCTCGTACATTTTGACGGATCAGGGAGCCTCGAGGCTTTCCTGACACAATTTGAGTGCGTGTCTCAGCTCAATGGTTGGGGAGAGCGGGAGCGCATGGGGAATCTGGTGGCGACACTGCGGGGGTCAGCCGCCGACGTGTTAAACGTAGTCCCAGAGGGAATATTGACCAGCAAGGCCATTTGTGAGGCCTTGAATAACAGGTACGGGACAGGCGCAAGGTGCGACCTGGTCAGGGCACAGCTGCTGCATCGCAGGCAAAAGCCTAATGAGACGTTGCAGGAGCTGGCCCAGGATATATACCAATCTGTGAGGATAGCATACAGGGACCTACCAGCACAGGCGTGGGACAAGCTGGCGATAGAAAAATTTATGGCGGCTCTCCCTGATCCTGAGGTCCGGACGTTGGTGGAGTTACAGGACCCACCCTCGGTGCACCGGGCAGCGGAATGCGCGGCGAGACTGACCTTTTTGAGAAGGTCGAACCGCGCATCGGAGAGGGCACCTGTGACGGTACGGCAGGCCGAGGTGCGGGATCAGGAAAAGCCAGAGGATGACATCGGGCGAATGTTAAGGGGAATCAGCCGCCAGCTGACAAATTTGATGGGGGGACAATTTGCAGGGAGCGAGTCACGACAGGGTGGTCCAGGTTGGCCATCGGGACGGCCTGATTTTTATCGGGCTGGGCCGGGAGAAAGGGGGGGCTCCGCCTGGCTACCAGAGGGGTCCGTTCTTGGGGACTTGCTTTAGATGTGGGAGAAGAGGGCACAGTCAGAGGAATTGTCGGCAACCATATGGGCCCCCACCTCCTGACAGGCTTCGCAGTCCAGAAAGGAGGGGGCCCCCAGTAGGTCCACAGGTGCCAGACAGAGGACCACCACCTCCGCCTGGGCCAATAGCGGTAGAGTGTGCGGGAAACTAGAACGAGCCGAGCATATGGGCCATGCTCGGCTGGCATGTGTATGGCAAAGCATCCTTCTTTGGTGAGGTTAGTAAAAGGTGACAAATGTTTGGCATGGGTAATCTGTGGGTTAGATGCAAATTTAAGGGTGGATTTTGAAATGTCATGGTGGACACTGTACAGTGACGCCATTATTGATCCAGGTGTGTAGACCAAAGTGTTGGAGGCTGTGATGAAATTAATAGGGTCGCAAGACACAGCTTTCAACTGGTTGCGGGGGCAACTGTGCTGATATTTGGGACGCGGGATGATGGGGATGTAGTTGTGTAGCCTGAGGGTCAACGTGGTGCTGTGCGTGTCCGAGGTGTGTGGACCATGTCTTCTGGGTGGGTCTCCTGGTGGAGCATGGCTGTTGACTGGACCTTGGTGTGGTCAAGTGTGGGTGAGCACTGGGGGGCTGCAGTTCTGTAGTCGGACTGGGGGATGATGGGGAGGTGCAGGGGACGTGGCTGTAGGGATGCCACGCACTGCGACCGTGCCCCCCAGGGCCGAGGTTGTGTGTGCGGTAGTGTGTGTTGTGGCAGCAAGTGCTCACCACATTGGCCAGCTGGGGCTGCTGCAGCTGTGTTCCTCGCAGGGGGGCCGAAGGATGGATGGTGGGTCGCACCCTTATGGACACTCATGGGCCATGTTGGCGTTTTGACTGCTCACCTTGTCCCGGTGACCCTTGCACGGTAGAGGTGCAGAGCTGTCGTGGCCATAGGTAGTTGTGTAGCGATGATCACCGTTGGATGCGGATCCACATACCTGCCAGTGTAGTGGGGACAAAAGAGAAATTTGGAAGTATTTGGTAGGCCCAATGTGAAATTTTGGGATTGTGAAGGGTGGATGACACTCTTGAACCTGACCAACCTGCAACTACCTGCACTTGAGGTGAGTGTTTTGAGGAGTACTGTCCCAGGCTTCAGGACTTGCTTTGGAAATTGGGGACATGTAAATTGGAGTTGGGAGGCGGGTGAGAGGGATGACATGGCCGGTGAGGGGATGGAATGGGAGCCACAGTGTCTTGTGGGTGGCGTATGTTTTTGTATTGTGGTTAGGTGTTTTGATGTGGTCGTGAGAGTGGAACCTGGAGAGTGAGTGATGATTATTGGAGATAATGAGGGGCGATACTTGTGCTTTTGGAAATGTGCTTTTGGAAATGTGTGATGGTTTAAATGTGAACTGGGGGATTTCACATGTGGCAGGCCATGGCAAGCCTTGTAACACCTTTTACACCAAGAATTGTACTGAATTGTGCTGAGTTGTGTGGAGAATTGAATGGCAGCGGGGGAGGAAGTGTGTTTTGGGGTCTTGTGGGTGGGGAAGGTGTGTGTGTCCGCAGGTACAGAGCAAGCTCTGAGGAGCGATGCCTGCGGGCCCCCCTCTGCGGCAATTACCCCTGGCAGCCAGTGGTAACTGGAAATTGGAGCTCGTCGGTGGAGGGTCTGGTTGGGCGCCGCGGGGTGAGGAAGTCCCCCGGTGACCCGTGTTGCTGCGCGAAAGCAGGAGGCAAAGGAGCCTGGTGTGTGTGGAGACCCTCACCGGCGAGGTAACGGTGGAAAGGGGCTGTTGGGCTGTCACGGGGCCAAGAGGTAAAGGGGGGGGGGGGGCAATGAACTTGTAAGTCGGTTGACTTGTTTTTGGGACTGCGGGCACCACAGCCTGATGCGCCCCCACCATCTTTTTGTGCGGTACCTCCCCGCTGCCTAGTTGAGGAATGCACACACACGTGAATGACATCAATGCCATGGTCCTGCAGGGGGTGTATTGAAATAAGTGCTTTGTTGATTTTTGAAATGCCTTGATGACCTATGGAATGAGAATGAGTGGTTAAGGGGTCTGTGTTGCATGAATGTGGGCGAAATCCACCGAGCCGTGTCACTCACCTGTAACATCTGGACAGGGCCCGTGGAAATTTAGGGGGATGCATTGGGGATGGCCCCGCAGGTAAGGTTGAGTCTTGTGGCATCCACCGGGGGACGCGGTCTGTAGACCGGGGTATGTACAAAGGTTAGAGTTTTGAGTTTGGAAAGATGGTTAAGTTTTGTGGTTAAGTTAGTGTGGTGTGTTGTTTGTTTCCTCCCTCCACAGGAACAACGAAGAAAATGTACATACTTGCATGATGGTTAAGGGGTTCAGCATGTTAAGGAAGTGTAGGTAGGTAGTCCGACTCACTTCCCACAGCCCTTCCTGATTTATTTCATAGGTTAATTAAGTGTGTGACAGTAAGTGTTAAGGCTGGAATGGTAGCGCCTGCGGGGAACCTTGCAGGAGCTACGGTTCCAGGGGGGGGGGGCTGTGTTATGAATTTGGTAGAGCAACATCTAGAGCTAGGTAGATCTGAATAGGTAGGTATTTGGCTGTCGTGACAGGGACTCTACATGTAATAAGTTCTTGATGTTTAGGCGGTTGTCGGGGGAAGATGTATGATTGTGGACCTACCTGGAGGTTCGAGTGTTAAATAGTGAGGGATTAAAGGTAACGCCCCTGTGAGTCTCACCTAGTAATCAAACCTTTGTCCATTATGGCACTGCAAACCACATAAACATTAGTTAGGTCCTTAGCGCAACATTAAATAATTCCTTTCCCTGACAATGACTTCGGAACAAGTGGATAGGAAACCAGGCCAAAAACACCGCCACAATACACCGCCACCGTTTACACCTCCAAGGCCTACAAACCTCGCCTGGCACACGGAGGACACCGAGCACACAGGGCAGTCGGCAGTTGGCACACCGAGGACACCGAGCACACAGGGCAGTCGGCAGTTGGCACACCGAGGACACCGAGCACACAGAGCAGTCGGCAGTTTGAGGCAGTTCGTTGAACAGTGGCACACAGGGCACACAGGACTCAGCAGAGGCAGCATTTCGTGGGAGCAGTTCGTTGAACAGTTGGCACTGAACAGTTGGCACTGAACAGTTGGCACTTGGCTGCCAGCACTCCCGCAGAGAGTCGAGTCGAGTGGCTATCAAAGGAGTCCTTCCTGTCCCTGGTCAAGTGGAGTTTGTGCCCGCGTTGGAGGTCGTCGACGCAGGGTGCTTTTTGGTGCGTGGTGCTCGGCCTTGTGGGACTTGGAGCGAGGGACCTCGTGGTGTGCGATCGGGCCGAAAGGAGCGGTGTTGGACGGCCGCCACAAAGACGACGAAAGACAGACAAGATAAGCCCGAATCCGCGTATATTTTGAACGACGTGACGTATTCTTTTCGTAATTCATCTCCCTCGTTTTGTGTTTGCTGTCAGTCGTGTGGGGACGTCCCGATCTAGGATATTAGATTTACCGGCGGGCTTTTTTCACTGGCTTTACTTTTCCATAATAAATCCTTGTATTATTTTCTGTATATATCTGAACGCAGTTTCCTGGGTGTTTCATTTTAATAGATAAGGCTGCGGAGCTTTGTTGCGTCTGCCCTTCCGCGCGTTTAACTTTGTGTTGAGTTTGAATCCGCCATTGAGTTTTCGCCTCGGGAGTTAAAGTCTCGCAAATCGGCCATCCGTAACTGTGGTGTTAATCACGGTTGCGTAACAATATATATATATATATATATATATATATATATTGTTACGGACCGCGGATAAGATGTTAATTTGCCGAGCGGATGGCGCCACGGCCCTAACAGTTACCCCGACTAACCCGATTCCTGAACGTTGGCCAAAATCGCGCCACAGATATTCAATAGGGAAAAGACAAAGGCGACACGGATGTGAAGAAGAAGAAGGAGACAAAAAGGTTTGAAATACGAATATGATTTATTACTATGTACAGGATTGAAAGAAACCAAGGAAGAAGGAAAGATAATAAAATAAAGACAGAAGGAATCAAGGAGACACAGTGCAATGCGAGCTTACCTACAGTCTTAATTAACCCAGGGACAAGACAAACAGAACAAACTCACGTACACGAATGAGGAAATTGCAGGTTGGTTTTTGCTGGAGGGAGAAGGTCGAACCACAAGCTGGAAGGCTTGGCAGGGCGCACAGCAAGCCGGTCCTTGTCCGGCTGGGAGCGAGCAGGGCGACGTCGGCACACGTATCTCTTTTCACGCGGCAGGGGCTGGTTGTCGCTGCACGTATTTTTCTCTCCTTGCGCGTCTCTCTTGGGGGCGTCGTCGTGCGGGTTATATATGCCACGCCCTTGAACCTTCGCGAACCAACTCGATGTTTCTCTCCACACCCTCTCCAAGTCCAACCCCTTGTTCTTGGTTGGTTGAGTGGGGCTGACTCACTCCTCCCCTCTATGACGAGGTGGGGACACGCCTTTCTTCTCCGAGGTTACCTCTTGCATAATGGAGTCGCGGTGAAAACAGCAACCCACAGCTGCAGCAAATGCGGTTTGCAAGCAGGAACGGCTTTGGGAATGGGAATAAAAGGGGATCTATTTATTTGAATTCGGTGCAATGGAGTGTCAATTAATGGAAGACAAATCCTTAGCCTAATACACAGAATAAGGATATAACTACTAAACAGGGATATATGGTGTCCTTCGTGTATGTTTTATGGAATTAACTACGGGAACGCCCTTTGACCTTTATACACAGACTGGAGGCAGGAGGGTCCAGAATAAAGCAATAATAAAAAAAACACAATAAAAAAAACACAATCCTCATATCCACAACAATATATATATATATATATAAATATATATATATATATATGTATATATATGTATGTATATGTATATATATATATATATATATATATATATATATATATATATATATATATATATATATACAGTATACACACTATATATATATATATATATATATATATATATATATATATATATATATATATATATATATATATATATATATATATATATATATATATCAGTCACTATGCGACCCCCATATCATCAGTGGAGAACCGCCAGCAAGGCTGCTGCTGCACCTTGCTGGGAGCGATAAGCACCGCCTGCCACACGGTAACGTTATCTCTGGTCAGATTACAGATACTATATATATATATATATATATATATATATATATATATATATATATATATATATATATATATATATATATATATATATATATATATACAGTATATATAGTTTATGTGTATCCAAATATATATATATATATAGTGTGTATATATATATATAGTGTGAATATATATATATATATATATATATATATATATATACAGTATATATATATAGTGTGTATACTATATATATATATATATATATATATATATATATATATATATATATACAGTATATATATATAGTGTGTATACTATATATATATATATATATATATATATATATATATATATATATATATATATATATATATATATACAGTATATATATCTATAGTGTGTATACTGTATATATATACAGTATATATATATATATATATATATATATATATATATATATATATACAGTATATATATATATATATACAGTATATATATATATATATACAGTATATATATATATATACAGTATATATATATATATACAGTATATATATATATATACAGTATATATATATATATACAGTATATATATATATACAGTATATATATATATACAGTATATATATATATATACAGTTTATATATATATATACAGTTTATATATATATTTATATATACAGTATATATATATATATATACAGTATATATAGTTTGTGTATCCAAATATATATATATATATATATATATATATATATATATATATATATATATATATATATATATATATATATATATATATATTTGTGCAGCATCTGTCCTGTCCTGTCCTGTGTTGTGTTGTGTTGTGTTGTCACTGAACTACTTTCTCAAACTTTTGTGAAATCGTACCAAACTTCTGGAATGCACATATCTCACCCGGCGGTATGTCCTAAGGGTATTTTTTTTTTAAATTCTCCAATTTTTATTTTTGGAATTTTTTGGGGAATTTTTTTTTTTTGCAACTTCAATTGTTTATAAAATGTGATATCACGTATATTACAAATACATTTGTGCAAAATAATTGTTTGAATTATGATTGGTTTAAACCATGACAAAACGGCAACTCGGGTACAGTCATTTATCTATATATCGACACATCTGGGCAGTGTCTGTGTTGTCACAACGACTCCCTCAGACTTTTGTTTCCGTGGTTGTGAAGTGTTTTTAATAACGTTGTGGTGGTTTTGAATCACGTGGTGGTGAGGTATTTTGAATTATGTGGTGGTGAGGTGTTTTTAAATGATGTGGTGGTGAGGTGTTTTAATATCCCATGGTGGTGAGGTGTTTTTAAATCACATGGTGGTGAGGTGTTTTGAATTATGTGGTGGTGAGGTATTTATAATTACGTGGTGGTGAGGTGTTTTTAATTAGGTGGTGGTGAGGTGTTTTGAATTATGTGGTGGTGAGGTGTTTTGAATTACTTGGTGGTGAGGTGTTTTGAATTACTTGGTGGTGAGGTGTTTTTAAATGACGTGGTGGTGAGGTGTTTTTAATTTCGTGGCTGTGAGGTGTTTTTATTATGTGTTTTTTGGCTGTGAGGTGTTTTTATTACGTGTTTTATGGCTTTGAGGTGTTTTTAATTTCGCTGTGGTGAGGTGTTTTTATTACGTGTTTTATGGCTGTGAGGTGTTTTTATTACGTGCTTGATGGCTGTGAGGTGTTTTCAATTTCGTGGTGGTGAGGTGTTTTTAATTTCGTGGTGGTGAGGTGTTTTTATTACATGCTTGATGGCTGTGAGGTGTTTTGAATTACTTGGTGGTGAGGTATTTTGAATTACGTGGTGGTGAGGTGTTTTGAATTACGTGGTAGTGTGGTGTTTTGAATTATGTGGTGGTGAGGTGTGATCGTCCCAAACTTCCAGTCTGCACCGACCCCTCCCCTATGTATGTGCTGAGGGGTTCTTTCTTGAAAAAAAAAACATTCAACCTCAATCTTCAACCTAAATTGCCTATAAAAATGTAATATCACAAACACAACAAATACATTTGGGCAAAGTAATTGTTTGTATTATGATTGGTGAAAATCATGACAACACAGCAACTCAGGTACAGTCATTAGCCTCAGCTAAAATAAGCCCGTTCCTCAGTATCGACGCTTGGTGAGGCGAGCACAGCGAGCCGAGCCAAGCTAGTACATATATATTTATGTATATAACACTACAAAGATGCCCTCTCCCACGCCCGCTCCGCCTACTACTCTCAAATTATCCACTCTGGCTCCGGAAACCAAAAAGCACTCTTCTCGACAATAAACAAACTCCTCCGTCCCCTGAACACCACCACCCAGTCATTCACAGTGGACAACTGCATCTCCTTCCTCTCTTTCTTCCAACGCAAAATTGACAACATCTACAACAGCTTGACCACCGCCGCACCCGCTCCCCCTCCAAACCACCTGCCCCCCCTTGTCCTGCCATCCCCTGTCTCAGTTCTCCCCAATCTCCCCTACTGACCTCTCTGAACTCCTCATAGGAATGAAAACTGCCACCTGCACTCTTGACCCCATCCCCTCCAGCTTTGTCAAGGCCTCCCTCCCTGCTCTCTCTCCACTTATCATTGCAACAATAAACTCCTCCCTGTCTACAGGCATCGTCCCACCTTCCCTCAAAATTGCTGCTGTTACCCCCATTCTAAAAAAACCTGGTCTAAACCCTGACACCCTAAACAACTTCAGACCCATCTCCAACCTACCCTTTCTGTCAAAAGTTTTGGAACGCGCTGTAGCCACTCAACTCAAACATCACCTCTCTGCCAATAACCTGTATGAAACATTCCAATCCGGATCCCGCTCCAACCACAGTACTGAAACTGCTCTCCTCAAAATCACCAACGACCTTCTCCTCTCCTCTGACGCTGGCAACCTCAACATTCTCGTCCTCCTTGACCTCAGCGCTGCCTTTGCACCATCGATCACACCATCCTCCTCACCCGACTTGAATCCACCTTTAACGTTACCGGCACTGCCCTCTCTTGGATTAAATCATACCTCTCTGACAGATGCCAGTTCATCTCCATCAATAACTGCAAATCCCCCACTGCTCCCCTCCCCCAAGGTGTCCCCCAAGGTTCAGTTCTTGGCCCCCTCCTCTTCATCCTTTACCTGTCCCCCCTCGGTCACTTAATCCGCCGTCATGGTCTCCAATTCCACTGCTTCGCCGATGACATCCAGCTTTTCATCTCCACCAAGTCCGTCTCCACCGACACCCACTCTATCCTGACAAACTGCATCACTGAAATAAAATCCTGGCTTCAAATCAACTTCCTCAAGCTTAACTGTGATAAATCTGAAATAATCATCATTGGCCCAAAAACGCTCACAAAATCCACCAATAACTTTGCCCTCAACATCGACGGTATCCCAGTATCCACCTCCCCTCACATCCGGAATCTTGGCGTCATCTTTGACCAAACCCTCTCCTTCGACAAATACACTAAACAGATCACAAAGTCAGCCTTCTTTCACCTGAAAAACATTGCCCGTCTCCGCTCATCCCTCTCCTCCACGGCTGCAGAAACCCTCATCTACGACTTCATCACCTCCCGTCTGGACTACTGCAATAGCCTCCTCTATGGTTCACCCTCAAAAATCACCAATAAACTCCAATACATTCAGAACTCCGCTGCCCGTCTACTCACCCATTCCCGGACCCGTGACCACATCACCCCCGTCCTTTACAAGCTTCACTGGCTCCCCATCCCCCAGAGAATCCAGTACAAAATCCTCCTCCTGACATACAAAGCCCTCCATAACCTGGCCCCATCCTACCTGGCTGACCTCCTCTCCAGACACACTCCCACCCGCAACCTCCGCTCTGCTGGTACCAACCTCCTGACCCCCTCCATCCGGACCAAATTCAGATCCTGGGGGGACAGGGCCTTCTCCATCACTGCTCCCACCCTCTGGAACTCACTACCTCACACCATCAGAGACTCCTCCTGACTCACCACATTCAAAACATCACTAAAGACCCACCTGTTCAACACTGCATTCAACATTCAACCCACAGCATTTAACCCCTGACTATCTCTTCTCCTTCTCCCTCCTTTTGCTTTAAATATTTCCCTATTGATTCTTGTCTTTTTGCAATTGTTGTTTTCATGTGTTGTTATGCATTATGTTTTCCACTCTGTCAAAGCGCCTTTGGGCTTCTGGAAAAGCGCTATACAAAACAAATGAATTATTATTATTATAATATACTAGGGCATGCCCGTACTATATATATATCTAAAATTATATCCCCCCCCTCTATTTACATGAAATGGTTTGGTCCAAAGCGAACGGCTTGCGAGTACGGTGACAATCCCCCCCCTCTATTTACATGAAATGGTTTGGTCCAAAGCGAACGGCTTGCGGAGTTTGGTAAAGAAATCGCCATAGCGTGCACAAACGCGCAGGAAAGCGAAAGAATCGCAAATTAGTTTTAATTAGTTTTAAAACATAGTTTAACGCCATAACGCGTTTAACGCCAACATAGTTTGCCAACGTGAAATAAATGAATACGCTCTCAAATGTGCCGTCCGAGGCAGAGTCTGTTCGGCACGTTCGGCACACGTGATAGCTCGCTGCTCTCTGATTGGTTGAATCGTTTTTTGGACATAGCTCGGTAACTACTTGTCCGATTAATATGAAACCTTGAAAAGGCACATCCTCGGGTCCCCAGCAATATACCTGGCAAGTTTAAAGTATATCGGACCCGTGGTTGTCGAGAAACAGCGGTCACAGACAAACAAACATACACACAGAGATTACTGGAATTATAGATAGATATATATATATATCTATCTATAATTCCAGTAATCTGTGTGTGTGTGTGTGTGTGTGTGTGTGTGTGTGTGTGTGTGTTTGTCTGTGACCGCTGTTTCTCGACAACCACGGGTCCGATATACTTGAAACTTGCCAGGTATATTGCTGGGGACCCGAGGATGTGCCTTTTCAAGGTTTCATATTAATCGGAGAAGTAGTTACCGAGCTATGGCGATTTATTTACCAAACTCCGCAAGCCGTTCGCTTTGGACCAAACCATTTCATGTAAATAGAGGGGGGGGGGGGGGGGATTGTCACCGTACTCGCAAGCCGTTCGCTTTCCGTTCACGCAAGCCGTTCGCTGGACCAAACCATTTCATGTAAATAGAGGGGGGGGATATAATTTTAGATATATATATATAGTACGGGCATGCCCTAGTATATATAATTTAATTAAAACAGATTTTTCAAAGAGTGTGGGGATACCAAGGTCTATTAGCTGGGTTTCAAGCCCTTCCATTTCAAACTAGGCATGGTAGCTAGTATATATATACATATAATTATATATATATATATATATATATATATATATATATATATATATATATATATATATATATATATTGCGGACCGCGGATAAGATGTTATTTTTGCCGAGCGGAGGCCCCGCGGCCCTAACAGTTACCCCGACTAACCCGATTCCCGAACGTTGGCCGGCACGCGCCACAGATATTCAATATGGAAAAGACAAAAGCGACACGGATGTGAAGAAGAAGAAGAAGAAGACGAAAAGGTTGGAAATACTACTAAATTTATTCCTATTATTTACATGCTCAAAGTAACCAAGGAAGAAGGAAAGATAAGAAAATAATATACAGAAGATATTAGAGACACAGTGCAATTATTAACTTATACAAGCTTAATTAAATACCCAGGGACAAGACACACAGAACAAACTCACGTACACAAAAGGATGGAAAGGCAGGAGGTGGATGGCTGGAGGGAAAGGAAGGTCCAAGGATGCTGCAGCACAATCGGCGCGTTTGGCAGCCGCCGTTCCTTCACGGCCCCGCTCAAAACTGCCGTGCAAGTCCCAAGCTGCGGTTACTGAAGCTGCTGTTGTTGTTGCTGCGTGGACGTCGCGTGCTTTCTCCAGGCTTCTTGCTGTTAACTCCTTTTCTTGGTCCAACTTTGGCGAGCAAGGCGACGAATAGCAGGCTTTGTGCTTCCCTGGATATCCTTTGGCAGTCCCTTGCGCGCGCGCTTTTATGGCGCCTCCGGTGATCAAGCCGCCGGCCTTTAGGACACGCTCATCGGTCAGCTCGCCTCGGCCCTGATTGGTGGGCACAGGCCCTCTGACCCCGAGCTGAGCACATGCTTAATGGCGGCTATTGGGGTGAAATCAGCAACCCACCGCTGTAACAAACCTGTGCCCCGTGCAGTTGGCAATGGAGGCTTGGAGGGGATGTAATTGGCAATTGAGGCTTGGCAATGATGAAAGGGGAATGTGAAAGGAATCTACTCTATTTCACTTGGTGCAATGGAGTGTCATCTTAATGGAAGACAAGGCCTTACCCTAATACACATAATAAAGATATAACTATCAACCAGGGGGAAATCTATGATTGGGTGACGTGATTGTTTATGACCTAATTATGGGACGCCCTTTGACCTTTATACATAACTGGAGTAAGGAGGGTCCAGAATAAAGCAATATTTCACAACAATTTACTATACAATACAACACAATAAAAAAACACAATCCTCATATCCGCAACAATATATATATATATACAGATTTGGCATTTAATATGGAATTTTTTTTTTTTCTTGACTTGGGTTTACTTTCTTAACTCAGTATATCAATCTGGTGAATTTCTTTTACACTTTGGTGATTTATTTGTTAAAAGAACCATGTCACTGATTGTCTGTCGCAGCAAGAAGTCAACAACAGGATTATATCACAGGTGGCATGGCAAAATGTACGGACAGGTGCATTTGATGATTGGCTTCACAGTCGGGTATATAAGGGTTGTTGCATTCTGTATTAGTGGAAAACAACTGCTGCACGTCTCCAAAAGTTATTGCCGCTTCCTCTGGAGATGGTCCGTCAACTCGACAATGCTGTTTGTCATGGAGTGGTGGCTTTACGAAATTACGGCATGAAACAGCGTGCTATTGCTCGGCAGTATGGCTTCACTCAAGGTCAGGTGTGAAAGATCCTGAAACTAAATCCTCAGAGGGGTGTCCCTACTACAATACCGAGGCCAGGACGTCCCCGCAGAACCACAAGGAGGGATGATCGCCAGCTGCACTGGTTAGTCCGCAATGGCCGTACCAAGTCAGCTAATCGGCTTAGAGCTGAGTGGCAGCAACTGACAAATGTGCCTGTATCCAGAAGGCTAGTCACCCAACGACTGGTTCAAGCAGGCTATCGTGCCAGGCGTCCCCTGAGAAAGCCACGCCTGACCAGACAACACCGCCAGCGCCGATTGCAGTCGGCCAGACAGCACCGTCAATAGCAGCCAGGACACTGGAATCACGTGATCTTCAGTGACGAGTCTAGATTTCTGGTCTATCGTCAAGATGGCCGCGTCCGAGTGCGCAGACAAGTGCATGAAGCCTACAACAAAGATTGTATATTGCCAAGAGTCCAGGCTGGAGGTGGTGGGGTGACCGTTTGGGCTGCTTTTCATGCAGGGGGAAAAACTGACCTGGTTGTTCTGAATGAAAACCTGAACCAGTTCAAGTACAGGGCCATTCTGGAAGAAACATTGCTTCCATTTGTTCGTGCAGCCTTTCGAGGAAACTTTGTCTTCCAAGTGACAATGCACGGCCTCATCGTGCTCGCATGATCCAACACTTTCTTGCTAACCGTGGTGTAGAGCATATGGAGTGGCCTGCCATGTCCCCGGATATGAATCCGATAGAGAACTTGTGGGCAGAATTAACGCGTCAAATCGACCACTTGGACCAGCAGCCGACCTCTGTGCGTGAATTGCAGCAGGCTATTGCAACTGCATGGCAAGCGATTCCTGTCCAAACCTTGGCAAATCTCGTGAACAGCATGCCTCAACGTGTACGTGCTCTCCTGAATGCTCGTGGGGATTACACGAATTACTGAACTTTAATTTTACTGTCCGTAATCCCAGTCGTAATTTAACTTTTGTTTTTGTTAAAAAAATTTGGCTAATGTGCAAAATAAAGAGATACTTCTGGAAAACGCACAGAAGTTTAACACAGTACTGTCCGTGAATTGAGTTCGATATCAGTTTACATCACTTTCAAGGATCAATTTATTTGCTTCGAAATGTCAAATGTGGTTTTTGTTTCTTTTAAAGGTCACATTAACAAAATCTAGAATAATTTCAACATAATTCCAATGAACTTTTGGTTCTAAGTCATCTTGAAAAGTAAGTTCACCCCCACAAAAAAAATATTCCATATTAAATGCCAAGTCTGTGTATATATATATATATATATATATATATATATATATATATATATATATATATATATATATATATATATATATATACAGTATGTGTGTATATATATATATATATGTATGGATATTGTTATGGGTTTCGGTGTACTACGAGAGGGGGAATTCCTGCCTCCCCGCAAACTTCCCAAGCCTGAGGCGACCAAGCACAAATAATTTTGTACCATGGCAGGTTGCTAGCCAGCAATGAACGCCAATTGGTCCGCCATGCAGTTACGGGGTTTCCGTCTAACTTGCCGTTTACCTTTTCCACGCACTTTCCAACCAGGGAACGCGCCCTCGGCTATGCATGAATTGTCTCCTAATTAGATGTTTAATTTTGGCAGCAGAGCTTTACCACTGATGCATGCCGGACCATAACAGGCCAATCAATTGGGGAATGATAATCTCCTAGGCTAACCTAATTGCGAACAGCACTGGATCAATGAAGGAAAAGACGAACGTGGACAGATGGAAAGGAACGTCAACAAGAGCTTTATTATAAAAACAGGGATATTTATGCAAAGGGATATTTATGCAAATACTTATTCATGCTTTTTTTATTAAAACACGGATATTTATGCAAAAAGAGGGATATTTATGCAAAAACATGGATATTTATGCAAAGGTGGGAGGAAACTCAAGGACTTTAATGTTCGGGGGGAGGGGGTGGAGGAGGGTTACATGCAAAAGGAACAATCGAGGAATGAATGTTTAAAATGTACAAGAGATCGCAAGTAATGAAGAGTGCGGCGATATTTATAAGCAGAAAAGAAAATGTACGAGATGCAGACTTAATTATATGCCTTACCCGCCAGCTATACACCATACAGGACACACATCAGACCATCCGCGGAGCGAGAAAAGAACAGAAAGAAAGACAGTGCAACAGTTAAATGGCCCCGTTTCTTACCGGGCGGAGCAGACTTCCTGCCCCGACCCAAGCGCTAAAGGCGGGGTAAAAAGGAAAGAAAAAATGCTGGGTGTCTATGGTGCGTGTTGGAGATGTGCGGTTGTGGTGCGTGTATGCATGTAGGTGCACGAGAGAAAGTGTGAAGGTGCGTTATCAGGTGCACCTCCATCCAGCCCCACCCACGCCAGGCCCTCACATCAAATTTTCCTTATTTGGTCTCAAAATCATGGCACAGTACGGAGCTCTCCGTGATTAACATGGGGCTTGGCTTGTGGCATGTTAAAGGTGCGGGGTGAAACCTGAGGGCTCGTAACTGTTCGTGGGGACAGACAGAGAAATTCACTATTCACAGGAGGTCAATGGCCAGTCAAATGTCTGTTTGTTCTGAGGTGTTCAATGAGGTTTGTAGAGTTCCTGCCACCGCGCGTACTTCTCCCACTCCCAGGTCGGCGGCACCTGTGGCACCTGTGATGGGCGTGGGTGAGGTGATGAAGGACGTAATGATGAGGTATGTGGGTAGTTGAGGCGAAGTTGTGGTTTCTGGGTCGTGAGGCTTTTCGTGTCGTTGAGCAATGAACAGCGTGTATAATGGCTTAATGTCATTGAATTTAACGTGTGTAGGAAACAAGTGTAACTAACAAGAAAAAGCAATCAGAGATTGCAAACCCTCGCCAGGATGTCTTTTCAGTGGATTTTAAGGCTTTTGTGGTAAAACAAATATGGTGGCAAAATCTGTATTAATAAACGGTAATTGTGATGTACTTATGTGTTGTGTAAAAAGGAAAGATTAGGGGAAATAGAGTTGGTGACGGTTGGGTTTTAGCGCGCGACTCAAATGAGCTTTTGGTGTGATTATGCAAATGAGCACCCTCATTACAAAGCGCGTGCCCACAAAGTTCGTCCAGACTACAAATAATTTACAATTCCCCCAAAGACAAAGGAGGAAATGGAGGGAGGAAAAACATCTCTAATCTTATACTATGGAAATAACTACACTGAGGGACCAGTATGTTGATTGCAATTACCGTGTGTGTGTGTGTGTGTGTGTGTGTGTGTGTGTGTGTGTGTGTGTGTGTGTGTGATATTATAACATTAAATCTAAATTTTCCTCAGTGGGTGTAGGAAAGTGTTTTAGGCACCCACAAAAAATAGAAAAAAACAAATTCTTCGAAATGCCAACAGGATGAGAACATCACTGGGGGGCAACTCTGGGTACTCCTGCTAGTTGTTTGTAAAAATGTAATATCACGAATATTACAAATAAATTTGTACAAAAGAAATGTTTATATTATGATTGGTGTAAATCATGACAACACAGCAACTCAGATACAGTCATCAGCCTCAGTTATAACAAGCCTGTGCCTCTGTAGCGACGCATGGTGAGGCGAGCATAGCGAGCCAATCCACACTCGTACATTTATATATGTGCAGTGTCTTCCTGTATTGTCACTGAACAACTGTAGCCTGGTGTTGGCTTAACGGTTAGGGTGCCGGCTTGGGATCCCAGGATCCTGAGTTTGAATCCCGGTCGATCGAAGAATTAATGCCAGGGGGGTTGACTCAGCCTGTCATCCTTCCAAGGTATGCAAATTGAGTACCAGCTCACAGGGAATTGGGGCACTGCATCAGCGGTACAAAAACACGCTTCCAGAGAAATTATGCAACCAGCAGTCACAGGCTGCATACGAAACAGCAACAACTGAACTACTCCCTCAAACTTTTGTGAAATTGTACCAAACTTCTGGTCTGCACCTACCTCTCCCGTGTGTATTTAACAGCCCCAAATTTATTTTTCATCTTAAATCTTCAACATAAATTTCTTACAAAAATGTAATATCATGAATTTTACAAATACATTTGTGCAAAGGAAATGTTTGTATTATGATTGGTGTAAACTGTAAATCATGAAAATACACCAACTCATACTTATCCTCGGTCAAAACAAGCCTGTCTATATTGTGACATGTGGTGAGGTGCTTTCAATTGCAGCGGGAGTTGTTTTGAATTACATACATTGAGGTGAGGTAATTTTAATAATGTGGTGGTTTCAAATAAATTTGTACAAATTAAATGTCTGTGTTGAGATTGGTGGAAACCATGACAACACAGCAACTCAGGTAGTCATTATCCTCAGTAGGAACAACAACAACAACAACAACAACATGCATTTTAAAGGCCATTTTCCCTGCTAGAGTGGGGGTTAGCCTTGCGGGCCCCATGACAATCTTCTCCATTTTGCCCTATTTTCTGCATCTCTCCTTGTTAACCCCCTTGCCCGCATTTCTTCTTCCACCATCTTTAGCCGTCCACTAGCCAAGTCTTTCTCGGTCTTCCCCGTCCTCTACTTCCTTCTACATTCATTTCCATCACTCTTCTCAACCAGTCACTTTCATCCTTCCTCAACACATGACCAAACCATCTCAACCTGTTCCTCTTCACAGCATCAATCACAGGCTCTATTCCCATCATCTTTCGCAATTCATCATTTGTCTTCCTCTCTCTCAACGATACTCCACACATCCACCGAACCATTCGCATTTCCACCCTTTCCAGCCTTTGTTGCTGCTCTACGTTCATTACCCATGTCTCGCTCCCATAAGTCATAACACTTCTCACACATGCAGCATACACCTTTCCCTTCAGCTTCAACGACACTCCCCTCATCGTCAGCACGCCACTCAGTTCCCGAAACTTCTTCCATGCACATCTCACTCTAGCAACAGTTGCCGAGTCTGATCCACCTTCTCCATTCAGCATGTCTCCAAGGTAACAAAATGTTTTAACACCTTCCAGCTTCACGCCGTCTCCAAGATCCAACTCAACATTTCCTCCATCTGCAGCTCCATCTGTGCACACCTTACACTTGAATGTAGCTGTCACACGGGTTAATGACCCTCTCAAACCACTACATTTTTGATGAACCCACTCAGCGCACATTGTACATTGAATGGAATTCACTCCGACACCCTTCCTGCACACAGCACACGGCCACTTCCCAGTTCTTTCCACCTCACCACATGCTTTACCACTTGCCATCACCTTCGTTTTTCCGATATTCACCTTCAGACCTTTTGTCTCCATACATTCCTTCCACTTGTTCATCTTCTCCTTCAGTCCATCGATACTTTCTGCAATCAACACCAGATCATCTGCATACAACAACTCCCACGGTAAACCCTCCTTTACGTTCCGAGCCAGCACCTCCATCACAGCTACAAATAGTAGTGGACTTAGTACCGACCCCTGATGCACTCCCACCTTCACCTCAAACTCACCTCTGTTCCTGTCCTTCGTCCTTACAGCTGTGCGCGCTCTTTTGTACATTGCCATCACTACTCTGATCAACCATTCCTTCACTCCTATCTTCCTCAATGCCCATGTCACTACTTCACGTGGAACCCTATCGAATGCTTTCTCCAGATCAACAAACCCAAGAAACAACTTCTTCCTCTTCTCCATGTACTTCTGCAACTGCCTCAATAAAAAGCGCGTCTGTCGTTCCTCTTCCTGGCGTAAACCAAACTGCATTTCGTCAATCTTCACTTTCTTCCTTATCCTCCTCCAACACCCTTTCCAATACCTTCATTCCATGCTCCAATAACTTTATCGCTCGATACGAGCCACAGTCCAGAGGGTCACCTTTCCCCTTGTATCGAGGGACGAGGGTACTCAGTGCCCAAGCCACTGGAATGCAGCCTTCTTTCACCACCAGATTGCAGATCTCTGTCATTCTCTTCACACCCCAATTTCCCGCTGCCTTCAACATATCTCCCACAACTCCCGTCGGCCCTCCCGCTTTTCTACTCTTCATTGCTTTTATCGCTTCCTCAACTTCCTCCTCAGTTATCTTCTCTGCCGGTCCTAAAACTGGGTTACTCTCTATGTTGCCATCCCATTCATTCTCTGCATTTACATTTACATGTTTACATTTTACATGTTTTACATTTTACATGTTTACATTCACACATATACATTCACACATATACATTCACACATATACATTCACACATATACATTCACACATATACATTCACACATATACATTCACACATATACATTCACACATATACTGAAAACGTTCAAATAAATGACTGAAAATGTTCAAATACTGAAAGGCTATCCAATTCTTATGGAAGTTTTAAAGATTATTCACTTCATCTTTGGACATAAGATAATTAGGACAAGATTCAAAAGTCTGCCATATTGTCACTGACATTTAAAGTGTATTTTTTTTAGTTTCCATTGTTTTTTCCTTTCTTTTAGGGTTTTTTGCATTAATACTCGTGCATTAATACATTTTTCTGCCTCTGCTGATGACCGCCGTAGGCATTATGTTTTCAGGTTGTTCGTCAGGCTGTCCGTGATAGGTTTTCGTTGCTGCAATAGTTTGAGAACTGCTGAAGGGATCTTCGTCAAACTTGGTACAATTGCTGCTGTTGTTGTCCGGACAGTTCTCTCGAACAAGCCCACGGCACAGAGACAGCAGACTGATCTTACAGGAACGACCCAGAGTTTCCCCACATCCAGGATGGTGTACCCCACCTTGCTGAAGTCAGGGCAGAGAGAGAGAGAGAGAGAGAGAGAGAGAGAGAGACAGAGACAGAGACAGAGACAGAGAGACAGAGACATATATCATGTTAGCTAAAAATCCTGTTACCGTGATAACTTGTGAACCAGTGATGCGATTTTGCCCTTGCCCATAACCCTAACAGCTCGGTTAAGTATCGTAATTTAAATATTTAAGTTCATGACTATGGCATTATATCTTATCAAAACTTTTGGTTTTTACACGATTCATTTACTTCTTTTTTTTTTCCAAATAATCTGTGCATGCCAAAGCAAAGCGAAAAACGTTCTTAATGTTTAGGCCACCTTAAGGTTTAGAACTGAATAGTTCAAACTGAATGAGCAGTTCCTTGCCCAAAAAAACATTTCCAAGCATCTAAATACATACAATTGAAGTTAGTCTACCCCAGTTATGAAAACGTTCACATTTTGAGTCAAAATTCACTGCCATGTAAGGAAAGAGTTACATTTTGGGGGTTAAAGGAATGGGTTACATTTTTGGGATTGAAGGACAGAACAGAAAAAAAAAGATTTTGGATCCAGATTCCTCACTCTTGTTTTTCCACGATATAACTATTTAAATTACATAAATGCAAATACAGGAGGGTCTTGCCATTTGGGGATTTTCCCCTTTGCAGATTCGTCTTCGCGATGAACTTATTGAGGCAAGGTTTGCTGATTGTGGTCATTGCGCTCAAATAATCGTGGGTAGGTGAACTTTTTTCCACATTTACTCACCTAATTAATATGGGCCAGCAACACAATAACCCACTCAAATCCTCTCACCTCATCATCTCCATCAACCCATCTTTATCATCACCATCATCAACATCGCCATCACATTATTGGATCAAGTTTATCATCATTATTATTAAAGGTAAGTTTCATGATCTTAATAACTCAAGAAAATAAACTTTGTTATATGCTCATAATGAATGAATGAATGAATGATCGTTTTAAGGCCATTTTCCCCACTTGAGCAGGGGTTAGCCTTGCAGGTCCCATGACAATCATGGTTCCCTGTTTGAGGCAATGTTTTTATGGCCGGATGCCCTTCCTGGCGCCAGCCCTTAGTCACCTCTTCGATGCGCAGGGATACTGTGTACCTATTCTAAACCGGGGTACACACCGGGATCATTCATCCCAGCAAGCTGGTACTCAATTTGCCGACCTCGGAAGGATGACAGGCTGAGTCAACCCCCCTGGTGTTAATTTAGCGATCGACCGGGATTCGAACCAAGGATCCTAGGATCCCAAGCCAGCACCCTAACCGCTAAGCCAACACCAGGTTGATTGAATGAATGATCGTTTTATTATATGCTCATAATGCAGGAAAATAATACTTTTTTATGTTTTTAATAAATCTTTCATTCATAATCATGCTAAAGTATGCAATTGGGTGTCTGTCTGTCTGTCTGATGATGATTTTTTCGACCGCAATGCATTTGGTTGTTACTTATCCAATCTCAACCAAACTTAACAGGAGTACTGAGGGTCACATGATGGACGTTGTAGCAAATTCATTTGCCCTCTTCCCCAATGGGGTTTCCCCACCAAGGAGGTTGCATGTTGAGGTGTATAATCCATGTTAAGTTAGCTTTATCATGTCGTTTCTCCAAGGCCACTTCTAGTAACAAAAGTAATAACATGCTAATTTATAATACCATAATATTAATGTTATTACCAAACAGTATTAATACTAATAATATCCCCTCTCCCCAATTCGTTTTTCCTCCTTGAACAAATGCAGTGTTAACATGTATAAATAGTTTATTGTGGCATTTCGTGGGGGCAACGGCCCCTACTAGAGGTAAAAATATTATAATCCACAAACACGGTAATTTGAAGCAGTCGCTGCTGCTGTTGAACATGAAACTATTGAACACGAAAATAAATTTGGAGGAATTCGGACATCCGTGAGGCAAACTATGCTTATTGCGTCACGAACGCACCTGAGCGAAGATCTACTGTAGTCTATATATCCCACAAGAGTTAATAACATGACCCTTCCTGACACTTCTGTGGCATTTTTCCAAGGCCGCTTCTAATAACAACACTATTGATAATAGCATAATATTAATGGTATTTAAAATGAATAACCCCCCTCCCCAAGGGGTTTTGTGACTTGCGATACCCCTTCCCCTAACCCACTCCCCTCCCCCTTCCCCCGACACCTTTACAGAAGTAGATTTTATTGTAGGGAATTTAAAATGGTGAGGGACAGTCTAATGAATGGTGAGGCATGGTCTGATCTAATATATTATGGTGTCATGCTCAGTCTGACCCAAAGTTAAAACAAGCCTGTGCCCCCATAGCGATGTGTGGTGAGGCCAGCGTAGCGAGCCGATCCACGCTAGTGAAAATAAATAACACAAAAACAATACACAGACATGTTAATTAAGGGCTCAATTTGCCAAAAAGGGGTGACAAATTTTAAAGGTGAAATTCCTAACCCTATTTTTCTCATTACCCCTTAAGTTTGTGCATCACAGATTTGCGGTTCATGGGGATTTTCAACAATGTAACCCCTGCGAATCGCAAGGCCCTCCTGTACATTAATTTCGCTCATGTTGTACCATAAACTTGACTCACACGTCAAAACCTGTCGTTGGTAAGGCTTGCAGCACGAAGAATCGAGCACATCATTTTTAGGCCATAGTTCTGATACTATAAGCCCAGGGCATAAAATTTGATAATTTCCCTTTCTCTTTCCTCTTTTACCTTTGCCCATATCCAGACGCTCAGCAGCATACCCATATGGTGAGGCACAGCTGTATGGGCAAGGTGACGGTCCTGCTGCCTACTATGACTCCCAGGGCCGTGTCACGACACAGCTCTCCACGGTTGTGTCTTCACATGGCCTCATGGCCACAGGAAGCAATGCCGCTGGGGAAATGGGCATGACCATCGCCAGTGGGCAACTGGTGTCCGAGACTGGTGGGGCATATCTTATCCAGACTATGGACAGCAACGGACAGGCACTGAGCCAGGCCACACGCGCCTCTCCTGCCACGGTTAGCATTTTTGCAAACGGGCAATTTTTGGAAGTCACCACATGTATAGGAGACCAGAAATGTCATTTTGTGTACTCCTTCAGTTTGATAACACTTTTTTCATTTAATTCAGCTTTCAGTTCATTGCTAAACTTGCTTGCATGCATGGATTGTCCTGGAGCACCTTTCTTTGCAAATTGACACATTGACCCCCCAACAACAAGCCTCCTCGCATAAGCCAGTAATTTATTTGAAATATGGTTGACCTTATCATAATTCACAGTTTGCATATGCTTTTGGTGTTTTGCTTCCAGTTTTAGCTGCTTTTAGTGAAAGTGGTCCACACATGAGGGTCATTCAAAGAGTTAATATATTTAACATGTAATGAAATAACCATTTATCCAACAATCAGCGTTTTGGTTTTCAAAATGGCATCACATTCTTGGCAATGTTTTATAATTGTTAGTTTGTGGGCGAAAAGTCTGGGTTTTTTTTTCCCCTTATAGGCAGGTTATGTTTTATACCATATGTCTCTGACAACCTTTGAAAGAGGAGTAACTTTTGAAACCATTCCCTCTACTATGCGTTTCAAAAGCTGAAACAGTGCAAAGTGGGTGCATGCAGCTCAAATTAACCTTTGAAAAAATCGATCATATAATTGTCTTACAAATAACCGTTACTCGATGGTATGTGTTGTCCAAATAAACTGGTTGCAAAAGTACAATTAAAACGAACATAATTTGTAAGCAAATTTGGCAGGATGCGGGTGAAAGTGACAGTTTTGGATTTCTATGAAAAAAGTGAAACAACCTTCTGTTCAACTTCCGTATGTTTGCCATTGCTAACAAGACAAGTGAATGCTGAATTCATTTCCTGCAACTGTTTCTGTCGAGCCTTATGTGACCTAAGCTTATGGATTTTATGGCCACTGTTTTGAAGGCGTGCTGCTCCACAGCACTTTTGCTCCTCTCATTGCCTTCCTTTATTTTTCCTTCATTATATATATATATATTTAAATATATATATCAATATTCATGCTTCCTCTTTTTTTTTCTACCTGTCTTTCTATTCTCTGTATTTTCACTTCATCTTTTTTTTTTTGTTTACCATCTCTTCTTTTTTTTCTCTCTCTCTCTCTCTCTCTCTCTCTCTCTCTCTCTCTCTCTCTCTCTCTCTCTCTCTCTCTAAGAGCCAGTTGAGCTTTCGATCATTTTTGCACCACTTATCCCCTTGAACTTCTGAGCCCTACGTTTCTCATTCCACTGTCAGATTCAGTTGACGTTTGAGACCCTGCAAAGCCCTGAGGCTATGCCAAGTCAGAAGAGTTATCTACTAAACTACCATGTAAGTGCTCCCCCTGTAGCTCAAGCACGGGTAAATTCCAGTACAAATTGAGGCCCTCTGAAAGGGACTTTTTATCCACCTTTCAGCTCCTCTTTCCCCCGCAATCCTTGTGTTCCATTAACTGCATGGCCGGCTTCTGAGATTGCATGCATTTTTTCCTTTCGCTTGTACAAAACTGCAGTCCATTTGTGTTTTTGTTGACCATTTTAATCCAGACGGAGTTTATCTGCATGGCAAGTTTGTTTTTAAAATGGAGAGCAAACGCTTGTGAAATTATGTTATGAACCTGGAGTATCATAGTATTTATAAATTCATCAATATGGCCTTTAAAATAGTTTGGTTGCTGCAATCACATCAACCATTTTAAAATTATCTGATTCTCAACTTTCAAATTGTATTGTTCATCCAAGCAAACGTCTGACATGGGTATGCTGTACATTATCTGTAACGGTCATCTTCCTTTAAATTTGTGCTTTGTATTCTAGTTTAGATATGGCTAGAGAGGTCTATGTTGTTCTCAATTACGTATATATATATATATATATATATATATATATATATATATATATATATATATATATACACACCACGCACACACACACACACACACACATATACAGGTAGGGGAACCTCTTATCCGGCAAACGAAGAGACCTACAAACTGGAAAAGTTTTGAAACACCATGGCCCTGCAATGTTTAACACTTTCATTGCACAAACCTTCTGAAAAGTTGATCACCCCATGCACAATCATTTGGTGGGAAAAACCTAGCACCACAAAAATGACATTGCACAACCACCAAATACAAACCTGGTGTGTACATCCAATTCAGCATCACCGCATTGTGCTCTGTAGTTTTGTGCAATCCCTCCTGTATCACAATCATGTCTAAGGCCTTCAACATCTGGGCAAGCTTGTAGTGCTTTGAAAAGGAAGCTTTTATCGCTCAGTATTAAGCAAAAAGTGGAGTTGTTGCGGAAGCGTGACGTGAGTATTTCGATGAAACGTCTCGGTGAGGAGTATGGCGTTGGTACATAGACGGTGTATGATCCAAATCAACAAAAGGAGCAGATGTTGAAATTTTATGGCGAGAGTGATGTGCCCAAGCTATGTACAAAAGGAAAACGTTACTTCAGTGGAAGACCACTGATGCTGATGATGTCTTGATGGAGTGGATCAGGCAGTGCCACTCGGAGAATTTTCCTTTGGACCATGCAATAATCATGTCACAAGCAAAAACCTTTCATAATAAATTAGGTCCAACGTCATTGTGTGAATATTCGACTGGGTGGTTCAACAAATTCCGGAAGAGGCATGGGCTACGTTTGCTTATTGTCTGTGGTGAAAAAGTGTCAGCTGACCGCTTTTGTTGCGTCAAACAGTTGCAGTCAAACCGCTTTTGTGGTTTCCCTGTCTGTGGCTAAATAGATATAGGGACACCGAATCCGGCAAATCCCAAAAACTGGCCAGCCTATTTCCCCATGCCTGCCAGATAAGGGGTCCCCTACCTGTATGCACTTTTGTATAAAAGTTCTCGAGAACAAGGCAGCAATGATGACTTGAGTAAAGTAAGCATCTGTTCTTGTTGTCCAGTCATATTTGCAGTAAAGATAACAGTAGGATCATGAAGGTGAATAATTTTTGATGATATAGTCACAAAAAAAGAATAAAGAAATAACTTTCTTTCACAATCGGAAAAATATGACTCAAAGACTTTATCTTAGTAGGAATCTCCATTATAATGGATGGTACATCAGTGCATTTTTGAGTGTTAACATTTATAAACTGTATCAGCAAATCAATGTCAGATATATACAGTCACATGAAAAAGTAAGTGCACCCCATGTAAAGTTTTGACTTTTTCAACATATTTCAACATACAGCTATTTGATCTTCATTTCAAAAATATTGATAGATAAAGGTGATATAATATAACAAATATCATGAAACATTCACATATTGTAGTCCATTGTATAATTTAAATAAACATAAATGCAAATTTCGCATGTGGAAAAAGTAAGTACACCCTTGGCTCTAATAGGTGGTATTGGTATCCACAAGCACCTTGCAGTTTTTAGTTTTTAGTTTTATGTATCAGCAAATATTAAAAGTAAACAGAACTCAATGTGACATAGGTTTCTTTATTTTCTTTATTTGAATCATATCAGTGCGTACATACGAAGGTTTACTAGTTTAGAAATCATAACATGATTCATCATGTACAGTCACGTGAAAAAGTAAGTACACCCATGTAAAGTTTTGACTTTTTCAACATATTTCAACATACAGCTATTTGATCTTCATTTCAACAATATTGATAGATAACGGTGATATAATATAACGAATATCATGAAACATTTACATTTTGTAGTCTATTGTATAATTTAAATAAACATCAATGCAAATTTCGCATGTGGAAAAAGTAAGTACACCCCATGAAATGTTTTTTTATCTTTTTAACACATGTGGACATATCAATATTTGATCTTCATTTAAACAGTATCTATAGATAAAAGTGATATAATTGAACAAAAAACAATGAAAGTTGACTTTGCAATAATTTATTCAACAAAAAATTGTTGCACAGCATGCACAGCTCGTTTCAAATCCCCCCACAACATCTCGATGGGATTTATATCCGGGCTTTGACTTGGCCATTCCAGAACCCTCCATTTCTTTCTTTTCAGCCATTCCTTGGTGGATTTACTGGTATGTTTAGGGTCATTGTCATGATGCAAGGTCCACCTTCGATTGAGCTTCAACTTTCCGACAGATGGCGTCACATTATCCTCAAGCACCCTCTGGTACAATGAAGAATTCATAGTGGATTCTATGATGGTGAGCTGCCAAGGCCCTGATGCAGCAAAGCTGCCCCAAGCCATAATATTTCCACCACCATGCTTTACAGTTGGTATCAAGTTCTTGTGGTCAAATGCTATCTTTGGTTTTCGCCAAACATGTCTTCTGGTACTGTGGCCAAATAGCTCTACCTTTGACTCATCTGTCCAGAGCACATTGTTCCAGAAGTGCTGGTCTTTGCCTAGGTGTTCATTGGCAAACTTTTGTCTTGCCCTGATGTTCTTTCTGGACAGCAAAGGTTTCCTCCTGGCACACCTCCCATGCAGATCAAATTTGTGCAGCCTCTTTCTAATGGTAGACTCGTGCACTTTGACATCAACAGTGGCAAGAGCTACCTGTAGGTCCCGTGATGACATTGTGTGTTTCTTCGAGACTTCTTTCAGCATCTTGCGGTCTGCTCTCGGGCTGAAATTGCTGGGGCGGCCTGGCCTGAACAAGTTGGCAGTTGTTTGGAATCTTCTCCACTTGTAGATGATCTTCCGGACAGTCGAATGATTGATTTCAAATTGTTTGGAGATCTTTTTAAATCCCTCCCCAGACTCGTAGGCATATATAACCTTCTTTCTGAAGGCCTCAGAGAGCTCTTTTGATCTCGGCATGGTGACGCCACACACTTCAACAACAAAGAGCAAACCAAACTAAATGTCTGAGGTTTAAATAAGACAGGTTCCTCCAAGATCTTCTCTAACGATGTTCTAATCATTTGCACCTGAGCTGGTGCACCTGTTTCTAATTTTAGGTATTTGAAGTGGTGATAAATGTAGGGGTGTACTTACTTTTTCCACATGCAAAATTTGCATTTATGTTTATTTAAATTATACAATGGACTACAAAATGTAAATGTTTCATGATATTTGTTATATTATATCACCTTTATCTATCAATATTGTTGAAATGAAGATCAAATAGCTATATGTTGAAATATGTTGAAAAGGTCAAAACTTTTCATGGGGTCTGCTTACTTTTTCACGTGACTGTAGTAGATGGAAGACCAGTTTTTAACAAACTGTCAGTTTTAAGTAATCAACCTTTCAAAGTGCAGGAAAACTATATTCTCTTTTAACTAACCTTGAATATACACTACCCAATCAT
Organism: Myxine glutinosa; assembly: GCF_964187855.1. Classification (NCBI taxonomy): domain Eukaryota; kingdom Metazoa; phylum Chordata; class Myxini; order Myxiniformes; family Myxinidae; genus Myxine; species Myxine glutinosa. The sequence goes on from NC_136261.1 coordinate 229,405,473, forward strand.
AATCTATTGGCCTTTACACCTTAGATGATTTAAAACGTTTAGGCTCATGGAATAATGAGGAGACAGATGCTTAAAAAGTTACATACAGTGGGACAAAGACAGTGGGGCCACAGTTGAACACAAGCAACGGAAAGAGGAGAGCAAAGACAGGAGGAAACGCAGTAACCAGCTAGTAAAGAGGGTTGGGTTAGTAGGGCAGTAAAGATTGCATGTAAAGATAAATGGGATGACCTGAAATGGTGGTGCACTGCTTGCTTGAAACCCTGGAGGGAAGAGCGAGTTTGAACAGTCTCAGGAAAGCGGTTTCAAAAGTGGGGGGAAAGGCAACAAAACTGGAGGTGGGAGGAATGCCTGAAGTTTGAGACTTTAACCAGAAGGTCTTACTCAAAGAATGCCTGGACGAGTTGGCATGGTCAGTAGGCTGTGAGAGCAAGACAAGAGGTGGAGCAGTTTAAAAAAAAACAGATGCCACCAATCTGTCTGCAATGTGAAACAACAGGCCTTGAGGTTCATCCTCACACAGAAGATGCCAATAATATTGAGAGCTTTAGATTCCACAGATTCCTGGAGAGACAAATGTTATACTGGGACCCTAGTCCACAAGGGAGGGCAGTACTCCATTAAGCTTTGGACAATGGCCTATGGCTTTGAAATGTTCTGATTTTTTCAAGGAATGACTTGGAACGCTTTTGTGGTTTCCCTGTCTGTGGCTAAAATTGGAGGCCATCTTCATAATATGGTCGGCCCAGGAAAACACCTTGGAAATAGGTCATAGTTAATGTCGAGGCCTAAAATCTGAAGAGGCTGAACCTTTTCCAGTGGCAGACCTTGGAAATAGGTGGATTCGTGTGACGATCCTTCCTGAATGACAGGGTAAAACTGTGAGATTTGACAGAATTGAAAGACATTTTCCATTTATCAAACCCATATCTAATAAACTACAGATCAGCAGAGAGTGATACATCTTTTGTATATCTGTCACTTAGATAAGAGTACTATACAACACAATGTGGAGTCATCTGCAAAAAAGCAGTTTTTCAGACTATAGTGGGGGGGCCAATGTTTTCCCGTTGAATTCAAATGTTAATTTGTGGACACTGGTTGGGTTGTCTTTAGGGATGATAGAAGTTGTAGAAAAAATATGTCTCCATTTTTTTCAAGTTCTTTATAGCGGCCATTTTGGATTATCAAAATGGCGTTTGTTGAAAACCGAAATTGTCATTATCTTGGCTTCTAAATGACCTAGAGTGTTAATTTTGGTGTCCAAATGTACTTATTTGCGGATACTTAATCCAATAAACACACATTTATACACCTACATATGATCAAAAGGGTTCTTATGGCAGCCATCTTGGATTTTCACGCACTTATGCCAACACATATATATTTTTTTTTCCATCATTTTCACTTCTAAATCACATAAAGGCTGGACTTTAGTGTTCAAATGTACACTTATAATGTCTTTGTGCAATATTTTTAGTTGGCAGTGTTCATTGTTACATTGAAGGATCTCCATCCTCCTCATCATCAGTGTTATCGATTCCCATGGGGCGCTCCTGACCCGTGTTACCACACACCTCTTCATCTGCCCCACACATACACATCTCAGAACAGTTGAGATGCTGAGACCTGCATGAGCAGTGAGACATGCATTGGGTCTTCTTGCAGTTACATTTGATTAGATGTGTGATGGCAGCTGGGGCTGGAGGGTCCTTGGTTGTGATGGGCACCAGCTGATCTCCTTCTGCTCTCCATCCATGTTCTGTTGGTTGTGGAAGCTGGGGGTCCGGTACATCAGCCTGATGCCACACCATGGCCTGGAAATGTGCACGAGCAATGGCTTCATGTAAAGCTCCCCGTGTTGGTGGCAGCTTCTGTGCCTCTAGCTGTTTCTTGGTAAACAGTCTCCACCTCAGCTTGCCCACATCCACAACTGTAGTACGAGGCTCATACAGCTGGCATACAAATGCCTCAATGTCACTTTCTGTGTCAGCTCTCAGCTCCTCAGAGGCCCCAAGGTCATGAAACGCAGATACCACCTCAACAGAGCACCTATTGAGGGCTTGCCAACATGTGAGCTTTCCCTTGCCGGCAAACCGACCAGTCTGGTCTGCTCCCGTGAATGCATGGAATCCTGGTAGGGCTGCAGCCTTCCTGACACCAAGTTCATGTACTATTGGTTCCAGTGAGATTTGCCTCTTCTTGTTCCCCACACCCGTGATGAAGTATGTGTCTTTGCATAGTTCATGGTACCGGTGGAGTGCTAGGATGAATACATCAGTATCAGGTGACTGAATGTACAGCTGTGTTGCACCTCTTCGGACGGCATCTAGACTGTGAAGAAAGATCCTCGTATCAGCCTCCTCCTGGGAGCTACGGAGATGCTGTACATCCATGCAGTTGGAGAAGACATCCTGCCTTGAAGTGACGATGAAGACCTTGGTAGTCCCCTCAAAGTGACAGAGCTTTCTTTGCCAGATAGACAGTTAGCTCATCTTTGGTGTTGGTGTGCGACAGGAACTGTTTTGCTGTCAGTTTCCCAATCGGGGTGCTGTCTTGAACGTGGTAAGCAGTGGGCGGCTTGCCACCTTGGCGCCTCTCCCGTGTGGCCTCTTTCAGTGAATTTGGCAGATCATATCGGTCAAACACGAGGTGGACTTCATCATACCCGTTGGTCTTGCAGTCCAGTGTTGCATTGAAATGGCCAGCCCACTGGGCACATGTTTTGACCCATTGTGGCTTACCCATTGCTTGCACTAATGCCATGCCGTCTATGACAGTCACCTTCTTGGGAGGGGGTGGAGTATGTTCAGGATTGTCGTCGTCTGGCTGCTGACCAGTGCCAGTTGACTTCTTGGGTAGATCTTCTAGGATGCCCATGAGCTTGCTTTTGTCTGTGCATGGTAGTAGTGTCCCAGCCATTGCAAAGAGGGTTCGTGGAAGCGCGGTGAATTCATATTGACCTATGGCATCCTTCAAGTTGATCTCTGGTCGTGAGCGGGCCACGATCAGCATGCGCGCAAACAGTGACCTGTCGTCTTTCAGCTCTACAACCTTGTCTGCCAGTTTGTGCTTCACAGCTTTCCTGGCACTCTTCCACATCTTCAGTTTGACCTTTCTCATTCTGGCCCAAAGGTTGATTTCATTTGTGTTGATGCGCTCTGCAACAAACGTGTTATACGCTTTCTGACCAATCTCATCTTGGTTGCAGACATCCTTCTGTACTTCAGCTGGCATCACCACCTTGGTGATGATAGTCGTCAGGTCTTCACCCTCATGCGTCATGGGATTCATGGACTCTCTGATCACATTCTTCAGTCGACGAATGCTGTCTTCCTGCCGAGCCCAGACTGTGGTTGATAGGTCGTGGTGCTCCTTGCGTGTAGCTGATTGTGAGCCAGCCATCTGACGGGCTTCTTCAGCAAGCCTACTCAGCTCTGGTGCTGTCAGAAAGAACCTTTCGCGGGCACTGGCATTCTGGGTAATGCCCACAATACCCCCTGTCACCTTCATGATCCTGTTGATGTGCTCCAGTGCATGGTCCACACCTACAGCACAGAAGGGGATTTCATTCTTATGGACACTGAAGTTCCCATCCATGAACTCTTGGTAGATCCCTGGATCTGTCATCTTCAGGGCCTTCATCTCTGCAAGGTACCGGGGAGTCAGCCTGGCATATTTCTGTTTGTCATGTGCAAAGAAGTATATGCACATCTGATCCAGTGAAGACAGGTGAAGCTCAAATTGTCCATCACGGGTGGCACGGATGAATGTGTATATCAGCATTATCATCCGCATGTAGCGTCGCACAAACTTGAACAGTGGACTCTTGGCTTCTTTCCTCTCATCAAACTTTGCCATGGCCTCCAGGACTTCGTTTGACTCGAGGACAGCTAGCATGTTGTTCTGCGCGCTTGTCATCTCCTCTCGGTTGTGTAGATGACAGCTCTGGGCAACCTGTTGTGCTGACTGGGTACATGGGCCCCTCAGATGGGGATGCTCTTGGAAGAATTCGTCCACATAGAGGTCGAAGAGGGCTTGGACAGTGGTGATGTGGGCCTCCAAAGCCCTCTTCATGTGCTTGGCTTCCAGTATTTGTCTGGTCGTTGTTGGGCCATAGATATCAGCCTCAGACCAAGCCTCGTCAAGACCACTGTCCTCTATGGCATTCCCAGCAGCCCTCAGTGCAGCCATCACAGTGTGCATCTCCCCTAGTCGCAGTACCCACTTGCCTTTGCAGTCATCTCTGGTCATCTCCAGCTGTTTGGCTCGCTCATACAGGGCCATGTCTAAGGTGATCACTGTCTTCCTATCGGGACCCATGACCATGCAGTTGATTTGCTGTGTCTGTTTCAAGACTGTTATCAGTGTTTGCCATTCATGGGCTGGTGCTGCTACCAATGGCAGGGCGTTGACCTCTGTCAGAGGCTTCGAAGAGGAGAGCAGTGAGTTGTAGGCTGTCCAAGTTGGGATATCGTGATGCTTGATCCTACTGCCAGGTGGTTGTTTTGGATCGTGGACGAGTGACCCAACAGGGTCAGCATGCTGGGGTTCTGCAGCTTGCAGCTGGTCATCTGGTGGGATGATGTCGTCTTGTACGTCCTCAGCTTCAGCTGTTCGCATGATTGTGCGTGAAAGTAGCCACACTGTGTCCGTCGCAGAGTACGGCTTGGTGACATCTGGGTTTGACCGTGTCTTGAAGCTATACGTGGTACCTGTGGCAGATTGTTTGTTTGGTGCTTGGCAAGGAACAAAGTCTGGAGCAGTCAGAACCTTGAGTGAGCGGTGTCTGGCCTTTCGGTCATGTAGTGTCAGTGTTCTATGTTCATCTGTGGAGGGTGCATGTTCCCGTCGTTGGTAGAGTGCCCAGGCTGTAGCATGGAGTGTCCGCTTCCCATCAGGTGTGTCTTCATTGAAGTCACTGTTGTCCACTGCAAAGAAGACAAACGTCCCTATGCGCATGGTTCTTGGAAAGTATACACCCTGTTCTGTCGTAGACTCTATGACTGAGTTGGCCAGCTGTGTCTCCAACCGCAAGATCCGACTATAATCAACAGACAGACCGAACCCATGCAGGAAATCCAGAAGCTTCTTGTTTCTGGTGGACTGATGGACTACAATGGCAACGGCAAGCTGCTGTGGCCATTCTAAGCGATGGCGGAATGGTGCATCTGGCTCTTTGGGCTTGTACGTGACTTGGCGTTTTGACTTGTAGCCGTACATGATGTTCTGACTGATGGTTATAACATCTCGATGAATAGTGGCTGAGCGCATAGTCTCTGGCTCAATGCTCGTGGCTGGTCCTTCCAGTAGCCAGCGGAGGAAAGCATAGAGTACTTTGGGTACATGCTTTTCAGCATCATCAGTGTTCATTTCTCCTTCAAATTGCCATGGGTGCTTGTTCTGACAAGCAATGGCACTGCGGAGAACAGAGGCACTCTCAAACAGTTGTTCGATGTTTTTTTCATTTGTCTTCGTCATTGCATCTTCGACAGCTGCATCACGCACGGCAGTGGAGAATACACAGTCTGACTCGTTTCGACGTTTTGGTTTCATGAAGTGAACGTCATCAATGTGAGAGTTGATTTTCTCCTTCATGCCTTGGGTAGTAGGTGATGGGACATTGTGCACACCATTATTGTCAAGAATCCTGGAGTAAACCGACTTCAGGTCAGACATGTTGAGAATTTCACCAGCTTGGAGTAGAGAGCGAACAAGGCTGACAAACTCAATGTCTGCGGCTATTTTGATAACATTAGTTTCTTGCAGTATGTGTTCTTTGTCATCACTTGATGTCCCACTCTTGGGAGCACGTTGGACATTCTGCACCCAGCATGGGAGATGATACTTGACGTCGATCGCATGAGCATCATGTGCACTGATGGCAGCACTCAGCTGAACTTTCCACTTGTGGTTGCTGCCTTCTTCAACAGCTTTCTTCAGCTGTTTACCTGCGTTGAACGTGCATACAACATGTACACTTTCCTTAGTGACCTCTTGACAGAAGAAACAAAGGTCTCTGTTGAATGGAGTTGATGATGAACGTGTGAAGCGAAGAGTCTCGTCTTGCGTAGAACCTGAGGTACTTGCAGCGGCAGGTGCAGAAGAAGGACGTCCACACCTCTTATGAAGATGCTGGGTGTCGCCATGTTCGCAGGCTTTCTGGTGGCGAACTCTAGCACGCTCCAGGTGAGCAGTGTTGCATGTAGATCCATAACATGCCCGGTGCCACTTTGCTTTATTGTTCCTCAAGTCAGTGGCAGTGAAACAGCTTAATCGTTCGCTGATCTGTTTGAAGTCGGCATCACCATATCGTGCCCTCTCCTGGATGAACTGGAGAAACTTTGCATATGAGCCCAGTGCTGGCTCAGTCACTAGTGCACCTTGGGGATCCTGGCACTGAATGCAAAGTGTGAAATCAGTTTCTTTCTTGGTTTTCTTGCTTTTTGGCTCCATCATAGCTCAGGGTCACGAATCTGGAACATACAAATAACAAATAACAATTAAGATAGATGTGCATTAAGTTAGATTTTGGACACTGGTTCGGCTGTGCCATAAAAACCTATTTTTATCCCTTGTAGGTTATTAAAGAAGGTTTCATTCAATTCTCTATCCCCAAAAATGTACAACTGGACACCAGAATCGAAACTCTAGGTCATTTAGAAGCCAAGATAATGGAATTTTACGTTTTCGACATCCGCCATTTTGAAAATCCAAAATGGCCGCCATAAAGAACTTGAAACAATTGGAGACATATTTTTTCTAGAACTTATATCATCCCTAAAGACAGCCCAACCAGTGTCCAAAAATTAACAAGCAATTTCACCGGGCATTTCAATCTGCTACATTGGCCCCCCCACTACTAGCGGAGAGGTTGTTTTCTGCAGATAAGGAACACAACTTGGCCCAAGACCCTGCCTTGAGTCGCCCCAGCCTCCACTGGGAGAAGAGAGGAAATAATTACATTGATAACGGCATGTTGACTGCACGGGTGGAGTATTAAAGTCAGAAAGACAAGTATGATGGTGGTCGCATATGCCACAAGCTGTGAGCTTGCCTCGCAGAGCAGAATGCCAGACTGTTCATTGCATGAAATATATCTAGTCAGATGGTAATGACAGCTTTTTTGCTCTGTAAAGCTCTTTTATAATGTAATCGTTTTTTTCAGTATTTATTCATTGATGCAATGCCTGATATGATGTGGACATCAGAGTAGCTTAACTCTTCTTTCTTTAAATGCTGGGAGAACTAAAACATTGGGCTGGAAAAAATACAGGAGAGGGGAGGAAACATCTGGTGATACGTAATGTATGGCATATACATATTGGTATATATACACAAAGAATTAAGTTAAGCACCCCCCCGTTTTTTTACAACCTCGCACATTACAAGTTTGTTGTCGTCAAAACAGTGTAATATACCCATGATATTGCTATATTTTCTGGAGAAGTGATATTATGGTCACGTAAAAACATAACAACCATGCCGTTTTCAATATTTTATTCTGAATAATTTAAGGTGAAATTTTTTGGGAATTTTAGGCATATTTTCACCTCAATTTAAGTATGGAGCTATAGGTCCATCACGGACAGTGTGGATGACGTTTATGTTTTCTAACGTACAGTCATTGTTCTGAGAAGACCTCTAGCGATCTTTGCGTCAATAACGTGTGTAGGACCCACGTGATCGGATCACTGACTCAACCAATCACTTTTTTTCACTTTGATCACTCAATTTCATCAATGGATAATTGCTAATGTCATACCAATCATTATTTGATCTCACATACCTTAGAATATATGCCAATGTATACATATACACAAAGAATATATATTAGGGGGTGCTTACCTTAATTCGTTGTGTAGGGGTGCTTAACTTAATTCTTTGTGTATATATAACCACTGCTTTTAACCCTTTGAGTACGGGATTTTTTTGGGATAAAAATACCCACGGTACGGCATTAATTTGGCATTTTGGTACGGCAATGCAACCACGTACTGACGATCTATTTATAGATATAGTCGATGACGTGTAGTAACGTCATCCACACACAAAACGTTTTCGCGGGTTGCGGCACTGGACGTCATCCGTACTCAAAGGGTTAATAAAGAACTCTGCAGTTTATTTCTGAAAGTTTGTTTTCCTTAATTCACACAACTAAGCACTGCACTTTCGTTGGATTGGAAGAGCCCTAGAATTTCTAAACAAAACAAAAAAAAAATTCATTGCGTGCTATAAAAAATTCTACATTTCGGTATGTTCTTACCTGCATCTATCGATCAGAGCGTGAACTATTGTATGGCCTGTGTCTGTCTGTGTGTGTGTCTACGTCTATATATTTTCGCTTTAATTTTTTTTTTCTGCAACTGCTTGTCAGATCAATGCAAAGCTTTAAACGTAGGAGAGACTCCCCCTGGAGAATATTATTGATAGCTCTGATGTCATTGGTCACATGGTAGGGCAGCCATATTGGATTATAGGAAAACAATTGGACATCTCCGAAACCCATGGGGCATATATGGTGCTAACAATGTTTCATCAATAAAGTGGTATTCCAGCTATAATTGGTTGAATTGAAATCCTTATCCGAATAATCTGAAACGTAATATATCTGATTCATGACCCGATGTGAGTGAAGAATTAAATTTATGATGTCATCAGTTACTTGGTCTGGTGGCCATATTGGATTGGAAAATGAAAACGTTTAAAAAAAATCTTCTTCAGAAACGCTTAGCAAATCAATGTGAAACTTCATACATGTGATCGACTTGCCATGGAGAACATAGTTTGAAAAAATATATATATTCATCTTCATTGATGAAATTTAGCTGTAATTTGCACAAAAGTGGTCAATAGATATCCTAATAATCAAAGTTATGGATCATGGAAATTTATGAGACAGCAATTGCATAATTATTTATGCAATTTATGCAGGATGATACAGGTACATTATATGGGCCATAATAGCAGTGGGCCATAACAGTAGTGTGTTCAGTTAATGATGGTATCTTTGTTCAGAATGAGCAGTGAGGTACGTTTCTTATGAAGTTCCTCATGGTAACACCATGATGTCTCATTGAAGTGCAAAGGTGCCTCATGCCTTGACCATGGTGTCTCATGACAACCCCATGGTGTCTTAATGTAAACACGATGGGAATTCTTTGAGAAATTTATACATGGAACGGTGTGCACGTGGGGCAGTCGTTATGACACCCGAACTTACAGAACTCTCTTTGCCTCCAACCCTCCATTACAACTCTCCAAATAAGACAAATATAGAATCAATAAATTGAAAAGAAATTCGTCCGACTAACTGTGTGTAAATTCTACTCCATTGTGGTAACTGTTTTTTATGCCTTTTTAGTGGGTCTGTTTCTAAATTTGTGTTCATTGCTCAATAACTCGATATGGGAGGTGAAATATTTTTTAATTAACTCAACCTTAAATTAACTGAACTGAATTATCAATATTTGCAATTGATAATATGCAGATTGTTCTGCATACTATCGTTGCTCCAAAGTTGGTAAGAGCAGCCAGAGCCTCATTTTTGAAAATGGAATTTGTGCAGCTAGGTAGGGCAAGAATCTTTTGATTTAGCAAAGGTTCTGGCAACAAATTCTCGATGCAGTACCTGATATAATGTGGACATCAGAATAGCTTAACATTTTCAATACCACTCTTTACAAAAGACACAATGGGATCTTTGGTATCCCCCAGTAATCGATTTTAGCAGACAACTCCCCAGCTTCATGTCCCTTCTGTCTTTCCAAGGGATCGTATAAGTTTTTGTTACAACACCGAGTCTGGAAGCATCAGTCTTCCAGTTTTTAGTCCGATCGAGAAGAATCAAACCCACACCGTAATGTGCACTATGGGAGGTGAAAGCTTGTCATCACAAGTCACAAGATGGAGTTTGTCATCAATGGTCTAATCAAGTGGGCAAACCTCAAGTCCAGTTGCCTGAATCACTGCCAAAATTAAGACGTTCCTGGAGAAATCGATCACTCTGGAAGTCTCTTACCCTCTTGCTCTGGATGAAATACGTACTTTTGAAGACGAGGCTCTCAAGACAAGTGTGCTATCTTTGCCCCCATCCTATATCTCTGCCTGTTTTATCTACAGCAAGTCGTGCTTTAAAAAATCGAAACGAGGTACTGTACTGTATTCTGATATATTGCAAAAACGGGTTCCCAATGAGTGGCCCAGGGGTCAAATGCTCCCTGCAAAGTGATTGTCTGCATTCCTACCCTCTTCCAACATTTCTAAATTTCTCACATATTCCCTTGAAAAGAAAATATTTTTTGGGGGGCATTGTAAGATGGAAAGGATATTAAACAGTTCAGCAATAACTTGGAGCAATGCGTTCCGATTTTCCGTTTACTTTTCGAGCATATTTTATCGCATAAATTATTTTATAGCATTGAACACTTCCTATGCTGCATAACAGTGATATTAAAATGCTTGTTTTGTGAAGTTAAAACATGGAGACGGCATATAAAATGTTGTATTATTGATGAGAAGAAGGGATTTGTACAAATATTAATTTGTTGTGCAAGAGAGCAAGATCAAAATGCTGCACAGTATATCATTTGTAAACAACCAACAGCTTTTTTTTTGCTTTTTTTTGTATACAAGATCGAGGCGCGTGAAAGAGCAAACATTAATCACACAGAAAAACAAACCGACACATAAAACATAACATGGGGAGCGGTAGACAAGATGGGGTGAGAGGGGGAGGAACTCAAACACAACATCTGAGAGCAGGGACATTGAGAGATCAGTGGGAGGGAGAGGGCTTTGTGTGGGGCGAGGCATGGGAAGGGGGGTGGGGGTGGGAGAGGTATAAAACATATGGACACTGCCAGGACTTCCAGGAAAGAAGTTGGAATTTCAAAAAAGTGGATCTGGGGTGAATTAGTGGGGGTAGAAAAGATCAAGGTTTTGGATGGGGAAAGATAAGAGATGGTGGTAAACAGCTGTTTTAAAGACCTGGAGGGAGGAGTGGGATTGAAGGGAGTGTGGGAGTTTGTTCCAGAGGCGGGAGAAAAGAGGAATGAAAGAGTGAAGGTGAGCAGAGAGCCGAGATTTCGGCAGTTTAACCATCAGAGAGTTGCTGGCAGATCTTGTGCGACCTGTAGGAATATTTGGGGGACAAAGCACAGAGAGAGCTGTTGGAGCAAGGCCAGAGAGGAGTCGGTAGAAGACAGAAAGACCACCTCGCTGTCTGCGGTGAGTGGGTGAAAGGCCCTCGGAGATAGCTTCATCACGGGAGATTCCAATGATTCTGAAATTAAAGCTGTGATTAAAGATTACAATATGAAGCACCATTATGGAGAAATCATTGCTCCAAAGATGCATTTGTTGGTAATCAGCAACAATCTAAGTAAACGAAGCTGCATTGCGACTAAAGTCAGTGATACTGCCCAGATCCTCATCTTCATGTGGCTAGTGATAGAATACCGAAATTTTTGAAGAAATGCGTTCTTTCGTGATCCTCAAAGATTGAACTTAGAACAGTCAATATCTTTGATGCTTTGTGTCACACATTTGATACAAACAGCATGTAGTGCTCATCTGTAGGTGGTGTCCATCTATCATTGGAGAAAAAAACAGGCATTGTGGAACTTAAATAATAAAGTTGTTGATGATGGAAATGCAGACATTATTAATTTTTCTTCCTCTTCCACATACAGCCAATAGCTGCTGTTAGCATCATTTACTGAGGGTGCAGCAGTATATTATGCTGACATTATCCATTACCACCATGTTATTCATCAATAACAAAAGTGTGGCGATACATTTTTGCAAATGTCCTCAAGATGGAGCTTGTCGTCAATGGTCTAATCAAGTGGGCAAACCTCAAGTCCAGTGGCCTGAATCACTGCCAAAATTAAGATGTTCCTGGAGAAATCTATCACTCTGGAAGTCTCTTACCCTCTTTCTCTGGAAACGATCCTCAAATGAACGCACTTGGATCTATATCCACAGTCTGCAACTGGAGAAGGTTCTGTCTTTTTCACTTCTAGGCCTCACCATCAACCATGACCTTTTCGGGGCTAACCATGTTGCAAAGTTGGCCTCCAAATACAGCTGCAGACTCGGCATCCTCTGTTATTTGAGTCATTTCTTGAAAAATCAAAACTCACACCTACAGGGTCTTTGTCCATAGCACAATGGGGATACTGCTCTCCCCTATCGGCTGGCACCCCGGCTTTACATCAATCTCTCATGGATTCTGTACAATATAAAGCTCGACATTACTGGCATCTCCCACGACGATGCAGAAACCAGGCCTATTTCTCTCATATTACAGACAGGTTGTTGGCCTCTGATATTTTTTTACTGTCTCTCCTCTGGTTTTTATCATCATTTCACTTTGTTGTCTCAGTCCTCTGATCCTCCCACAAGATGCACACAATCTTTCAGCAACCTCCTCCTGGTTAAACTCAGAAAATCATGGTTTACTGCCCACAACCACTCTTTTGTTCCTCTTTCCTTGTTTGTAGAACTGCCTTCCTGATGATGGTACACTACCATTTTCGACATCCCCCATCCCTACCCACAATATCCTCTACCCCAATTAACCCTACATAGCCCAACCTTCTTGCTTGCAGGTTTCCTGACCTCATTCCCTTGCTTGTTGTGTCCATCTGTTGATCCACTGTCAATACTTTGACTTTTTGCCCTTTATTTAACCAATTTCTTCCATGAGCCTGGATTTTGTATTCTTTAGGCCGACTTTGAATGTGTTGTCTTTTCACCACAGCTGAGCAGAGGCTTCACTCTGAAACAATCCATTAATGTTGAACTTATGAATAAAATGGTGAGACTTTCCTCACTGAAGCAATACTGCAGAGTGGCTTTGTGACCTGGCATTCTCTGTCAACATCATGAGTCTTCTCTGCAAACTATATCTCAAACTGCTAAGTTCATACCTACTACATTTGACATGGGAGGTCCTTTGAGAGAAAATTCAAAATAACTCAAACAGTTTAAGGATGCCAATGAAGCCAATATTATTATTTATTAATGAAGCCCATTTCCAAGAAGGTGAAGGGCTCCTGGAAGATAACACCTCAGATACTATGTGTTGGATCTCTGCTCACATCGCAAGTACTTTCAGATCATGGAATGCTTGCAGGAAGAATAATTAAACAAGCACTGTTTGAAATCCAGTTCCCATGAGCAAGCTCTTGTTATTTTTCAATATCCCTTTTCATGTCACGTGGAAAGTGCTCCGATAGATATGCATTTGGAGCTCATTGACTTTCAGGAGTGCAGGTACAAAGTTTTGCATCATGAACAAAGACTGACACAGTTCTATAAAGAGGTGTTTAACCATCAACCTACCTGAAAAATTGTCGGTACACTCAGAAAATGGCTTCTCTCTTCAGAAGCATCTACACTTTCAAAAAATAACAAATCTTCGCCACTGACACCAAGAAGTCAAAGTTGAATTCAACACTGAACAATGAATACCGTTTTGTTTTTACTTTGATCTTAGGCTCATAATACCGGTGTGTACCCTGGTTAGAATAGGTACACCGTATCCCTGCGTGTGGTAAAAGGCGACAAAGAGGGTTGGCGTCAGGAAGGGCATCCGGCCATAAAAACATTGCCTCAAAAAGAGAACCATGACAATTACAACTACATATGGGCAGGGTACAGACCGAAGTGGAGATCGGTTTCTGAGGTTTGGGACATGGAATGTAGGGACAATGACAGGGAGATCAGGAGAAGTGGTGGAAGTATTGGTCAAAAGAAGAGTGGACATATGTTGTGTGCAAGAGACGAGATGGAAGGGAAGTGGTGTGAGAATGGTGAAGGGTAGGCAGGGACAGAAATACAAGTTTGTGTGGCAAGATTGCCCAGAGGGCGTGAATGGTGTTGGTGTCCTGTTTACTGAGGAGTTTGTAGACTGTGTGGTGAGTGTGACTAGAGTGAGTTATAGGTTGATGATGGTGAAAATGATGATTGGAAAGCTCTTGGTGAACGTCATCTCGGGATATGCTCCGCAGGTTGGTCGGAGCGATGAAGAGAAGGACAGGTTCTGGTGTGCGACAGAGAAGCTGATGGAAAACGTGAAAGATGAGGAAGTTGTTGTGGTAGGAGGAGACCTAAATGGACATGTGGGAAGGAGTATGGACGGTTTTGAGGGAGTTCATGGGGGTTATGGATATGGTGTGAGAAATGGAGAAGGTGAAAGGATTTTGGAGTTTGCTGATGGAGCTGATTTGTTGATTTGTAACACTCAGTTCCAGAAAGGGGATAATAAGCTTGTTACATACACATCAGGTGGGTCGACGACAACCGTTGACTACCTGATGGTGCGTAGGCGAGATAGGGGGCACCTCTGGGACACAAAGGTGATCCCGGGGGAGGAGGCTGTTTCACAGCACCACTTGGTTGTCTGCGACATAAGGGTGAAAGGTGCGAGGAGAGCTCGGCGGGTGAAGTATCAACCGAGAATGAAGGTGTGGAGGTTGAAAGAAGTGACAGTAAGGGAGGCATTAAAAGAGAGGCTGAGTAGGGTAGAGGATGATGTGGTTGAGCTTGAACGTGGTTGGATGTCAATGAAAGATAGTCTGTTGGGAGCCGTTGGTGAGGTATGTGGATGGACAAAAGGACCACCGAGGCACTCGGAAACATGGAGGTGGGATGATGAAGTTGGAAAGAGGATTGACGAGAAGAGGAAGAAGTCAAGGAGTGGCAGAAGGCGAAGGGTACGGGAGCAGAAAAAGCAGAGCATGAAAGTTATAAGGCAGCCAAGAAGGCTGCAAAGAAAGAGGTAGCAAATGCGCAGGAGGAATGTAGGAAAATGTTCGGAGAACGCTTGGATTCGGAAGAGGGTCAGAGAGCGGTATTCAGGATTGCAAAGCAGATAGCGAAAGAGAGGTGTGATGTGATGGGGGTGAGTTGCTTGAAGGGTGAAGTGGGACAAATCGTTGTGGACCCAGATGGAATTAAAGGAAGATGGAAAATATATATGGAAATGCTGTTGAATACAGAGAATGAATGGGATGGCAACATAGAGAGTAACCCAGTTTTAGGACCGGCAGAGAAAATAACTGAGGAGGAAGTTGAGGAAGCGATAAAAGCAATGAAGAGGAGAAAAGCGGGAGGGCCGACGGGAGTTGTGGGAGATATGTTGAAGGCAGCAGGAAGCTGGGGTGTGAAGAGAATGACAGAGATCTGTAATCTGGTGGTGAAAGAAGGCCGCATTCCGGTGGATTGGGAACTGAGTACCCTCGTCCCTCTGTACAAGGGGAAAGGTGACCCTCTGGAGTGTGGCTCGTACCGAGCGATAAAGTTATTGGAGCATGGAATGAAGGTATTGGAAAGGGTGTTGGAGAGGAGGATAAGGAAGAAGGTGAAGATCGACGAAATGCAGTTTGGATTTATGCCAGGAAGAGGAACGACAGACTCGCTCTTTATTGTGAGGCAGTTGCAGGAGAAGTACATGGAGAGGAGGAAGAAGTTGTTTCTTTGGTTTGTTGATCTGGAGAAAGCATTCGATAGGGTTCCACGCGAAGTATTGACATGGGCATTGAGGAAGTTAGGAGTGGAGGAATGGTTGATCAGAGTAGTGATGGCAATGTGCAAAAGAGCGCGCACAGCTGTAAGGACGAAGGTCGGGAACAGTGGTGAGTTTGAGGTGAAGGTGGGAGTGCATCAGGGGTCGGTACGAAGTCCACTACTATTTGTAGCTGTGATGGAGGTGCTGGCTCAGAACGTAAAGGAGGGTTTACTGTGGGAGTTGTTGTATGCAGATGATCTGGTGTTGATTGCGGAAAGTATGGATGGACTGAAGGAAAAGATGAACACGTGGAAGGAATGTATGGAGACAAAAGGTCTGAAGGTGAATATAGGAAAGACGAAGGTGATGGCAAGTGGTAAAGCATGTGGTGAGGTGGAAAGAACTGGGAAGTGGCCATGTGCTGTGTGCAGGAAGGGTGTCGGAGTGAACTCCATTCAATGTACAATGTGCGCTGAGTGGGTTCATCAAAAATGTAGTGGTCTGAGAGGGTCATTAACCAGTGTGGCAGCTACATTCAAATGTAAGGTGTGCACAAAGGGAGCTGCAGATGGAGGAAATGTTGAGTTGGATCTTGGAGACGGCGTGAAGCTGGAAGGTGTGAAAACATTTTGCTACCTCGGAGACATGCTGAATGGAGAAGGTGGATCAGACACGGCAACGGTTGCTCGAGTGAGATGTGCATGGAAGAAGTTTCGGGAACTGAGTGGCGTGCTGATGAGGAGGGGAGTGTCGTTGAAGCTGAAGGGAAAGGTGTATGCTGCATGTGTGAGAAGTGTTATGATTTATGGGAGCGAGACATGGGTCATGAATGTAGAGCAGCAACGAAGGCTGGAAAGGGTGGAAATGCGAATGGTTCGGTGGATGTGCGGAGTATCGTTGAGAGAGAGGAAGACAAATGATGAATTGCGAAAGATGATGGGAATAGAGCCTGTGATTGATGCTGTGAAGAGGAACAGGTTGAGATGGTTTGGTCATGTGTTGAGGAAGGATGAAAGTGACTGGTTGAGAAGAGTGATGGAAATGAATGTAGAAGGAAGTAGAGGACGGGGAAGACTGAGAAAGACTTGGCTAAAGATGGTGAAAGAAGAAATGCGGGCAAGGGGGTTAACAAGGAGAGATGCAGAAAATAGGGCAAAATTGAGAAGATTGTCATGGGGACCGCAAGGCTAACCCCTGCTCTAGCAGGGAAAATGGCCTTAAAATGCATGTTGTTAGGCTCATAATAGTCCTTATAAATAAATCACATGCAGGAGAAAACCTTAGTACACATCAGCTAACTTTAATGTGAATGACAATTTTATTAGTAAACTGGACAAATATGTATATGGGATTTTCAACCTGCGTTATAAGTATCATGAACCATCTGTTCACATGTGAACACTAAACAGAGCAGACTTCACTTTGCATTGTAATAAGAAGCTTTGAACCAATGCTGCCACAACTGCTAAGCAACCTAACCTGCATAAATTCTCACTCGAGCAGAAACTAGGTCAGGTCCTTGAAATATATTCATTGGAACTACATATAAAGGCAAATTATATTTATTGATTGCAACTGTGCAAAAGTATTCACCCCCCTCCAAAGTATTCACATTTTGATGCCACCTGAGCTTATTTAATGATGCTTTCAAATCAAACTTAATACATAGTCATCACAAACTACTCCAAAGTGATAAAGCTAAAATAATGCAGGAAAATTTGAATAAGTTTGATCAACAGGGGAAATCAGATGATTCTCAGTTGCATAAGTATTCAAATCCTTTGGCTAATTAACCCTAAATTACTTAAGGAACAAATTATTTGTTTGAAAGGTTACAAAATAAGTGTAATCGGTTTCACCTGTATGTAATCAGTGGTTTAACTTAAAGATTAAGCTCTCCACTTATCTAAATAGCTTTAAGGTGTAACTCACTTGGTCAACCAGCAAGGCAAACATGAAGACCAATGAGCTTTCCAATGAAGTCAGACATAAAGTGGTGGGGAAGCACCGTTCAGGAGAGGGTCTTAAGAAGATTTCAAAGTCACTCATTATCCCTTTGAGTACAGTGAAATCCATCATTAAGAAGTGGAAGACGTATCATACCACCCAGACTCCACCCAGATCATGTCGTCCATCCAAACTCAGCAGCCGGACCAGCAGGAAACTAGTTTGGGATGTCACTGTAAATCCAACAATGACTTTGTAAGATCTGCAAGGCTATATGTCTGAGATGGGGGTCAGTGTTCATCAATCAAAAATATCTCAATCTCTTCGCAAAGCTTCCCTCTATGGACAGGTGGCAAGAAAGAAGCCATGACTGAAAACAATTCATCTAAAAGCTCGTATTGGGTTTGCGAAAAAGCATCTTAATGATACTGCAGGCACATGTGGAGAAAGGTTTTCTGGTCAAACAAGAAAAAAATTGAAATTTTCAGTCTAAATTCAAAGCGTTGCATTTGGCGCAAGCCTACCACTGACATCACCCAATCAACACCATCCCTACTGTCAAGCATTGTGGTGGCAGCATCATGTTATGGGGCTGATTTACATCAGCAGGGACTGGCAAGCTTATCAAGATAGTGTTACGACTGTTACGTGCTCCTCCCCAAACCCCGGTCACGGTGTACCTCCGAGCCCCGAGAGGAGTCACGGCAGAAAGATGTGTTATTCTGTGTGTCAAAGATCAATGGTGAAACCACACCAATTGTTACCAACAAACAAGTATTGTATTAAGGTCACACAAGAATAACAGTACAATAACAATATTAATCAATTGTACAACCAATATATCATTCCTATGATGGTACCATCAGTTTCGTACAATGTAACTCACTATGCTCCAAGTGAGCGAAAAGAACATTCCCAATGTCTCTATCCCGGCATCAATCCAAAGTCGATCCACGCTCCAGTGATCGTCAGAACGATGTCGTATCGAGACCAGAATCCCGTTCGGTTGACAGTCACACTGCCAAAGATAGGCAAAGGTGTCCTCAAGAGGCGACTGGGAAATCACACCTTCGGGTATGGACGTTCAACGGCTCCCAATCAGCGAACCGCAAATTCCCACTCAAAATCCACGTTACACACACACACACACCAGGTTAACGTCTGGATGCGGTGAAATGGGTGAAGCGAGGTGAAGAGCCTAGAGCGATGCGACATCTGGCGCGAGGCAAAACGGCCAACAGGCCCGTACTCGAGACGTAACGGCACTCCAACGATTCTCTTCAGAATCGACCGCAAAAGCTGTCACGCAGGTTTATCTGTCACAGCGATAACAACTCTGTCGCAGGAATCCCTTTCCCAGGAAATCCAAAGTTCACTCATGACCCCCGTTCGCCAGCGTTTGCTCAAGACCTTGAAGCAGCTCGGCTTCTTTGCTGACCTCACTTGCTCCGCCTCCTTTTCCTCTTCTTCTTCCTCTTCTTCTTCGTCTGGTTACCGATCCAGTTTCCGGTTTCTTTTTAAAACATTAATTTTTTTTACCTTTTGAAAACATTTATCTCCAATTCACTTAAACGATAACAATAATAGTACACGGAACCAAAAATGTTTACAATGGATGAGAACCACAACGGAAGTGACGAATCCGTAACACTTCCCCCCCCTCAAGAAAGAAAGTTGGAACATAGTGAAAACTTTCTTTGCATGCAAAAACTCTTTTAACAAACAAAAGTAAAACTCACCCCCAAATGATCAATTCACGTGAGCAACAACAATTAATATTCCCCAAAATAAAGCAACAAAACTTCCAAACAACCTACAGGAATTTTCAACGTTAGTTCACTCTGGATAAAGCATCAGCAACGACATTGTCCCTGCCCTTTACATGCTCAATTTCCAAGTTGAACTCCTGCAAAGCCAAACTCCATCTCATCAACCTCTGATTTTTATTTTTCATTTTTTGAATGAAGGTTAATGGGTTGTGATCAGTAAAGAGTTTTAACTCTGGATTCTCTTGCACCCCGACTACAGGCATGATAGGTGAGACAGGAACCATTTTTTCCACAGGCATCCTCTCATAATATTTCTTCAGTCGGTTGACATGACACACTGACACAGCTGCCGCTTTTTCCGTCGGTCGGGAGTTGTCACCACGTAATCTGTTTCATTAACCCTCCTTTCGATTGCATAGGGACCAAAATACCTAGCCTGTAGTGGCTGATCTGGAACAGGAAGCAACACTAACACTCGGTCCTCAGGACTGAAATTTCTTATCTGAGATTTCTTGTCATGTCTCACTTTCATTTTATCCTGTGTCACTTTCAAGTTTCTTCTTGCAACTTCACAAGCCTTTGCCAATCTGTGCCTAACCGTTGACACATACTCTACCACTGTTGACTGTGACTCCTCCTGTAGCCACTGTTCTTTCACTAATTTCAAAGGTCCTCGAACTGCGTGTCCAAACACAAGTTCAAAAGGACTGAATCCCAATGACTCCTGAACAGATTCCCTCGTAGCAAACAACAATAAGGGTATTCCTTCATCCCAATCCTTGTCACATTCAAAACAATACGTTCTGATCATATTCTTCAATGTCTGGTGAAACCTTTCCAAGGTCCCTTGGCTCTCGGGATGGTAAGTACTTGATCTTACTTGCTCCACTCCCAACTGGTGTACCACTTGCTGAAAGAGTGTTGACATGAAATTGGAACCCTGATCAGACTGGATGACCTTAGGTAGGCCAACCAAAGTAAAAAATTTAATCAAGGCCTTCGCAATAACTGCCGCAGTAATTTTTCTAAGAGGCACTGCTTCTAGGAACCTTGTGGAAGCGCACATGATGGTCAGCAAATACTGATGTCCAGCCTTAGTTTTAGGTAAAGGGCCGACACAGTCAATAATGACACGGCTGAATGGCTCTTCAAAAGCTGGAATTGGTTTTAAAGGTGCGGATGGGACTTTCTGATTAGGTTTTCCCACCAGCTGGCAAGAATGGCAAGATTTACAGAACTCCGCCACATCACGTCGCAATCCTGGCCAGAAAAAATTTACCAATACCGAACTTCCGGTCCGGTCTGAGAGAGGACGCTGGCGCTGCTTGTTCGCCGCTTCTCCGACTGGAAAGATGTACAGGGTCGACTTCTTCTACTTTTCCGACCTGACATCTCACACCTGTCCTGCCTTTTGTTGATTGTGGATTGGTTTGTGGATTGTGGACGCCGCCACGTGCGCCGCGTATGGGGATGCTGCCGCTGTTTGTTCTCTGACGGAAGGCGCACGTGCCGCGCGTTCTCCGGCTGGATAAAGGTACAGAATCTGCTTTTCTAGTAATCTTGGCAGCTTTTTGGCCGACGGGTCTGCTCTCTGCTTGATCCTCCCGGCTTCACCTGCCCGGCTCTTCCGCCGCTGCCTCCTGCCCACTCCCGGGCATCTCACACCTGTCCTGCCTTTTGTTTTCTTGGGTTGCTCTCCTGTGGGTTGCCTGGACGGCTGGCTGGCTCCCTGTTGGCCACCGCTGCGGTCGTAGAGCTGCAGGACACTCGCTGGCTGTTGCCCGGCTGCCTCCTCGGCTCCTCGGCTCTCGGCCTGCACGTCCTCGGCTCTCTATTGGTCCTCGGGCTGCTCATCTTCATTCCTCGACCCTCCTCGCGTGTCGTGCTCTGGACCAGCCTGTTGTGCCTGGCGCTTTGGTCAGCCAGCCTGCGGCTGCTGGCTGACCTCTCCGGGCTCTGTGCCCCTTCGCTCCTGCCTGGCATGGCACTGAGGTACTCTGCCGCTCGGCTTCTTCAACTCAACAACCACTCCACTCCGCCATGCATCTCTGTCATCAAAAACCACGGACTCCTACGACGACCCAGATACATCCATAGAGGCTCCGGTCGCAAGTTTGTTTACCCCCAGACAGGTCACTCCATCCCCTCACTCTGGTCAGCTGAGCGCACTCTCACCCGTCGATTACGTCATCACAACAACATACACGAATGCGCCCCCTGTCTGCAAGCCCTGGCAAAATCACCCGAGTCCATCCACACCATACAAAGCAATATGAAGCTGACTCTGTTCAATACCCGGTCCCTCAACAATAAAAGCCACATCCTGAACGACTTCATTTTGGACAATAAACTGGACTTTCTCTGTCTGACTGAAACCTGGCAACAACCTCTGGACTACCTCTCACTCAACCTCACTACACCCAATGGTTACTCATACATCAATAAACCACGCTCAGAGGGCCGAGGTGGTGGAATTGCTGTAATACACCGACAGGACATCAAGACCAGCCTCATCTCCATCTCATCTGCTCCATCATTTGAACACCTGGCTTTTAAACTTTCTGGTCACACACAGTCAGTCATGGCAGTTGTCTACCACCCTCCCAAACCACACCCATCATTCCTGTCTGACTTCTCTTACTTTCTGACCCAGCTCTGTTCCTTCTCCCCCTCAACCCTCCTCCTCGGTGATTTCAATACCCACATGGACTCCACTGACTCCACAATAACCGCTGACTTCATTGATATTCTTAATTGCTTTAACCTCACTCAACATGTCAACTTTCCCACCCATAACCGTGGTCACATGCTGGACCTTGTCTGTTCTATTGGACTAAATCTACACCATCTCTCTGGCTCTGACCTCACCCTCTCCGATCACTTAGCCATCACTATGACCATCAACATTCCCACCCCAGCACCAAGGCAAAAACGCATAATCAACTTCCGTAAGCTAAACTCTCTTTCACCTACCTCATTCTCATCTTCCCTCTCCTGAAAAATGTCCACCTCTCCCTTCGTTGATTTGCACAGTCCCTCTGACCTCACTGACTACTACAACCACACTTTCTCATCCTGCCTCGACCAGCTAGCGCCTATAAAAACCAAAACAGTTTCCTTCACCCATTCTGCTCCCTGGTTTACCCCTGAACTCCGCCTGATGAAAACCCGTGCCCGCCAACTTGAAAGACTCCGTAATAAAACAGGTCTCACAATCTACTCCCAAGCCTACAAAGACCACCTGCAGCACTACAAAGATGCCCTCTCCCGCGCCCGCTCCACCTACTACTCTCAAATAATCCACTCTGGCTCCGGAAACCCAAAAGCACTTTTTTCCACAATAAACAAACTCCTCAGCCCCCTGGATACCACCACCCAGTCATTCAAAATCGACAACTGCATTTCTTTCCTTTCATTCTTCCAAAGCAAGATAGACATCTACAGCAGTTTAACCACCACCGCACCTGCTCCCCCTCAAACCATCTGCCCCCCCTTATCCTGCCAACCCCTATCTCAGTTTTCCCCAGTCTCCCCTACTGACCTCTCTGAACTCCTCACAGGAATGAAAACTTCTACCTGCACTCTGGACCCCATCCCCTCCAGCTTTGTTAAGGCTTGCCTTCCTGCTCTCTCTCCACTTATCACTGCAACGATAAACTCCTCCCTGTCTACTGGCATCGTCCCACCATCCCTCAAAATCGCTGCTGTCACCCCCATTCTGAAAAAACCTGGACTCAACCCTGACACCCCAAACAACTTCAGACCCATCTCCAACCTACCCTTTCTGTCAAAAGTTTTGGAACGCGCTGTAGCCACTCAACTCAAACATCACCTCTCTGCCAATAACCTGTATGAAACATTCCAATCCGGATTCCGCCTCAACCACAGTACGGAAACTGCACTCCTCAAAATCACCAACGACCTTCTCCTCTCCTCCGACGCCGGTAACCTCAACATTCTCATCCTTCTCGACCTCAGCGCCGCCTTTGACACCATCAATCACATCATCCTCCTTACCCGACTTGAAACCACCTTTAACATCACTGGCACTGCCCTTTCTTGGATCAAATCATACCTCTCCGACAGGCACCAGTTCATCTCCATCAATAACTGCAAATCCCCCACTGCTCCCCTCCCCCAAGGTGTCCCCCAAGGTTCAGTTCTCAGTCCCCTCCTCTTCGTCCTGTACCTGTTCCCCCTTGGTCACTTAATCCGTCGTCATGGTCTCCAATTCCACTGCTTTGCCGATGACATCCAGCTTTTCATTTCCGCCAAGTCAATTTCCACCGTCACCCACTCTATCCTGACAAACTGCATCACTGAAATAAAATCCTGGGTTCAAATCAATTTCCTCAAACTAAACTGTGATAAATCCGAAATAATCATTATTGGACCAAAAACGCTCACCAAATCCATCCACAACTTCACCCTCAACATCGACGGTATCCCAGTATCCACCTCCCCTCACATCCGGAATCTTGGCATCATCCTTGACCAAACCCTCTCCTTCGACAAACACACTAAACAGATCACCAAAACAGCCTTCTTTCATCTGAAAAACATCGCCCGTCTCCGTCCATCCCTCTCCTCCACAGCTGCAGAAACCCTCATCCACGCCTTCATCACTTCCCGTCTGGACTACTGCAACAGCCTCCTCTATGGTTCACCCTCAAATATCATCAATAAACTTCAATACATTCAGAACTCCGCTGCCCGTGTACTCACCCACTCCCAGGCCCGGGACCACATCACCCCCGTCCTTCACAAGCTCCACTGGCTCCCCATCTCCCAGAGAATCCAGTACAAAATCCTCCTCCTGACCTACAAAGCCCTCCATAACCTGGCCCCATCCTACCTGACTGACCTCCTCCCCAGACACACTCCCACCCGCACCCTCCGCTCTGCTGCTGCCAACCTCCTGCCCCCCCCCCCCCCATCCAGACCAAACTCAGATCCTGAGGGGACAGGGCCTTTTCCATCGCTGCTCCCACACTTTGGAACTCACTACCTCAAACCATCAGAGACTCCTCCTCTCTCACCACATTCAAATCATCACTCAAGACCCACCTGTTCAACACGGCATTCAACCCCTGACCGTCTCCTCTCCTTCTCCTTCCTTTGTGCTTGGTTATTTAATTTATGTATTTTTGTCTTTTAGTCTTTGTTTTACGTACTATGTCAAGTTCGCCAGCGTTTGCTCAAGACCTCGAAGCAGCTCGGCTTCTTCTCCGACCTCACTTGCTCCGCCTCCTTTTCTTCCTCTTCTTCTTCGTCTGGTTTCCGATCCGGTTTCCGGTTTCTTTTTAAAACTAATTTTTTTTTACCTTTTCAAAACAGTTATCTCCAATTCACTTAAACGATAACAATAATAGTACATGGAACCAAAAATGTTTACAGTGGATGAGAACCACAACAACGGAAGTGACGAATCCGTAACGATAGAAGTGACTATTATGGTAGACAGTGCAAAGTACAAGAGAATCCTTGATGAAAATCTGCTTGAATCAGCTATGAATCTGAAATTGGGTAGGAGATTCACATTTCCGCAGGACAATGATCCAAAGGACAAAGCTAAGCCACACTGGAGTAGATCAATAAGAAGAAAATAAATGTTCTTGAGTGGCCCAGACAAAGTCCTTACTTGAACCCATTTTAACATTTATGGTGAGACTGGAAGATTGTCGTCCATCAACAATCCCCAACAAACTTGGCAGAACCAGAGCAGTTTTCAAGTGAATAATGGGCAATGATTTCACCATCTCACTTTAGTTTTGAATAAAAATGTCATTTGGAAAAATTGTTTCTACAAGATTTGTAATCATCATCATCATCGTACTAAAATACTCTATTTGGCGTCTGTCTGTCTGTCTGATGAATTTTTGACCCCAATACATTCTGTTGTTACTTATCCAATCTCAACCAAACTTGACAGAATGATGAAGGGTTACATAATGAAGGTTGTAGCATGTTAATTTGTCCCCCTCCCCAAGGGTGTTTTCTCCTTCGAGCTGGTTTCCCCACCATTGCCATCAATGTGGTTGCATGTTGAGGTGTATATCGATGTTAACTTAGCTTTATTGTGGCGTTTTTCCAAGGTTGCTTCAAATAACAAAACTAATGATAATAGCATAATATTAATGTTATTACAAAACAATATTACTACCAATAATATCCCACCTCCCCAAGGTGATTTTCCTCCTTTTACAAACGTTGAATCAACGTTTATAAATAGCTTATCATGGCGTTTCCGTGGGAGCATCGGCCCAACAACCTCCACCAGAGTTAAAATATTACAAAACCACAAACACGTATGATTAGCTTTTTAAACAGTCGCTAATGCTATTTATCACATACTAAAATACGCCATTTCGTGTCTGTCTGTCTGTCTGATGAATCTTTGACCCCAATACATTCCGTCGTTACTTATCCAATCTCAACCAAACTTGATAGGATGATGAAGGGTTACATAATGAAGGTTGTAGCGCATTCATTTGCCCCCATCCCCAAGGGGGTTTCTCCCCCGAGCGGGTTTTCCCCGCCATTGCCGTCATTTGGTTGTGTGTTGAGGTATGTAGCCATGTTAAGTTAGCTTTATCGTGACGTTTTTCCAAGGCCGCTTCGAATAACAAAACTACCGATAATAGCGTAATATTAATGTTATTACAAAACAATATTAATACCAATAATATCCCACCTCCCCAAGGGGTTTTTCCGGCGAGTCAACGTATATAAATAGCTTATCATGGCGTGGGAGCAATGGTCTCTACCAGAAGTAATGAATATTATGAACCACAAACACGTATGATTAGCTTTTTAAACAGTCGCTAATGCTGTTTATAACACTAAATGAAGAAATTTGGAGGAATCCCGACATGCGTGAGGTAGGTTTTACTTACAGAACTGAGCGAAGATCTACTGTACTCTAGGTACCCCATAAGTGTTGGGTTAATAACATGACCCTTCCTGGTGCTAACGTGGCGTTTTTCATAGTGAACTTTTGAAACTCGCTCCTTCTGTTTAACACGAAACTGAGAGGGAGGAAGCCCGGGGTGTGCTCATTTACCAAGCAGCTAGCTAGCACTTACCAAGCCAGCCGTTCATTAAGTGTTTTGAATGGAGTGCTTGCTCGAATGCTTAAACCACTTGGGGATCTCTCTACAAGAAACTTGGTAAATGAACACACACCCAATGTTTTTGAGACAAGACCATAGATCGACTGTAATCTATATACCCCAAAGATGAATGACCCTTTCTGCCCCTCCCGTAGTTAGCGGGTGTACTAGTTCATCTAATTGTGACATTATTGATAGGGGGAGAACACTTTTGCAGGCCACTGTAAAGGTAATTATAAGTGAATTTTACTTGACCAAAACTTTGGGAACTCGTGCACTCATTAAACAGTAGCTACTGAGACAAGAGCTTGGTCTGAGCATGTTTGGCAAAAATGTGAAAGTTGGATAATTTTATTTTGCTACAATAGTGCTATAATATTTGGCTCAAAGGAAAGGGGTGTTTGGGAGTAACAATGAATAGCAGTAGGGTTCATCTTTCTAGACAAATGATAGGAGTTGCCAAAGTGGCCTCATGACATCGAATACGCTGGATGAATTTCCTAATTCTTTCCCACTGGTCATAAGTGGAGGAATTTGTAACTTGGGCAGGCTACCAACACACAATGGTTTTGTCTTTTTTGAAAGGCACCATTGGAGCTTTAATACATCCTATAAATTGCTAACGGACTAGTGAACCTGATTAGCGTGCCCTCCAAAACGATCCCTTACTCTATGTTGTATAGCTCTATGTTTACATCTGCATGGTGGCAATTTGTAATCCTATCCTCTTTGCTACAAATCTAACACAAAACTAGATGAGTCGGCCTATGATCAACAGAGCTATCCTCTCAAATTAAGACGACTTTATATTAACACGAGAAAGCATAATTTGACGTGAATGCGTCAATGGTTATGCCTCCGCCCACATTAGATGTGCTGCAGGTTACTCATTACTGCAGTTTGACCTCGCTGTTACGTTTGATCTCATTTAATGGTGACATGAAAAATTAAAGATCGGGAGAGAATGAGAGAGAAAAGACTGATAAGTAGAAAAGAGACATCAGATGGTTCTCATTCGAGTTATGGTCCGTAAAATGATTTTCAAAATGCACATGACCTTTGACCCGTTTGGTCTAAAATTGAATCTGTTTATCTTTGTATTACAGTCCATAAGTGTGTCAAGTATAGTTGAACTCTCTTGAATGGTTCATAAGTTATTGCAGTAACCCAGATTTTCAATTAAAGGGCACTTGACCTTTGGCCTTTGACTTTTTGAACCCAAAATTTTATCAGTTCATCATTGTATTATAGTCCATCGTTTTGCCAAGTTTGGTCAAAATCCCTTCAGCAGTTCACAGGTTATCATGATAACTAAAATCTGCTGCTTTCAGCTGAAGGTCACATGACCTTTGACCCTTTGAAACCCAAATCAAATCAGTTAATCTTTGCATCATAATGCATCTTTGTACCAAGTTTGGTGAACAAAGAAAATCCGTCCAGTGGCTCACGAGTTATCGCCCAAGGTATCGTGATAACTGATAACTAACAAAAAATGGTCATGGACGAACGGACGGACAGCTAGACGGACAACCCGAAACCATAATACCTTCACCGACAGAGGCATAAAAAATTCTGGTTCCTTTACTCGTCTTTTCGATTAACAGATGCTCATTAAAAGAGGACAAAATTATTACCTGTTAAGTCAGGTAAGAGGTTAATGCACTATTTCTAATGCACTTTTTGTTCACTGAAAATAGCTGATGCTTCAGTACTCTTTTGTGCAGATATTAATAGCACAGTTATGCATTTATTTAAAGCAGAGTGTGTTGACCTATTTCACTGCGCAAGATTTGTTTTCATATGTTTATTTGTTACTGTATATGAAGCTGGGAAATTAGTTCAATCACCCATTTTTGTGATGATTAATTACATTGTTCATGATGAGAAATTTGTCCATCACTGCGGTGCTGTGTAATAAGCACTTGGCATCGAATCTCAGGATGCTTGATTAGGCCAGATTAAAAACAAGTATCACCAGTGACTTACCTAAAATGGAGGTTTGAAGTGGATTTTTCACTCATTTGTTTTTCGTCCTTTTCAATATCTTTTGAAACCATTTCACATCGGATATCGCAACACTGTGTACAAGTAAACAAAAAAGAAATATAAGAAGATATTTTTAGCTTATGGAATACAATTATTTGTGTAATGTGGTATTGCACATCTTTTGATCATTCACATCTTGTCTTTTATCGATATATTTCACTGTTTATTTCCACCTTTTTTGTCATACTGTAAATTGCCAATTAGGGTATAACTTTTTCTGAGGCAGTTTGTTTCTAAATCTTAGTGTTTCTTTGCGATCTGTGTGTTTGGGGACTTTGGCTGCAGGTGCAATGGCTAATCGACAACTACGAGACGGCGGAGGGTGTTAGCTTGCCTCGCTGCACACTGTACAACCACTACCTGCGCCACTGCCAGGAGCAGAAGCTCGACCCCGTGAATGCTGCTAGCTTCGGAAAACTCATTCGTTCTGTCTTCCTGGGCCTGCGCACACGTCGACTTGGGACACGGTGCATGCTTTGGGAAGGGCTAGGGATGTTGTGAAATAGAGGGGAAATGAGGCTATATAGCATAATTAATGTTCGATGAAAGGTAGATAGATCGTCATTCGTGTACCTAAAGTGGTTTTGGTTAGCTCTGAATAACATTAATGTCCATGTTCTTATTTTTATTTTACAAATTACATTGAAATTACTTTTTAATTTTTTTCTATCTTGTGTCACAATTGATTAGGAAGTGTCACTGGCTTCAACTACTTATATTCAATTTTAAATGTGTAAAATGCAGAAAACCCAAATCAATAACATGCAGTTATTTGGTGATTTTACCAATTTATGCATCATTTCCAGGGTTTTTTGAGTAATGTCAGAAAACAATGTAGCGCATTTGCGGTGTTCAAAAGGTCACAATAGTCGGAGAGATGCCAGTTTTTAATTTTATTCAATCTATAGCAAGGTATATAATTAGTAATAAAAGATTGTGTTTTTACTAATTTATTGATACTCGTACACTGATGAAACTTCTTACCAATCTATGCTTTAAAAGTGTATTTGTATATTTGTTTATATCTTTGTTTGTTTATTTATGCTTCAAAATCTACTGAACCAAATTCAACCAAATTTTCCATGTTACATAAGGGTACCTGAAGTATGGTTTCTGTCAGGAGTAGAGTATAAATGTTGGTTCTGGCTCACATAAAATTTAACATTGAAGTCAATGGGGAAAATTAAGGAAACTTAATGACTTTCACTCTAGCTCACCAAAAATTTCTGGAAATTTCTCCCTCTCCCATCTTAGCAATAACTTCATTATACTCATACAGACACCCAACGAATACTTGTTTCATTTTGGGGAATAGCTTAATTTTATTTTGGTACTCATTACCATCCAAAATATTCACAAACATTACATTAGAATTTAACTCTTGGTTTAGGTAATGCTGTTGAGCCAATGTGAAATGACAAACCTCTCTTAATGATCTCATCTGAGTCCCTCCTGAGCCACATATCATTTTAAGACTATAGTAAATTATTTTTTCATTGATTTCTTGGCAACATTTACTTTTTTTGCCTAATAAATACAATGTATCAAAACACAAAAGACAAATTTCAATCAATCTCCTCATTTAAAAAGGATACTGAAATATATTGCACTGATGTAAAATTGAACAAAGATGATTACAATAACTTTTGGATTAAACCTATTATGAAGGATAATATGAGCTACTCAGTCCCTTTTAAAGGAAGAGCATTCTCTGTCTTTGGGAAGCCATCAATTAAAGTAATTATAAGAAAAGTTTTGCCACTATTTATGTAGATCTATAGCAAACTAGAGAAGGTAATGAAAGATGTAAAAGTATCAAAAAAGAAAACTCTTTTTACTGAAGCTACCGAAAAGGAGGATAAAACTATTAGCTCTAAACACGGTGAAATTTCAATATTCTTCAAGGATAGAAAGATGTAAACCTTGATGAAATGAGAGATGTTAATATAACCGGTGAAATGTCATTTCGTTCAGTCGTAGTTAGGAATCATTTTAAAATTACATTTGACATTAGAAATATAGTAGTTGAATCTGTTAATGAAAAAAAAGTATATGGATAGAGATGGTAATGTTTTTTCTACGAATTAAATATGTCATTATTCAAATGAAGATTTTGTTGATTTTAAAAGTGATGATAATGGTAGTGAGACTTTGTCTTCGCAAGACAGTTATGATAGTGAGAGTTTGTGTTCTTACGATAGTTATGAAAGTAGTTTTATAGATTATGATGATTATACTGAAGATGATAATGAAAGCACCGATTATAGTGAAGATGAATTTGAATTTCAGCAAAGTTTTACTATATAAATATGCTGAATCTAAACGATATAGCAGATGTTGAACCTCGACTTCCCTGATACACTACCGGTCAAATGTCTTAGAGCACCTCCATTTTTCCAGTTTTTATTGAAATTTACGCAGTTTAATGTCTCGATATATTCTGAAATTAAGCATAGAACAAATAAACAATTGGAGATAAAAAAGAAATCATAGAATCATTTTGTTTAACAAAATTTAATTTAAATTTTTGACTCAGCAAAGTAGCCACCTTTTGCAGATATAACCACCGAACACACTCGTGGCATTCTTTCTACAATGGAAATCAAATATTGTTCGGGAAGTTCTTCCCAACACTGTTGCAGAAGTTCCCACAAATGTGTTGCACTTGTGGGTTGCTTTGCTTTCACCCTTCTATCCAGTTCATCCCAAACCAGTTCAATGGGGTTTAAGTCTGGAGACTGTGCTGGCCATTCCATTATTTGAAGTCTACCGTCTTGTTATTTTCCTCGAAGGTAGTTTTGACATAGCCTGGAGGTGTGTTTAGGGTCATTATCATGCTGTAGGATGAACCCCTGACCAACTAGGTGTATACCAGAGGGTATTGCATGGTGCTGCGAAATGCTGTAGTAGCCCTTTTGGTTCAGGGTGCCAGTCACTCTGTGCAAGTCGCCGACTCTGGATCCAGCAAAAGAGCCCCACACCATCATGCTTCCTCCTCCATGTTTGACAGTTGGTGTCACACACTGAGGAACCATCCTTTCGTCTACTCGACAGCGTACAAAAACCCTGCGTGATGAACCAAAGATTTCAAATTTTTATTCATCGGTCCATAAGACTTTCTTCCAGTCTTCAGTAGTCCACTGGTGGTGCTTCATGGCCCAGGCAAGCCTCTTTTTCTTATTTTGCCATCTTAGCAATGGCTTTCTTACTGCCATTCGACCTGTCAAACCTACAGCTCGAAGTCTTCTCTTCACAGTTGAAACTGAGACTTGCTTACTTCGACCAGTGTTAAGCTGTGCTTGAAGCTGTTGTCCTGTGAGCCGCCTATCATGCAAGCTGTTGACTCTCAGAAACTTGTCTTCTGATTCTGTTGTGGCTTTGGGTCTGCCAGACCTCTTCCTGTCAGAGTTTCCTCCAGTTTCCAATATACTACTTCCTGCAGTGCAATATTGTTCAAATAATGCTTCGGAGGGTGTAATAACAGTCTGTTCTAATACTGCTTTTATACAGACAGGGGGTTTGTAATCAAGTAATCAGCAGAGGTTGGGACACCTGTAGGAATTGTTTGCATCAACTTTGAAGGCTTAATTAACTTACATTGCTGCAGAACAGCTGTAAGTTCGATACGGTCTGGCACCCTGCTCTGCTCTCCAAACTCTCCTCCTTTGGTATCCATGGAAATCTCCACGCATGGCTGGCGGACTTCCTCTCTGGTCGTAGTCAACGTGTGGCCCTGAATGGGTTTCTCTCATCTCCTCTTCCTGTTCAGCCTGGAGTTCCCCAAGGTAGTGTTCTGGGCCCTGTGCTTTTTCTGGTCTTCATCAATGATCTCTCTGACTCTCTTGAAAATCCTCTCTATCTCTTTGCTGACGACTCTACTCTCTGTCGCTCCATTCCTCATCCCTCAGATCGGCAGTCTGCAGCCTCCTCACTCTCTGCAGACCTGGACAAAATCACAGACTGGTCAAACAAGTGGAACATGTCTTTCAATCCTGACAAATCTCACACTCTTACAATGTCTCTCCGAAAGGACCGACTGGACAACCCTCCCATCTACTTTCTCAACAATCCTCTCCAAGAAGTTCTGTCGCTCAAGCTTTTGGGTCTCACTATCTGCCATGATCTTTCTTGGGAAAACCACATTTCCAAGCTGG
The DNA here is from genome assembly GCF_964187855.1 of Myxine glutinosa. NCBI lineage: Eukaryota > Metazoa > Chordata > Myxini > Myxiniformes > Myxinidae > Myxine > Myxine glutinosa. Next base: position 229,438,018 of record NC_136261.1, read on the forward strand.
CCTCCAAAGCCAGTCGCTGACTGGGCATCCTCCGTCGTGCGAAGTCCTTCCTTGGCACACCTGAGCTCCTCACCACATACAAGGCTTTCATCCGCAGCTCAATGGAATACTGTTCCCCCCTCTGGGCTGGTGCTCCTGCCTCACACCTTGCTCGGCTTCACGCTGTTGAGGCCAAAGCTTTCAGAATCATTGGAATCTCCTGCGATGTAGTCAACGCCGAGGGCCTTTCACTCACTCACCGCAGGCAGGTTGGTGGTCTTTCTGTCTTCTACCGACTCCTCTCCGGCCTTGCTCCCCCAGCTCTCTCTGTGCTCTGTCCCCCCAATATTCCTTCAGGTCGCACAAGATCTGCCTGCAACCCTCTTCTGGTTAAACTGCCAAAGTCTAGGCTCTCTGCTCACCTTCACTCTTTCATTCCCCTTTTCTCCCGCCTCTGGAACAAACTCCCCCACTCCCTTCAATCCCACTCCTCCCTCCAGGTCTTTAAAACAGCTGTTCACCACCATCTCTTATCTTCCCCCATCCAAAACCTTGATCTTTTCTACCCCCACTAATTCACCCCAGAGTCCTTGCAGTGTTCATATGTTTTAATCCTCTCCCACCTCCCCCCAAGTCCTCCCGATGTCCCTGCTCTCAAATGTTGTGTTTGTGTCCTTCCCCCTCTCTTTTGTGTCCTTCCCCCTCTCTCCCCATCTTGTCTACCGCTCCCCTTGTTTTTTGTGTTTTGTGTGTCGGTTTGTCTTTTTGTGTGATTAATGTTAGCTCTTTCACGAGCCTCGATCTTGTATACAAAAAAAAAAAGAAAAAAAAAAAAGTTGTTCACCCATTACTTGTTCCCTGAAGAAGGCCTTTTTTTACACTATAACTGTGCAACTTACATTATTTTCCCATTTTTGCTAACCGAAACTTTTTTTTTAACCTCGAGCAGTTTACTGCTTACCTTTGTACCATTTCAGGTTATTCACTGGACAGTAAACTGCATAAATTTCAATAAAAACTGGAAAAATTGAGGTGTTCTAAAACTTTTGACCGGTAGTGTACTTCATATGATAAATTAGAGAATTGTCTGGCTTGTGATAGAGTGGGATTAAACACAGAGTCAAAAGCCCATAAGCAATGTTTATTCTGTGATTATCTTTTAATTAATGATGATAAAAAATATAAAAAGAAACAACTATTTTAAAATTACACCAAAAAATTAATTACCTTACACGATTAAAAAGCGAAATGAACGTTAAGTATACAACAAACACCAACAGGCATTTTAAAGCCATTTTCCCTGCAAGAGCGGGGGTTAGCCTTGTGGTCCCCATGACAATCTTCTCCATTTTGCCCTATTTTCTGCATCTCCCCTTGTTAACCACCTTGCCCGCATTTCTTCTTCCACCATCTTTAGCCAAGTCTTTCTCGGTCTTCCCCGTCCTCGACTTCCTTCTACATTCATTTCCATCACTCTTCTCAACCAGTCACTTTCATCCTTCCTCAACACATGACCAAACCATCTCAACCTGTTTCTCTTCACAGCATCCATCACAGGCTCTATTCCCATCATCTTTCGCAATTCATCATTTGTCTTCCTCTCGTTAAGTATGAGGGTGATAATACACCTTTCCTTACAACGGGAGAGATTGATAAAATTATGGTAATGTTTCAAGGATTTATGTTATTTGCTAATCAAGATTGTCATTCTCAGGGAAATATCAACACAAGATATTATATAAATAAAATAATGAATTATTTTGAAATTAAACCTGAACTCAGGATAAAACATAGAGTTTCTAAAAAAGCCTGTAAAAAATTAGATGACTTGTTTTCCAAATATATAAATGAATTATTTTTTTTACCCGTTTGGGAAAACAAGATAACATTTAACAACCATAAAAATCTTCCAAATTCATTAAGATGTCTAATAGTTGGTTCAAGCGGATGTGGAAAAACCTGTTTGCTTTTAAAGATGCTCCTTACTCCCAACTTTTTAGATTATGATAATTTAATAATTTTCACAAAGTCAAGTTTTCAACCCGAGTATCAACTACAATCACAAGGTTTTAATGTGGGTCTTCAAAAAGAAGACATAATCGGTTTATTTAAACTTCAAAACAAACTAAATGATTACAACATTGAAGATATAATACTATTTTGTGATACACAGAAATGTAAAAAAAAATCAAAACCCACAACGTGTATTCTCAGTGATAATACGAATGATATACCTTCACCCTAAGATTTAGATAAATCAAAAAAGAACCTTGTTATCTTTGATGATTGTGTTAATGAGAGAAACCAAACGGTTATGGATAGCTACTACACAAGAGGGAGACATTCTTCTTGTAATTGTATTTATCTCAGTCAATCATACTTTCAACTCCCCCGTTTGCTTTTCACCCTGTACAAAGGCACAAAAAAATAAAAGTATTTGGCCAGACGGAAGCCAAACAGTTCAATCTTGGTTTCATCAGACCACAGAATCTTCTTTCTCACAGTCTGAGAGTCCTTTAGGTGCTTTTTTGCAAACTCCAAGCAGGCTTTCATGTGTCTTTCACTGAGGAGAGGCCTCCGTCTGGCCACTCTGCCATAAAGCCCAGATCGGTGAAGTGTTGCAGTGATGGTTGTCCTTCTGGAAGTTTCTCCCATCTCCACACAGGATCTCTGGAACTCAGCCAGAGTGACCATCGGGTTCTTGGTCACCTCTCTTACCAGGGCCCTTCTCGCCCGATTGCTCAGTTTTGCTGGGCGGCCAGCTCTAGGAAGAGTCCTGGTTGTTCCAAACTTCTTCCATTTAAGAATTATGGAGGCCACTGTGCTCTTGGGAACCTTCATTACAGCAGAATTTTTTTTTGTAGGCTTCCCCAGATCTGTGCCTCGACACAATCCTGTCTCTGAGCTCTGCAGGCAGTTCCTTCGACCTCATGGATTGGTTTTTGCTCTGATATGCATTGTCAGCTGTGAGACCTTATATAGACAGGTGTGTGCCTTTCCAAATCATGTCCAATCAATTGAATTTACCACAGGTGGACTCCAATCAAGGTGTAAACATCTCAAAGATGATCAAGAGAAATGGGAGGCACCTGAGCTAAATTTCAAGTGTCATAGCAAAGGATATGAATACTTATGTCAATGTGATATTTCAGTTTTTTCTTTTTAATAAATTTGCAAAACTTTCTAAAATCCTGTTTTCACTTTGTCATTATAGGGTATTGAGTGTCGATTGATGAGCGAAAAAATGAATTTAAACGATTTCAACATAAGGCTGCAACATAACAAAATGTAAAAAAAGTGAAGGGGTCTGTATACTTTCTGAATGCACTCTATTAAATAAGATGAGAAGCACAATTCTTAGTTTTAATTGTACGACAAGTGATTACACGGCTTAATTCCCTTAGCCACTACAACTTGACCCCACAAAAGAATATGAGGCATCTTTATTGTCAATGGAAACTTATAATACCTTGTTTAATATCACGGAGAAAAACAACAAGTTTAGTTATAATCCGGGAAGTGGACATAAATCTATAACATTTTCACCCGGAGCATATGAGATTTCCCAAATATCTTCTGAAATTGCCCATCTTATGAAAGACCAAGGTGATGAACTGAAAAACATTGTAATAGATATTCAAAAACATATTTCAAAATCAACTATTAAACTTAAAAATAATTATAAAGTTGATTTCACGATTGATAATTCAGAGAGCTATTGGGTTTCCCCTCAAAAAAGATTGAAACTAACAGGACGTTTTGCAGTGATAATGTCATTCAAATATCCTCCTGTATAAATTAGGTATAAATTCATTGTGATTTGATTGATGGTGCTTATAACGATGGAATAAGAACAAATACAATCTTTTCATTCAAGGCATACTCAACCCCGATTGGTTATAAATTCAATATGGAACCCAAAAATCTTGTCTATTTACCTGTGTCAGGAAAAACCATATACAGAATAAATTTTAGGTCAACCGACCAAGATAATCATATGATTTCCTTCAATGGAGAAATTATTTCCATCAGAATTCATCTACGTGAAGTTTTTCAATAAATAAATACGATGGTTATTGTGAGGAAACACGAGTTGGGAAAATATAAAATAATTACAAAAGATGGGGATGGGATGTTCCTTTCACCATACTATAAGGGTGAAGGTATGTTTCTTGGTAGAGGATACTCTAAACCTAAGAGACAACGGGGTGTAGGACATCAATTTAGAAATAAAGGAGATGGGATAATTGATACTCTAATGGGTATTGGTTCAACCATTCTTAAACATAAAGACCTAATTTGTTCAACTGCTTCTGCCACGGGAAATGTAGCGGGTGCTATAAAGAGTATAAAAGATGCTCAAAAGGAGTCTCATAAATTACAAGCAATCAAAGAAATTAATAATAGCAAAACTCAACTATTTTCACAAGAACGACAAAAAATCATTCAGATACTTGGGGCGGGGTTTCAAAAGTTATAACAACTTTTTTTTACTAAATATATACAAGTATGGAAGCAATTGATAGTATCTATGATTTGGATGATACGATTATCATTACAAACTCCACTAAAAAGGAAGACTATTTTAAGGTAAATGATATAACAGGAACGGACTTGAATTCAAATGGAACAAAAAGTTTTGAAATAAATTAATCAACAAACTTACTTGAATCTAGCTGATAGTTTCTTGTTGTGTAAATTTACATTCACTAAGGCTGGGAATAACACTAATGCTACACTCGTAAATGATTTCTTCTGAAAAATGTTTGATAGCATTCGTTTGTATATTGGAACACAAGAAGTTGAAGCGGTTGATTATGTCTCTGCTACATCTGAAATGATGAAATTTACACTATATTAGTTTATTGATAGAATGGCTAAGTTGAAGGTTTTATTCCTGATATGTCAACGGGAACAAACACAGACCCTGGTTATAGTCAAAGAAAGTCAATGTATAACGATGATACAAAAGCAGACAATAGTTTTGCCATAGCAGTTCCCCTTAAGGGTATATTTGGATTTTGTGATTATGATAAAGTTTTGTATGGACTTAAAATTAGATTTCAACTACAAAGGAATGATAATGTAAATAGATTGCTTTTCGGTGCTGCCAATGCTTTCGGTGATAATAATAAATTTGTTATTGGTGAAATGTGTTGGTATATTAGTGAATATACACCTAATCTTAAAACGGAAGAGATGTTAAATAAAAGACTTAACTCAAAGAGACCACTAAATGTATCATACCGTAACAGAAGATGCCAAAACGTTAAACTGAACCAAACTACCTACACGTGGAATTTGGGTGTTCTGGAAGGAAAGCCACGATACCTATGGCTCATTTTTAAGAAACCAGATGGAGATGAAGGTACTGATAAGAATAATGCGCTGAGTGATAATGCTAAGGTGAAACACCTCGGGTTTCTCTGGATGGTACATTTTACCCGCGACATAGATTGGAAATTGATTGCGAAAAAAATGATTATGCGGAAGCCTTCAAGTCTTACCAAAAGGTGTGTGAAAGCAACGGTAATAAAGATACCATTTTCGATATGACTGCGTTTCAAAAACTTCATACAATCTACGCAATTGACCTTAGTTCTCAAAAGGAAACTATAAAGTCCAATAGAGTGGATACTTCTCTATACATTGAAAGGGCAGAGAGTGAAGAAGTTGATACATATTGTTTGCTTTTGGAAGAAACAGAATTGCAGATTAATACAGATAATGGTGTTATGATTAATATCACATAGATTTTTATAATAAATAAATGAGTGGGAAAGAACCAACTGGAGTATATATTAATCAAATCAATCTTAATAAACTATTATCTTGTATTCAAAATCAAAAGCCTTGTTTTGTTAATGTTAATACAATTCAAAGAAAAGGAGCAGTGAGAATTGATGTTTTGCTCACAAGAGAACAGGTGAAAACACTAAATGATACTGGCTCACTTAAAATTAAAATGACAAAACCTATGTTAAAGAGTGGAGGATTTCTTCCGTTTCTAATTCCTTTATTTGCTGGTTTAAGTGTGGCGGGAGCATTGACTGGTGGTATTTCAACAGCGGTAAAAACTGCTAACAAAAGGAAGGCTCAAATACAGGCTAAAAAGAGTTGGAAAGACATAACAAGGAGTTGGAGAAACAAATTAGTGGAAGTGGTGTAATTGTCGATTTTGCTGAAAAACCTGAAAACCTACCTGATAAAGCAAGGTTGTTAGTTGGAGACGTGCTTTCTTCTATCGCACAGGCAGGTGTAAAACTAACTAAAAGGGGTAATGGATTATATCTTTCTCATAAATAAATGGATAAATGGTTTAAAGAATTTGGAAAGAATACAACATCAACGAGAACGCCACTCAGTAGGGCGCATACTCCCGCCGTGGGTCAAGTTGGAAAAATACGTTTTGTTTAACATCCCTTCTCCCCAAAACAATAAATGAAAAAGAAAGTAGGCCCTAACTGTCAGAGAATTTATTTTGATATATCTCGGAATTAGAGGAGAAAAACATCATTTAAAAATAATAATAAAAGCTTTAATGCAGTAAAAGAGAAAAAAAAATTCCTGGATCCGGAATAATATCCTGAGCTTCACCCAAAACTAATCAATTCTTCCTTATCCCAAGGGCAATCATCCCACCAACTTTCATCCAAATCCGTTCATAACTTTTCCAGATATCTTGTTCACAAACACACGAACATACGAACACACATATGCACGCACGCACGCACGCACACACACACACACACACACACACACACACACACACACACACACACACACACACACACACACACACACACACACGGATGGACATGATCGAATGCATTACTCCCTGGCGGGAGTAAATATAGAACTTGCTAAATATTGTTTAAAAAAAACAAAAACGATAATGTGGTTATTTGTATGAAAGATTAATTAACAAAGTTGTCTAAAAATACAAAGAATATTATTATGAATTTAGAAGATAATATTGGGAATGGTTCTCATTGGGTTTGTATTTATAATAGCCAGGGAAATTTTTATTTTGATAGTTATGGTCTTCCACCACCTCTTGAAGTAATAAAATTCTTACAGAATGGTGTTTATCAAACATTTCAAGTCCAAGACATTAATTCTAAATCTTGTGGCCAATTATGTTTAAATTTATTATTTCAACTCAACAATAATGAAAATTTTAATGTCATTTTAAATCTAATATAAATGACTTATTTTGGAAAAGATGGTTCTATCTTTGGAGTATCCCGAGACTTGGATATTGATTTATCAAATTATTATACAAAGGCACAGGCTGAACGACAAAAATATAATATAACAAAAAATATTAATATGAAAAATACTTATAAATTTATCAGTTATCCAAGTCCCACAGATGCCAATGATTTAGTTAGATTAAATGATTTATCACAATATATATCTTTAAATAAAATGCTTATATATTCAAAAGATGTAGAAATGTTGAATACACCCCCAGGTCATACACAATTCACAGTTCCAATTAAAATTAACTTTTATAAAGAATGACGTATAGTTTTTATGAGAATAGAACTTTGGGGTATGATATGTCTGATTTAGGGTATAACTGGTCTTTTTCAATAAACCTACAAGACCTACAAGGATTAAATCAATCAAGTAAAGAAGAATATTATCCACTTGGTGAGGATAATGAGATATGTGGAAACACTGTTAGTTATCAACAAATAAAGGAATTTAATAAAGATAAAATCAACAACAGTTTCGCCATAGTTTATTTAATGAAAACACAAAGAACAGGATTTTTTATAGTAAGCCGGGGATTACAAACTGATTTAACAACAGGAAGATGGGGAGGTATTACCGATCATCATATTAATCTCTCATATATTTCTGATACATAAATGACAGCAAGAAGACTTCAAGAAAATTATCATTTCTGTATCCAAGCATACCTATAAGAAAAGGGTATTCGGTATTTTAATAAATATGTTCTACAACATAAGAATGGAAGTTTCTCAAGACAAGATTGGTTTTATACTGATGTTAATAAACCTACAAATGTAGATTTTATAAAAATGTTAAATAATGACAAGGTTTTAAAGTTGATAAAATATAAAGCATTTTTCGAAATTCAGAAGAAATTTTATTGGTTTCCTGTTGTAAAAAAAATTATTTTGGATACAGGAATATCAAGAAATCCAGATGAATATATGTTTGATATTCTATGGGGAGATGGTTCAAGGGTAGTACGGGATGAGGAAGTCGTTTAAGAAGAGAGGGAGGAAAGTGAGAAAAGGGAGAAAAGAGAGAGGGAGGAAAAATATAAAAATATGGAAATCAGTGAGATTAATAAAGGATTGAAGGTATTACAGAAAATAAATCAAACCCAATGCACTGAGGAAAATAAAGAAATTAAAAGTCTAATGGAAATTTTATTTTCAAGAATAACTACATCAATACCTTCAATTTCAGGGAGTTGGTGATGTTGGTGTTATTCACTTTAGCTAAAGTTTTACAAATATATATTTTTCCCTAAATAAATGGAGGAGAGAGTGAAGGCATTCCTTAAGGATTCTTTATGTTTTAAAAATCAAGATAGAAATGTATATGTTGGAAACCAAAAAAGGTTTTCGCACTCTGTATGAAATTTTCTCATAAATAAATGATTTATTGTGTTAAGTGTAAAAAAAACAAACTAATACTAAAAATATATCGTATGTTAAAGGTAAAAATAACAGAGTTTATCAAAAGGGGATATGTTTAGTGTATGGCTCTAAAAAGTGTCAATTCATTTCTAAGCATAAAAGTGGGGAATTAATGAATGAATGATCGTTTTAAGGCCATTTTCCCCGCTAGAGCAGGGGTTAGCCTTGCGGGCCCCATGACGATCATGGTTCCCTGTTTGAGGCAATGTTTTTATGGCCGGATGCCCTTCCTGGCACCAACCCTTAGTCACCTCTTACGATGCGCAGGGATACGGTGTACCTATTCTAAACCGGGGTACACACCGGGATCATTCATCCCAGCAAGCTGGTACTCAATTTGACGACCTCGGAAGGATGACAGGCTTTAGTGTGTGGCTCTAAAAAGTGTCAATTCATTTCTAAGCATAAAAGTGGGGGAGATATACAAAAGTTTTTGTCGGGTAGTAAATTTACAACAACTGGAATTCCACGGGAATTACACCTACCGGGGTATTCTTTCTGTGGTCCAGGAACAAACATGGATAAAAGATTATATGAGGCTGACATTGGTCGAAACCTCTAAATAGGGTTGATGAAATGTGTATGAAACACGATATTGATTATGGGAATAGCACTATGTTGGATGAACAACACGAAGCCGACAGAGAAATGTTGTATAATTTGTCTTTGATCGAAATGCAACGTTGAGAGTGAAAGTTGGTAGGTTTATCGTGAAAAAATTGATAAGTGCTAAATTGAGACTTGGTCTTGGTTATCAAAAAACTATCAAGCTTAAAACTAAAAAACTAAGTTTTAAAAATGTCATCAAGACTGAGGAGCAAATAGTTTTAGCTGACGAATTACATAAAGCTATAATCAAAATTTAAAAGAAAGAAGGTTTATTCCAAAGCTGTTGATTACATCTGGTCTGCTGATTTAATTGAACTAAATAATGTTAAGGGGTATACAGTCCATTCAGAAAGTATTCAGACCCCTTCACTTTTTTCACATTTTGTTATGTTGCAGCGTTATGCTGAAATCGTTTATAATCATTTTTTCCCTCATCAATCGACACTCAATACCCCATAATGACAAAGAGAAAACAGGATTTTAGAAAGTTTTGCAAATTTATTAAAAATATAAAACTGAAATATCACATTTACATAAGTATTCAGAGTTATTAAGTCTTTAATATATATATATATATATATATATATATATATATATATATATATATATATATATATATATATATATATATATATATTGATGCAGTTATTAAGTGAGGTAACAAGTCTTTCTGCTTCGCCAGTTCAACTACTGAGGCCCTGCTGCTGGCATAAGGATTTTTGGCATTGAGGTTTACTCTTCAAGGTTTTGACTGTACTTCGTCTGTCCCCTACCCTCCGACCTGCCAGGTTTGGTTGGACCTGTCCAGTATAGCTCATTGGGTCATCAGGGCATGCAAGCCGCTCCACGAACATCAATGGTGTTAGTCAATTGGAGCGGATATATATACAGTAATACCCCGGCCTACGTCATTAATTGGTTCCATAAACCGTGACGTAACTCGGTTCTTGACGTAAACCGGGCGTAATGTCTTTAAAATGCCTTAAAATGAAGACAAACACCGTAATTCGTAAAACTAGAGTAAATAACTGGAGGAGGCTGCGGCTTCGTCCTGAATCTTTGTCGCTCCCCATCGGGAGTCCCTCCATTATTTTCTATCGGCTGGGTTTTCTCCTCGAACGGGGTGACCGGCACGGACGTGTCGACCGTGAGCTGGCTTGTGTACCAAGTGGCTCCGCGGCCCGCTTCACCACGGCGTGCTTTACCCAACGTGTCCGAGCAATTTCACCGGTGGTCGTGTCGTGTCGTCTGTGACGAACGAACGAGCTCAGGGTTCCGTGAACCCGGCCGCCCCGGGGATCGACGCTCGCCTCCGAGTCGTAGGCGTGCCCCGTCTTTCCTCGAGCGGCCGAAGTTGCTTGCTTCTTTATTTTTGGACGATGCGATATACGCAGAAACGACGACGTACAGGCAGGCATTTGCAAATCCATGCACATGTGCACATGCACACGTCGATCGGTTCTTTACAAGGATATGCATCAACAACAACTTGCTACTCCCTGCACCACAGATGTCAATTTCCAAACAATTTACCTACTCCCTCTACCTAACTTTAAACTACCCTCCCCGGGTATTCGTGAAGGGGTCCATCCTCCCCCATCCACTCCTTTGCACCATGCACTCCACACCACTCAATCCACACTACTCACTCCACACACCATTTATTCCCACACACCAAGTATTCTCTCCATTTATCCACTTGCACCCCATGCAAGTCAATCACTCAACACCATTACACATGTCCTCAATACACCACTCATACACTTTCTCCGGTCAACCCAGACCATTGCCTCATTTCACCAAGTTCAACGATAACCAGATTCTCACACACACAACCATTCTCGACCAATGCCTCATTTCACCAAGTTCATTCCAAAGATCCTCATTCAATTCCTCATTTGTGCCTAAAGCTCATCCTCATACTCACACACATGATACACCAAGATACACCAAGAGCGGCTTCAGCTTGAAGTCGCCGGTGCAATTACCCCCAAGCATTAGTGTTAGCCGCTCCTTTGCGACTTTGTAGCCTGGCATGGTCTTCTCCTCCTTCGAGATAAAGGAGATGATGATGTAGGAGTGACGTAAAGTCGCACATAATGACGTTCGCTGAACTGAAATTTACTCTAGAAGAGTGGCATAAAGTCGGATTTCACGTAGGTCGAAATGGCGTAAAACGGGGTATGACTGTATGTATATATATATATATATATATATATATATATATATATATATATATATATATATATATATATATATATATATATATATATATATATATATATATATATATATATACATATATATATATATATATATATATATATAGATATATATATAGATATAGATATATATATATATATAGATATATACAGACTTGGCATTTACTATGGAATATTTTCTTTGTGGGGGTGAACTTACTTTTCAAGATGATTTAGAACCAAAAGTTCATTAGAATTATGTTGAAATTATTCTAGATTTTGTTAATGTGACCTTTAATAGAAACAAAAACCACATTTGACATTTTGAAGTAAATAAATTGATCCTTGAAAGTGATGTAAACTGATATCGAACTCATTTCACGGACAGTACTGTGTTAAACTTCTGTACGTTTTCCAGAAGTATCTCTTTATTTTGCACGTTAGCCAAAATAAATTTCAACAAAAACAAAAGTTAAATTATGACTGGGATTACGGACAGTAAAATTACAGTTCAGTACTTCGTGTAACCCCCACGAGCTTTCAGGAGAGTACGTACATGTCGAGGCATGCTGTTCACGAGATTTGCCAAGGTTTGGACAGGAATTGCTTGCCATGCAGTGAAAATAGCCTTGCTGGTCCAAGTTGTCGATTTGACGCGTTAATTCTGCCCACAAGTTCTCTATCGGATTCATATCCGGGGACATGGCAGGCCACTCCATATGCTCGACACCACGGTCAGCAAGAAAATGTTGGATCATGCGAGCACGATGAGGCCGTGCATTGTCATCTTGGAAGACAAAGTTTCCTCAAAAGGCTGCACGAGGAAATGGAAGCAATGTTTCTTCCAGAATGGCCCTGTACTTGAACTGGTTCAGGTTTCCATTCAGAACAACCAGGTCAGTTTTGCCCCCTGCATGAAAAGCAGCCCAAACGGTCACCCCACCACCTCCAGCTTGGACTCTTGGCACAATACAATCTTCGTTGTAGGCTTCATGCACTTGTCTGCACACTCGGTTGCGGCCATTTTGACGATAGACCAGAAATCTAGACTCGTCACTGAAGGTCACGTGATTCCAGTGTCCTGGCTGCCATTGACGGTGCTCTCTGGCCCACTGCAATCGACGCTGGCGGTGTTGTCTGGTCAGGCGTGGCTTTCTCAGGGGACGCCTGGCACGAAAGCCTGCTTGAACCAGTCGTTGGTTGACTAGCCTTCTGGATACAGGCACATTTGTCAGTTGCTGCCACTCAGCCCGAAGCCGATTAGCTGACTTGGTACAGCCATTGCAGACTAACCGGTGCAGCTGGCGATCATCTCACCTTGTGGTTCTGCGGGGACGTCCTGGCCCCGGTATTGGAGGAGGGACAACCCTCTGAGCATTTCGTTTCAGGATCTTTGACACCTGACCTTGAGTGGTGCCATACCGCCGAGCAATAGCACGCTGTTTCATGCCAGAATTTCGTAAAGCCACCACTCCATGACAAACAGCATTGTCGAGTTGACGGACCATCTCCAGAGGAAGCGGCAATAACTTTTGTAGACGTGCAGCAGTTGTTTTCTACTCATACAGAACGCAACAACCCTTATATACATGATTGTGAAGCCAATCGTCAAATGTACCTGTCCTTACATTTTGTCACGCCACCTGTGATATTATCCTGTTATTGACTTCTTGCTGCGAAAGACAATCAGTGACATGGTTCTTTTAACAAAGAAATCACCGAAGCGTAAAAGAAACTCACCAGATTGATTTACTGAGGTCAGAAAGTAAACCCGTCAAGAAAATAAATATTCCATATTAAATGCCAAGTCTGTATATATATATATATATACAGTATATATATATATATATATATATATATATATATATATATATATATATATATATATATATATATATATATATATATATATATAATAATAATAATGCATTTATTTTATATAGCGCTTTTCAGGAAGCCCAAAGACGCTTTGACAGAGTGCAAAACATAATGCATAGCAAAACATAAAAACAATTGCAAAAAAGAAGAATCAATAGGGAAATATTCAAAGCACAAAGGAGGGAGAAGGAGACGAGATAGTCAGGGGTTAGATGCTGTGGGTTAAATGTTGAATGCAGTGTTGAACAGGTGTATATATATATATATATATATATATTGTTACGGAACCCAACGTCGGCCTCTGTTCCCCTTATCGAGGGGGGATTAATCCCCTCGTCTATCACTGACCGACGTGGTCCCTGACGCTGCACAGCTAACCCCGAAGAGGCAGGTGCACAACCTCGTTCGTACCGCGGACAGATGTTAATTGCCGAGCGGTTTTAGCAACCGCGGCACGAACTATTAACAGAACTAGACCCGATCCTTAAACGTTGGCCAAAATCGCGCCACATATACTCAATGGGGAAACCTCTAAAGCGACCTAACGAGCATGAAGAAGAAAAAGACAAATTAGGGAATAACAGGATTTATTATTATTTACACACAACTAAAGCAGAAGAGAAACAATCAAAGTAATACACAAGGAAATGGAAGAATCAGAAGGACACAGTGCAAATATTAACTTGTATTATACAGTCTTACTTAACCCCAGGGACAAGACACACAGAACAAACTCACGTACACGAATGGGGAAATTGCAGAGTGGATTGGCTGGAGGGATCAGAAGGTTCAGGTGGGACCACAAAGCCTGGAAAGTTGAGCAGGGCGCACAGCAAGCAGGTCCTCTCCGGGCTAGGAGCGAGCAGGGCGGCGGCAGCACACGTATCTCGTCCTTCCTCGACACGCCTCGGGCTCTTTTGTCATCTGCTCCGGTCCTCTCTCAATCGTCTGACGTGTCTCTCTCCCTCCAATCCTCCTGTGGCACCACCTTCTTTGTATATCTTTCTGTATCTCTCTTGCGCGATCGTCGCACGCTTGTCTCATACCTTCAGCGCGGGTGTGACACGCCCTCGTCGGTTTCGGTCCCGCCCTCCCCCGTGCTCTGTTTCGTGACCTTACATGGCAATGCCCCGGGCTTGTCTCCTTATTTGGGCATGGCGCCGAACGGCGCGCCCCTCGTGGCGAGCCACAGGCTTGTTTCCTTATTTGGGCATGGGGCTGAACAGCCCCGCCCCTCGTGGCACGCCCTGGGCTTGCCTCTTCCCGGCGACCCCACCCCTCCTGTTCAAACAGAGCACGGAGCACATATTCACTATAGCAGCAAAATGAGAGGGCGCGCATCCCATGCTTGTGAAACTGCTTTACCCAGAGATGGAGAGTTTGGCTGGGAAATGTAATTATTGAAGGGGAGCTATTCTTATTTGATTTGGTGCAATGGAGTGTCAACTAATGGAAGACACAGCCTTTAACTAACATAGAATAACGGAATAACTATTTAGAGGTTCAAAAATTTCCTAGGTGTGTGCGGTGAATTAACTAAGGGGACGACCATTGATCTTGGTTCTTAAAGGAGGTATTTACAACAATCATGACACTTACACAGGGTGATATTTTACAACAATTCTCAAATCCACAACACTGCACCCTCATCCTCCTAGGCACGGGCTCGGGCCTATAAAACTTTAGCTTAATGTGGCACGTAGGTGTAATTCCCTCTTCATTTAACCTGACCCTGAGTGCGACAATTTTAAAACACAGATAAGTATGTCCCTCTGCTGCATTGCACCCTATCTAACAGTTTCACACCCACAGCTAACCGAATTGCGGAATTATTTTCAAAACTAAACATTTACGGTGGGGGAGCATTATTTACATTGACATTATTTGACTATTTACAAAACGCAACCCAGGACCTGTGATTTTTCTTTTGGGGAAACAAAAAAAAGAAATTCCTGTTGGGAGGGAGGAGACAGCACGCATTGCATCGACGCACCAGCACCAATACACCAAAGCACCAATCACCAAAAGCACCAAAACCACCATTCAGTGCAACAGTCACCAGTTCATCATAATAACCCACAAGACAACAACTGGTGGTGGTCTTCCTCTTCGCTGCTGGGCCGATGTTCTTCCTGATGTTTTCTTTCTATTCTTTTCTTCATGCGGCCTATTTGAAAATAAAAAATGAAGTGCACAAAACGTGTCCATTTTTATTTAGGGCCACAGGGGCCAACTAAGGGTGGTCCACCTGTGTGGCATAGGTGCCACCTTGCCGAGGTCCGCAAGCAAGACCCTGTGCCATCGTGGCCGGCTCCAGCAGAGGTGCCAGGCCCCAAAACGTGGGGTCCATAAAGTGGTGCTTGGCCGCAAGACGGCGGTCCATAAGTGGTGCATCAATGCAATGCATGCTGGTTGCGGGAGTTCTGGCACACCATGGCGGACTCCCGCACGCTCCCCTCGGTGCACAGAGAGCACAGTCCTCGGGTGGGAGACAGGGGAACAGAAGACAGGTGAGCGAGGGGTAAGGTCACAAGGGTACACATCAAACAAGGCAATGCAAGGTGAGGTGCGTTTGGAGACTGAGCAGAGAAAAGCTCGTCCCTACCGTACGTCACCCCCCCTGTTACCTACTCTACCCTTGCACTTACCCCATATTTACAACAATTTACACATTTACAAATTCGTCGCTACCGTCACGTCTTCCCCATATCTCCCATATACCAAATTCGTCACCACAATCCCTCTAATTCAAAATTTGCCATCATCCAATTCATCATCAATCCTCATAAGGAGGGAGAGATGGAACACAACACAATGTCACACCCACGTCATGATGCGTCTCACATTCCAAACATTTGCACAACAACTAACAACACATGGCATGGTGTGGAGTTACGTCATCGCCTCAGGTGAGTGGATGTAGATGGTGCGAGGAGATTCTTAATCCTAACTATCCTCTAAATGACTTTAATACACTTTACACTACCCGGGGTCTTTCCCTACCAAACCATTGGCCATCTTACACTCTATGTGGTTTTAAGAACCAAATTCCCATTGACCAAACGGTGGTGCTTCATCAATTTGGGGTCTCACTCCCCCGATTCAACTCCCTGTGCCTTTGCACAATTTCCGGGCTGAGTCGTGCAGCTCTCCCAGCAGGTCTACCCACCTGCACACCTCCACCACTGTAGTTGCCTCCGAGCTTACCTGCTCCTCACCCTACCTATCTAACTGGGGAAGGCCCTCTGGCGCTCTCCCCACTTGGTGCCCTCTCTGGCACTGGGCTACCCGGGTCCGTCCTCCGGATCCTCGGGCCCCATCCACAACTCTAACGGCTCCCAGAGCCCATCTGCGGCCTCACCTGGCCGACATCCTCACAGTGGTGGAGTGCCCATTCAACTACACATACTAACAGGCCACACGCCCAGCCATTTCCATGTCACTAATGCACCCATCCAAACACCATTCTTCCACCACGCACCACAGATGCCAATATCCAACCACAATTTACCTGTACCCTCTACCTAACACTCAAACTACCCTCCCCGGGTATTCGTGATAGGGGTCCCTCCTCCCCATACACACCTTCGCACCATCCACTCCACTCCACAGTTTCCACCATACTCACTCCACCCCATCCATTACATACTCCATATATTCCATACTCCGTATATTCCACACAGCCACATACACCTGTTGTTGCACACCTGTGCCCTCACACCTGGTGCCACCTGCACCCTCCTTTCTTCCTGGACCATTTGGTCAACACAACACGCAATCACCACTACTCCCTCATACACTGCTCCACACACCTGTTCAGTTGCACACCTGTGCAATCACACCTGTTCCATTCTCACCTGTTCAATCCTCACACACACGGCATCATCTCAGCTAACTACTCCCCTCTGAAACTTGCGCTTCCCAGTCGTCCCTTTAAACTATTGCGCTCCCACGTCATTATAATCCACACTAATCTACCTGCGTCCCCACTACAGGTATCAGTCACTAACTAAACTTAACGTTACCTAATGTCAATCTCTTCTAGATCCCTATCATTATCCAAGCCCTCCCTGGCTCGGTTGTCATAGCCACCCCATAAACTATTGCGCATTTGCCCCCACTTGTGAGGGATGGTGGATTTGCCATCCCACCACATCGGGGGTCTCTCTCTATAAATTTTGCTCGTCCAAATTCCAACCAATTCAAAAATTTTCCATTTACTGCCAATTCTACCCATACCGTCATCAAATTTTGCTTTTTTCTAATTTCGGGGCCAAAACACTATCCTCATCACCCGTCTACTTATTACATCCTCTCGGTGCGCCAATTCACGTCTACAGCCCGGCTTCGTACAGCCGAGCAATGAACGCGGATTCTTTTGTGCCGGCGGCTGGATGCGTCCCGCATTCGGGGCAGGGGCGGGGGCTTACCCGGGCCGAGATCCCACGCACCACCTCGGCGTGGAGCCATCCAATGTCCCGATCTCGACCTGCCGGCACGTCTTAACAAAACGTGGTCGCCATGACGACCCTTCCTATCCAGTTGCCCGCTCCGCCTAGTGGAGCCCGGCCGCGGCCGTTCCAAGCGAGGCACAGCGTGGATCGCGTACGGCGGTTCTTTCGAAACCGCCGTGGTTCGGATCCCCGCTGATCCTCGCGGCACGCGAAGCTGCCCGACGCGCACCGAGGGCCTGATTCGGCTATAAGTCGTTCTAACCTCTAGCCTGGTTACCGTCGACGCTTCACCTGGACGCTTACATGCATACGCTACCCCTTTCTTGCTCATACATGCAGCTGTTCCCATTCTCCTCGTACCTTTCCTTACACACTTCGGTACACTCATTCCGCTCGCCGACTTGGTCACACACCCGACCACCGAACACTTTGGCACACATTCGTTGGTCGCACACCTCACCAACACACCTCTTCGCGCCCCCTCCTCGGTCACTTCCTCCGTGACAATCACAGGTGTGCTCTCATTCGCACACCCAACCACGTGCCTCACCACCAACTCAAATGTGCCTTCCCACACACGCTCTACCATTCCAGGTGTGCATCCTTCCATTCCAGGTGTACATCCTCGCTCACCTGTCATAACCAACTCACGCTCCGTTTCACTCTCACTACTCTCACCTCCATTCTTGACCGCGCACTCACCCTTACTCTCGACAGCACACTCTTTCCTCATGCACCCGTCCGTTACACACCTTTCTCGCGCACACTCTTCCGCACATTCTCCCGTTACACCCTCTGTAACACTCACCACAGGCGTGCATTCTCCCTTACTCTTGACAGCATGCGCTTTCCCCATGCACCCGTCCGTTACACACCTTTCTCGCGCATCCTCTTGCGCACACTTTTTCGTTACTTCCTCCGTAACACTCACCACACCGCGCTTCCCTGTGCCCCCTCGCACACGCGCTTCGACCAACTCACTCTTGACGGCACACTCACTCCTCGGCGTGCACTTTTTCCTCACACACCCCATGGTCGGACATTCTCGCACACCTCTTTTTCCGCACACCTGACCTGTCGCACACTTCACCAACGGCCTCTCACGAACACCCGGATCCAAACCAATCCCCAAGCCGACTGAAGCTTTCCTCACATCATATACATTGCCACTCACCTCCGTACATCGTCTCCGCACCTCCTTTGCCACCTGCAAACTCTTTATTTGGTTAGTGAGCATCACATTATGAGTTGAGCACCGACCTTGCACATATTCCATCACCTCCTCCTGGATTTCTCTCTTAGTTTCTGTCCGTCCCTTCTTAATTTCACTCACCTCTTCTTCCACTTCCTCTAGTTTTTGTTTAACCTCTTTTATTTCTCGGTGCGTCTCCTCAAGTTCGTCCTCTAGGGCTACCGTGACCGTCTCTATGTGCATCCTCACCTGCCGGTCCTTTGTCTCCATTATCTCTGTCACCTCGTCCACCCTCATTGTCAGTTCCTCCCGTACCATCTGACATTGCCTCTGTGTCGCTATTAATTCGTTTTTAATTTCTTTTTGTGTCGCCTTTAACCCTCCGAGTACTGCAGTGTTCCTTTGAACCTGCTCCACTAACTTAGTTTGTCCCTCTGTCAGCTGTTCCACCTCCTCCGTCAGATCTTCTATTCCCCCTTGTAACTTTGCCGTATTATTTCTCACCTCTTTCTCCATACGCTTCTCACCTCGCTTTACCTCCTCGCGCAGCCCCGAAACCTCCTCACTTACCCCTCGTCGTATTTCCTCCATCTCTTTTGTAGATGCCACCCTCATCTGTCCCAATTCATCCCTCTGAGCATCCAGTTTGGTTTCTACCCCGATTTTCACCTCCTCTATCTGCTCTCCCATTTGTTTGATTTCCCTGGCAGATTGTTCCCCTATTTCCCGCAATTTGTCCTCCATCCTATTTTCTAACCCCATTAACCCATTTTTCACCCCCTCTAACTGATTCTCCTGGGCAGCCATTCTGTTTTCCACCCCCGTTAACCCATTCTTTACCTCTTTTATCCCGTTGTCTAACCCCTCAAAATTATTGTCGAACTTCCCAAATTTCTTGTCTAACTCCTCAAAATTATTGTCTAACCCCTCACCGGTACCCCTCGCTTCGTCCCTCATTACTCCCAATTGCTCACTCTGAGCATCCATCCGGTTCCCCATTACCCCCATTTGGTTTCCCAATCGCTCACCCTGAGCATACATCCGGTTCCCCATTACCCCCATTTGGTTTCCCAACCGCTCACTATCAGCCCTCATTTCCACAATTTGGTCTCCCATTCGTTCCATAAGGGCCCTCATTTGCAACATAAAAAGGTTCGAATCCACCAGGGGCGCTGCCACGGTCGCGGCAAAATTTGGTGCCGCTTCACCCACGTGCGTGAGGACGCCACTTTGCGCGTCTGATACTTCCGCAACCACATTGCTATTTTTCTCCTCCTCCCTATCCTCCACATACATTTCCCCGAGGTCCTGGGTCGATTCCACCCTGTCTATCTCTCCCACCGACATCCGATCGCCTTGATTGTCCATGGCGCGATCTCAAAATTCGGGTTTTGCTTTATAAAACAAAATCAAATTTCGCCGTTATAATTTCGAGCGCGTGAAACGCGCTCCGGATCGAATTCTACTTTCCAACACCAATTGTTACCCTAACGGTACAATTGGTGTTCCAAAATTTGGGCCTAACAAATTTAGTCCCAGGTCCGAATCCAACTCCTCGACACCAAATGTTACAGACGCGGGTTTTAGATGTTATATTGACCGAGCGGTGGTGTATTTAACCGCGTCCGAACAGTTACTCCCCGATTAAAACCCGATTCCACCCGACGTTGACCAGATCGCCCCACAGATATTCAATCGGGAAATCTCTAAAGCGACCGAAAGAGAATGAAAAAGAAGAAGAAGAAGAATACGGAGGAAGAACAGATTTTATTATACACACACAAGCAATGGATGGAAGAAGCAGTAACACAGCGAATCGTTAACTTACACTATTCATTTTTACTTAGCCCCAAGACAAACGAGTAGGACAGGACGTTCACACTTACACAGGGGATATTGCAGGCAGGTAGGGCTTGAGATGGACTGCTTGAGAGGGAGGCAAGGTCGGGAGGCCGCAGCTCACAATTCCTCGCGGTTTTGGCGGGAAACCCTCCGTCGTGTATCCACTGCGGTAGACGTCACGCGCTGGTTCGGCACACCTGCTCCTCTTCTTGAGGTGGAGCCGTCTCCCTCCTTTCAGCGCGTCTCTCCAAAGCTGGTTTCCTTGCCGAGTACCTCTCCTCTTTGGCTTGGAGCGTTTCGCATCTCACCGCCTCTTGGTGCAGTCTCTTTGCTCATCTCCCAAGGCCTCTCCAAGTCATCTCGCAGCTCATCTGGTAAAGCAGTCCCTTACAGTCGCTTTTATCACCTCGGGCGAAATCAAGCCGCCGGCTCCCAGGGCACGCCTACCGGGTCGCTCACCGCGGTGTTGATTGGCTGTTAGAGCTGGTTCACTCCTTCCCTCTTATGACGAGGTGGAGACACGCCTTTCTTCCCCAACCCTACCCCGTGGCCAATGGTGGTTTGAAGAAAACCGCCCAAAATGCGGAAGGCAATTGGAAGGGAGGTTTTGGGGAAATTGGAAGGGCCTACGCTTATTTTGTTTGATACAATGCAAAGTCAATCTAGTGGGAAACACATACTTAGCCTACATGGAATAAGGAAATACACTATTTAAAAGAGATATCGTGACCTGCGTGTAAGTTTCATGGAATTAACTAGGACGACGGTTACGACCATTATTTACATTACCAGGGTGTTACCGTACCTTTTGTAACGTTCACATTGTAACGTTTTCACATTCGTTACACTTCCTCCAAAATTGTTACACTTCTCAAAAACCGTTACACTTCTCAAATTCGTTACACACTTCTCAAAATCGTTAAAATATATATATATATATATATATATATATGCATTTTTTCCTATTCGGCACATGTATGCAATAATATATGGGCATGAGGCATGTCCAATTCTTTCGGGATCCGAATTTTGACAAGTCAAAGAAAAATGAAAATCGCACCCGTGTCCGAAAGAATCGGTTCAGTTTGGCATTTTTAATATGAAATTGGCAAAGCCTAGCAACGAATGAAACCTTTTAGAATTACCGTTTAAAACCCATTGAAATTACCGTTTTGAACCGTTTAGAATTACCCTTTAGAACCATTATAATTATCCTTTAGAACCCTTTCTAATTACCCTGTAGAACCGTTTATAAGCAATTGGGATTACCCTTAAGAACCCTTTTTGAAATACCGTTTATAACTCTCTAAAATTATACTTTAAAACCCTTTAGAATTAAACATGGTGAATTAGAAAGGTTCTTCTTCATTTTTGAAGGACGGATAGTAGGAATGACATAGCCAAATATTGAAGGGGCTTCACCACTTTAAAATGATGAGAGAATAGTACAAGACTGTATATGCTTTGGAGAACTATTTATTTGGAAATAGTACAGGAACTACCAACACACAACTTTGAATTATTTATTTATTTTTAAATACTTTACCAGCTCCACAAGCAACACACAGCTTTGCATTATTCCTTTATCTATATGCACTTTACCATCACCGCTACTGACGTACCACCTTTTAATTATTTATTGAGATACTCTTTACCATCACCACAGCTGACACATCACCTTGAATTATTTCTTTATATACCTTTAACCTTTCTACAAACATTATTTTATTTATTTAGGTAGTTAGTTATTTAAATGTAAAATATACACATCCCATTTTTAAGGTCTGGTTGGGGGATGTGTCCTCTGAGGACTTGCATACTTGTGGTTTATATATTTATAGCCTTGTATATTTCTATGTACTTTTTTGTCAGGCAAATGTAACTGCATGATGGACATTTATTTGCACAGAGGTTGTCAAATGAAGGTAGTGTTAAGAGAATTTCTGATTGAAGTGGTGTGTCTGAAGACTTGTCTGAAATAAAGGTGAATATGGCTGCTGTTTCATCTCCTATTTCCTCACTGCAAACCCACAGCGGTAATTCCAAATACCACTACTATGGAATCCGCATAAAGGCATCATCAGTTCTCAACCGCATGCAGGATGACCACCAGCACTCTGCTTTGAGGCAGCAGCCGCTCATCCACAAGCAGAGGTGAGCAGCACGGTAGGCCAAACAACACAAAAATGACTTGCAATGCCAAATTATGGCGTCGCTGATGCCAATCCCTGCTGCACTTCACTTTTTGGCTTGTTGGTGCTGTTGGAATGCGCCTTGGGGAGCTGTGGTAGCAATATGCTTACGTGGAACATTCTTGTATTTTTAATTTGTACAAATCACAGTGTGTCCTCCAGCTCTTGTTTTTGTTGGAATTTAGAGTACCGTACTGTAATCCCACATCTTTCCCATTTGTTAAATTGTTATAACACACAGAAAAGCCAAAATAGTGTTAGATGATGTCAACTCATGTCTCCTGTTTTCAGTGATACTGTAATATTTTGATTTCTCTTTTTTTTTAAATTATCTCTCGTCTATTAATATTAATCACCCAACTTAATAGGTTCCTTTGTCTATTTTTTGTCTAAATGCCATCTGGCAAGTCACATGATACCACAATTCACCCGATATTTTTCTGATATATACATTTTATATGTCCTATTGCTCAGGTTCAAACCCCCGCAGAAATCTGATGGAATTGGTGACAGTTCTAACATGGGCGGGCAGAGTTCTGCTGAACAAAACCTTGTGGCCCAAACGCAGCAGCACCAGCAGTTTTTGGGTATGGCAGCACACTGTGTATCTTTTGGTAGCTTTGGAATTTGGTGTTAAGTTTAGTCGATGTTTTCCTAAATCAGTTATACAAGCGCAGGCTGGCAATGCTTGACTGATATTCTCAACAAAAGTATGGTTTATCAACCATACCTTTATTTTGGCTCATAATCCATCATTTGTTGGAATGAATAATTGTCTCCCTTAGTTCAGAACATTCAAAATGTTTAATCTCATTGGAAATATTGTATGCCAAGCATTATTATATCTCCTATTTAGTTAGCCGGTGTGTACCCCGGTTTCGAATAGGTACACCGTATCCCTGCGTGTCATAAGAGGCGACTAAGGGTTGGTGTCAGGAAGGGAATCCGGCCATAAAACATTGCCTCAAAAAGGGAACCATGACAATTACAACTACATATGGGCAGGTACAGCCCGAAGTACTCCGTTTTGGTCCTTACCCCATCTCGTCATAAAAAAGAATCAAGGTGGGGAACTCGATCGAAGCAAGGGTGGAAATCACTCCATTTATGATGACGAAACGTCTGTTGCCCCACGTGGAGATCGGTTTCTGAGGTTTGGGACATGGAATGTAGGGACAATGACAGGGAGATCAGGAGAAGTGGCGGAAGTATTGGTCAGAAGAAGAGTGGACATATGTATGTGCAGGAGACGAGATGGAAGGGAAGTGGCGTGAGAATGGTGAAGGGTAGGCAGGGACAGAAATACAAGTTTGTGTGGCAAGGGTGCCCAGAAGACGTGAATGGTGTTGGTGTCCTGTTTTCTGAGGAGTTTGCAGACAGTGTGATGAGTGTGACTTGAGTGAGTGAAAGGTTGATGATGGTGAAAGTGATGATTGGAAAGCTCTTGGTGAACGTCATCTCGGGATATGCTCCACAGGTTGGTCGGAGCGATGAAGAGAAGGACAGGTTCTGGTGTGCAATGGAGAAGCTAATGGAAAATGTGAAAGATGAGGAAATTGTTGTGGTAGGAGGAGACCTAAATGGACATGTGAGAAGAAGTATAGACTGTTTTGAGGGAGTTCATGGGGGTTACGGATATGGTGTGAGAAATGGAGAAGGTGAAAGGATTTTGGAGTTTGCTGATGTAGCTGGTTTGTTTATTTGCAATACTCAGTTCCAGAAAGAGGATAATAAGCTTGTTACACACACGTCAGGTGGGTCGACGACAACCGTTGACTACCTGATGGTGCGTAGGCGAGATAGGGGGCACCTCCGGGACACAAAGGTGATCCCGGGGGAGGAGGCTGTTTCACAGCACCACTTGGTTGTCTGCGACATAAGGGTGAAAGGTGCGAGGAGAGCTCGGCGGGTGAAGCACCAACCGAGAATGAAGGTGTGGAAGTTGAAAGAGGTGACAGTGAGGGAGGCATTAAAAGAGAGGCTGAGTATGGTAGAGGATGATGTGATTGAGCTTGAAAGTGGTTGGATGTCAATGAAAGATAGTCTGTTGGGAGCCGTTGGTGAGGTATGTAGATGGACAAAAGGACCACCGAGGCACTCGGAAACATGGTGGTGGGATGATGAAGTTGGAAAGAGGATTGACGAGAAGAGAAAGAAGTTCAAGGAGTGGCAGAAGGCGAAGGCACCTTTTATTGTAAGGCAGTTGCAGGAGAAGCACATGGAGAAGAGGTCGAAGTTGCTTCTTGGGTTTGTTGATCTGGAAAAATCATTCGATAGGGTCCCATGCGAAGTAGTGACATGGGCATTGAGGAAGATAGGAGTGAAGGAATGGTTGATCAGAGTAGTGATGGCAATGTACGAGAGAGCACGCACAGCTGTAAGGACGAAGGACGGGAACAGTGGTGAGTTTGAGGTGAAGGTGGGAGTGCATCACGGGTCGGTACTAAGTCCACTACTATTTGTAGCTGTGATGGAGGTGCTGGCTCGGAACGTAAAGGAGAGTTTACCGTGGGAGTTGTTGTATGCAGATGATCTGGTGTTGATTGGGGAGAGTATGGATGGACTGAAGGAGAAGATTAAGAAGTGGAAGGAACGTATGGAGGCAAAAGGTCTGAAGGTGAATATCGGAAAGACGAAGGTGATGGCAAGTGGTAAAGCATGAGGTGAGGTGGAAAGAACTGGGAAGTGGCCGTGTGCTGTGTGCAGGAAGGGTGTCGGAGTGAACTCCATTCAATGTACAATGTGCGCTGAGTGGGTTCATCAAAAATGTTGTGGTCTGAGAGGGTCATTAACCAGTGTGGCAGCTACATTCAAGTGTAAGGTGTGCACAGATGGAGCTGCAGATGGAGGAAATGTTGAGTTGGATCTTGGAGACGGCGTAAAGCTGGAAGGTGTGAAAACATTTTGCTACCGAGGTGACATGCTGAATGGAGAAGGTGGATCAGACTCGGCAAAGGTTGCTTGAGTGAGATGTGCATGGAAGAAGTTTCGGGAACTGAGTGGCATGCGGACGAGGAGGGGAGTGTCGTTGAAGCTGAAGGGAAAGGTGTATGCTGCATGTGTGAGAAGTGTTATGATTTATGGGAGCGAGACATGGGTAATGAACGTAGAGTAGCAACGAAGGCTGGAAAGGGTGGAAATGCGAATTGTTCGGTGGATGTGTGGAGTGTCGTTGAGAGAAAGGAAGACAAATGATGAATTGCGAAAGATGATGGAAATAGAGCCTGTGATGGATGTTGTGAAGAGAAACAGTTTGAGATGGTTTGGTCATGTGTTGAGGAAGGATGAAAGTGACTGGTTGAGAAGAGTGATGGAAATGAATTTTTTTTTCTTCTTTTTTTCGGTATACAAGATCGAGGCTCGTGAAAGAGCTAAAAATTAGGGGACGGGAAGGAAGGAGAGGATGTAGAAGGAAGTAGAGGACGGGGAAGACCGAGAAAGACTTGGCTAAAGGTGGTGGAATAAGAAATGCAGGCAAGGGGGTTAACAAGGGGAGATGTAGAAAATAGGGCTAATGGAGAAGATTGTCATGGAGCCCGCAAGGCTAACCCCCGCTCTTGCAGGGAAAATGGCCTTAACATGCTTGTTGTTGTTGTCTATCTCGTTAGTGATTCATGTCATTGACCCATATGGCCTTTAACCGCCATCTTTGCAGACGCCTCTCGTGCTCTTCCACAATTTGCCGAAGTGGACCTGGGTGAAGCACCTTACCCCGAGGGAACCTCACCAGATCATGTTCACTGCCTTCAAACACTCTATCGCGAGCACTGCGAGGTGAGAATTTCAAATCTGAACCTTGAAGTGTCGAGTGCCATTGCTACTTTTTTAATTTTCAACATTGATCTAAGGCTCATGGAGTAGCTTGATCACAAACCGCGTGCAAGGCAAGGACAAAAAGGGATAAGAATGTACTTTTACACAATTGACGGTGACATGTTTTGTTTGAGAGCTGAGCCAGTTGGTCTGTGATGATAATTTATCACAGACCTATATGAAAAAAGGCTGAATCAATAAATTATTGAAATTGCTGAACCGTATGCCAATCTGTAAATTTTTTAAGCCGAAGAATTAACACACACGCACACACACACACACACACACACATGGGCATAGTGACAAGATAAACACTTAACACAGCCAATGAGCTTGGGGGAACTGCTGTCACTGCCATCACTTCCAGGATACTCCGGTTACCAGTGGCGTCATAACAATGGCACCGCCTTTCTCACTGTACTCAGTGGGGCATTTCCTCTCAGGAGAAATTTCCTCCTCTCCGTGGATGGCAACCGATGAGGATTGTCTGTGCTCAATCCTTTTAAGTGCTGAACGTCAAGCAAGGAAGCAGCACACACCATCTTTAAAGTCTTTGGTTTAACTTTAACTTCTCCAAATTGAATGGGTGTTTTTAACTCAACTGGACTATGTCCAGCTGAGTTTTTGTCGACACCCAGTGTCCGTCGTCCGTCTGTCGTCTGTATGTCTGTCTGTCTGTCTGTCTGTCGTCTGTAAACAATTCGACGTCTACACTCCAAAAGTCACAAATATTCATCAAATTTGATGAAACCTGTTATGCAGCATCTTTAAGACATAACCTAGTTTGAGATTGCATTTGGGCGTTGCACGCCCAAAAATGGTCACGGCAGGGTGGCCATATTGAAAAATCAATTTTTGTCAACCTGGTACTTCCTAATGTAGCTAGAAGGCTGAAACTTGGTGTGTAGACAGTATGTAACAAACAACCTCAACACATATAATAAATTCAAGTCTGAAATCTGAGAAAAGTAATTATTGTAGTTTTACTTTTCATGCCTCACTGAAAACTCAATTTTTTCTAGTTTCCTGTTTAAACATGAGATACCTTCAACGTTACTGTACCTCTTTAGCACATATAAACTATATAGTTTGTGGTTCTGTTATGCATATTCTAACCATATTGATATAGACCAGTTGAGTTCAGGTTCCCTGGAACCTCTAGTTTCGGAGACACCATCTCCTTACCGGATGGCCGTTGGCTCCCTTCAGGAGCTCATCAGCCTTTTGTCAGGTGTTGTTTTTAGTCCTGGCAGGGTGTCACAGTCACCCTCCCCACCAGCAAAGCCATTGAGGCATGTCGGATTTGTCGCCGACAACCCGATCATGCGGCAGGTAACACTGGGTTGCATGTTACCAGTGGCAGTCCAAAAAGACTGACCTGACTTGAACAATCTCCTTTGACCTCCTTATGAAAAAGACGAACCTCCTTTGTTAATTCATGACAATGATCAATTGTCAATTCATGAATTCATGACTTTTGTTCATTCATGAAGTCGCAACTTTGTTAATACATGACTTGGAAGGGCAATCGCACACAAACTCAACCTCGCCCAGGCTGAATACCCTGACTATCAGCTGAAGATGAATAACAATGTGGACAAAGGGGATTTACACTCACTGATGACGACGCATCTAGTCTGCTGTAACACCTATTTGATTGGCAGTGTTTTAATCCATTAGTCACACCAATGTCTGCCAAGATAACCCAATTTAGAAATAAAAACTCACTTTCTTCTTTTCTCTCACGCCTCATATTTATCAGGAAAAAAATGGCCATTCGCAAGTAGGGTGTATTTTTGCCTTAAAACACACTCTGCTCACCATTTACTTCCACACCACCCCCTGCAACTAGCGGGGACGCTTATTCGCGGTGGTTGTACCCTCAACGCAAGTCGGGGGTCAAATCTTTCCCATTCTGCCGTGCTGCCCGGATTTGTCAGGGCACTGTGGTGCAGTCAAAGTGCCGATCAAAGTGCCCCATGGACTGACCCTTTCCCTCTTGTCCCTGTCTCTTCTCTCTCTCTCTCTCTCTCTCTCTCTCACTCTCACTCTCACTCTCACTCTCACTCTCTCTCTCTCTCCCCCTTACTCTCTCTCTCTCTCCCCCTTACTCTCTCTCTCTCTCTCTCTCCCCCTTACTCTCTCTCTCTCTCTCTCTCCCCCTTACTCTCTCTCTCTCTCTCTCCCCCCCTTACTCTCTCTCTCTCTCTCCCCCTTACTCTCTCTCTCTCTCTCCCCCTTACTCTCTCTCTCTCTCTCTCCCCCTTACTCTCTCTCTCTCTCTCTCCCTTACTCTCTCTCTCTCTCTCTCCCCCTTCCTCTCTCTCTCTCTCTCCCCCTTCCTCTCTCTCTCTCTCTCTCTCCCCCTTCCTCTCTCTCTCTCTCTCTCTCCCCCTTCCTCTCTCTCTCTCTCTCTCCCCCTTCCTCTCTCTCTCTCTCTCCCTTCCTCTCTCTCTCTCTCTCTCCCCCTTCCTCTCTCTCTCTCTAACTGGGTTAACATATTTCAAAGTTTTCATTTGCTGTATTGGTAAAAATTTCCAATGTTCACATCCTGCATAACCCTGTAGTGTGTACAAGAGGTTATTGAACCTTTTGTAAAAACAGCAGCATTGCTCTCTTTCCAAATTTCTGTAAATTAACAACCATATTTCTTCCCTAAAGGGTTCGTATCATGGTTTGTCATCCTTCTGCTCATCGCTCCCATTTCACCACTTCTCCTTTGTCCTGTAACTCCCCACCTGTAATTTCAACAGTTATTGAGTGTTTGCAGGGCTTTTTTGCACCTTGTAACTAGAGGCTGCACCTGTCATGTTTTATCTTTCTATACGTTTGATCTGAAACTCAATTGCTATTTTCAGGGTAGGCCGACATATTTGAAATTTTAAAAAATGTACATAAAGGTATAACCTGATTTGCAGTAACATTTTCGATGAAATTCAAGTCTGGTTAAAACATGTGGGCCTATAATTTATTATAGTTGTTTATATTATTCTAGTTTGTTATAATTGCAATTGCATACATCTCGAGTTGAAACGTCGGATGCTTGTTTTTGGCTAGGCCATCCTGGACATCGTAGTGAACCTTCAGTTTGGTCTCATTGAGACTATTTGGCAAACATTCTGGCGGTACAGCCTCCCAGAAGAGGATGATGGAGGAATGGGTATACAGCAGCACAGGTGAAATCCTCAGGCTTTAATTTTTTTGCAGAGGTCATGGAGATGTCATTATTCACAGTGGAAGTAAAAGCCAATTGTTCAAGAGTTTATTTTCAATGAGGTCTCAGCAAAGGGATCAAATTGTCACCTAATCATTTATTGCATTGTATCTTATCATACATACCTCATGGATTGCAGGGACAGTGAATATGAGAAGAGATTGCCCAAGAGCAAACTGCTGGTTTTGTGCAAGTGGGAACCGATCCTGAAATGGATGCGCAGTTGTGATTATGTTCTCTACCAAGCTCTTGTGGAAGTTCTCATCCCAGATGTGCTCCGGCCAATTCCCAGTACGAATGATACTTTATTTGCGTATTGCCCATTTCGCTCTTTTTGTTAATTGTGCTTTTTTACTTCATTTCTCTGTCTTCCATTTTACCATTACAGCTTCGCTATTGTTATCAGCTGTTGTGCAACAATGGTGCCAATGCAACAAATGAAACTCTGACCCTTGAATATTGCAGGTGCGTTGACACAGGCCATCCGAAACTTTGCAAAGAGTCTTGAGGGCTGGTTGGCAACTGCTTTAGCTGGATTTCCCCAGGATACAATCAATGCAAAGGTGTGCATTCGTTTCCTGCTGTGATGATTTTTATCGAAATTGTGGGAATTTATTTTTCGTCGCCGGAGGCATTATGTTTTTGGGTTGTCCGTCCGTCCGTGCGTATGGGCCAAACCTCTTTTTTCTCAGCAACCACATGTCCAATTGAGACGAAACAGGGTAGGACTGACACCCATGCAGAATGTTTTTATGATAATTGTGATGTCATAGGACATGTGGTATGGCAGCCATCATGGATTAAACGCAAACAATTAAAAAAATATTTCTCAGAAACCGCTGAATGGAAAAATTTAAACTTGCCACATTGTCAAGAACTTCCAATAGGGAACAAAAGCAGGATAATGATGACATCATAGGTGAAGTGGTATACCAGTCAAAAATGTTTTCATCGAATTACTTATCCTAAAAATCTGAAATTGCATGCGCATGATCTATGACCCATTTGTATTGAAATATTAAATTTATGACATCATAGGTCACATGGTGTGGCAGCCATATTGGATTGAAGGAAAATATTAAATAATTATATCTCTGAAACCGCTCACCCTATCAATGCGAAATTTTACATATATCATCTAACAACACTGTTGCATATAGTTTGAAAATGATGATGTCGTAGGTCACGTGGTTTGGCAGCCATCTTGGATAGAAAAACGAACCTTATCCAATCAACATGAAACTTCACAAACGTGATCCACTGCCAATACATATGCAAAGTGTACATTGTTTATGGCCATATGTCATGTGGTATGGCAGACATATTAGCTTGAAAACCGATATTTTTAAAAATCCCTTCTCTGAAACTGCTTCACCGATCGATGTGAAACCTGTCATGGCTGGTGACAATATGATACTTGAAAACAGCTGAAGGGATTTAAATTCAAACTTGTTTATTTTTAGGACAGTGCACGAGGGCATATACCCATTGTGAAACTATGCAGAGGCATATTGGCGACACGATCGCATTGTTCTAGTTTGTTTTTGAGTTTGGATGAGTGTGTCCTTGATGAGTTTCATTGTCCATTCAAAATTGTGAGATGCCACATTTTGTTTTGTTATATGATTCTGCACAAGGCAAATATGTCCAGGCAACAATATATTAAACCTGACAAATGCACACAGTTTGCTATTTTATTTGATACTAGCAGGGGTACCCAGTGCCAACATTGTACACTGCTGTTCTAATCATGTTGGAATTTGGAAGAAATCCAATTTTTATAGTTTTTCCCCCATTTTTTGTGGGTGCCTAAAACACTTCCCTGCATCCACTTAGGAATGGATCAGGGATCATTTAATATTACCTTTGACATAGCTGCAAAGACTTATGCACTATAAAGTCATTTATAAAAAAACTCAACTTTTTTTTTTCAAAATTCTTTTCCTGAAATAAGTTAGGTCATATCACATACTACAAACATGGCACTCACTGATGAACCTCTGAAATTTTGACGAAGACCCGTTTGACCAGCTCTGAGAAAAATGGCAACATACACACACAGACAAACAGACCCGTCTATCTTATAGTAATGATAGGGGAAACTGATTACCATTAAATATTTTTATTTTCAATTCAGCAAACCTCAATATACTCGATCGTAACTTAATATTTACTGAATAAAGACCCAAAATGATGGCATTTGCCTTTGATTGTGTGCACCGACTTTCCTCAAAAAGAGACAACATCTGTAACCTGCACATGGAAAAACTACAAACTCAATGGTTATCTCACCACTGAAAACCCTGGTGTTTAATGTCAAAATATTTTCACGAGTTCCATAAACCAGTCAAGAGTTACCGAAACTACTTTCACTTGCAATATCGAAGAGGGCACAAAAGGACATAAATATATTACTCACTGCAACTCAAATATTGAAAATGCAGACTCAGAAGACACATCTTTCAGTATTTTAATAGTGAAGCAAACTTCCGGTGTCAATTGGCACTCTGCACCATCAGTTATGACTCCTGTGATGGTAAACTGCCATTCTCCCATGATACTAATGTGCAAGTGAAAACTATTTATTGCCATGCCAGCAATTTCTTCTCACACCAACGTATGAGTATTTCACTCCCCATCAACTCGTGCAATAATTCAGACCCTTTTCAGATAACTTCAACGACAGTTTCTCACTTTCTGGCAAGAACATTAATGAAGTTTTGTCCAATGTTTTGGCCGAGATATCCATCTTCAAACAGTTCATAGGTGCTATTGTTTGGGCCAGTGATAGAGAGATTTTTTAGACAGTATGTAATAGATGAATCAAGAAATCAATGTCCATACTGCTTTTGTCAGAAGAAGAATCACAAATTTTAATTCCCGAGGAGGACAACACTTTTGCTTACAAGGGAATACATAGCAAGGAACAATAACCTTTATCAAACCAAGAGGAGCATACTACAATTCACGAAAGCAAATTGCAAGATTCACAAAAAGTCCCAAGAGAAAATCCTGATACAGTAGAGATGTACGTCAAAGGAAACATCATAAGGATACACCAAATAACAGTAGCATGTACAGTATACAGTCAATATACAGTGTAGACAAACCAAGTAAAATCCTAAGTACAACATTTACAACATTTACAAACCCAGTGAAAATCCTAAGTACAACAAACCAACATTTTACAAACCCAGTGAAAATCCTACGATTTGGATGTCAGTCCTGACCTTTATATGAGTTGAAAGTGGGAGGAGAAAGTGGAGAGGGAGGAGCGAAGAAAGGGGAGGAGAGCAGTAGGATTGGTTAGGCAAAGTGTAGGTGGGAGGGATGAGGGCAATGGGGATTGGTCGAATGAAATATTGGAGTGGGAGGGAGCAAGGATCGAGGGATACAATGTGATTGGTCGAGTGAAATGTTCGAGCAGAGGGATATCCCGCTGATTGAGGGATGCATATTAAAATATCCTTAATGAGGAAGATGTGTTCTTCCAGACTCTGCGGCGCCAAGATTCTCCCAATTCTGCTTGGAGATTTTCAAGGACCTGTAAAGTCATTCACTTCATGTGAATGTAACTACAAAAACTATATATATGTATTTACTAATTAAACTTTAAATATTATCTTAGAAACAAGCATATCAAATTCATCTTTGTCAACCGCAAAACTCATTTTAACATTATTAAGTCGAATATAATATAATATTACATTACAAAACCGATATATATTTTGCAGTGTAAGAAAAGTAAACATATATATATTTTGCAGTGTAAGAAAAGTAATCTTATATATATACATATATCATCACAGTTTGCTATTTTGCATCACAGTTTGCATCACATATAACATCACATTAGTTTGGCGCATGTGTTTGTTTGGCGGATGTGTTAGTTTGGCGGACGTCTTAGTTTGGCGCATGTGTTTGTTTGGCGGATGTCTTAGTTTGGCGCATGTGTTTGTTTGGTGGATGTCTGAGTTTGGCGCATGTGTTTATTTGGCGGATGTGTTACTTTGGCGGATGTCTTAGTTTGGCGCAGGTGTTTGTTTGGCGCATGTGTTTGTTTGGCGGATGTGTTAGTTTGCCGGATGTCTTAGTTTGGCACATGTGTTTGATTGGCGGATGTGTTAGTTTGGCGGATGTCTTAGTTTGGCGCATGTGTTTGTTTGGCAGATGTGTTAGTTTGGCGGATGTCTTAGTTTGGCGAAAGTGTTTGTTTGGCGGATGTGTTCGTTTGGCGGATGTCTTAGTTATATATATCCGGGTAGCCATCTCTGGCCCAAGACTTTCTCAGTAAATCT
Source organism: Myxine glutinosa (assembly GCF_964187855.1). Taxonomy (NCBI): domain Eukaryota; kingdom Metazoa; phylum Chordata; class Myxini; order Myxiniformes; family Myxinidae; genus Myxine; species Myxine glutinosa. The sequence continues at coordinate 229,472,374 of NC_136261.1, forward strand.
TTTGTGTTATATATATATATGTTATGTTATATATATATTCAAACCAACAATATATATATATATATATCACAAAAGATTTACTGAGAAAGTCTTGGGCCAGAGATGGCTACCCAGACGGAGTAAACCTACATGCAATTGTATGAATTACAGGTATATTATCTCCGAACCATTTTTCAGTTTAGTTTTGTTTTTAAACTCAATACTACACGCAATTTTTTATAGTTCTATTCACAAATTTTCCAAACTTAGTTAAAACATCAAATTGCAGATGGATACGTGAATTACCATCCCCCAGAAGTCACGTAGGCAAAAGTGGTAGGGGACACACCTTACAAATATTTACATCTAATTTATTAAAACAATGGTAGTTTCAGACCTCGTACTGAGACGATTTGCCATAACGAACACTTGTTTGTTAAGCGCAGGACAAGCAAGAATCGATAGTGATTAGTTTTTACCAAACAATGGACATTGTAAACCACTTAAGGAATGCCAATTACTTCAGATAACCTGGTTAGACAACGTGGCACCAGCTGTCAATTGTATTATTTACCTTGAAAACAATATCCTTCTACAACTTACTTATATAACTCAATAAAAAACATTTCATAAAATATATTTGAGTATATTTTAAAGACATAACGTAACGAGATATCCTGAATCATTACATGACATTGTACAGAATTATTTATCATTTGGGAAGACCTGATCCAACACTATATTTCAAAAACACTCTATCTGTAATTATATTACCCTCAGTCATAAAATGATTTTACCATGACAATATGTGGTCTACCATTGCCTCTACTAAGAATTTACTTTTCTCGAGCAAACAAATTTGGTCAGAGTGCCAGCGATAATTAATAAACACAAAATTCGGTCGTGAGGTGTGCAGGTCCCAAACATGATTTTTACAGGTTGTAGCTCATAAAAATTACTCGATAAATTTACACTTCCACACCAGCATGAGTTGGCAAGGTGGGTAGGACTTAGAGAAAATATTGGATCTGTGCTTTGTCAATTTCTGATTGGTGTCTGCTTTGAAGTGAAGCCCCTGTCCTGAGCCTCTCTGATGTTGTCCACACATGCATCCATATCCACAAGTGGTCAACTAAAAAGAGTGGAGTTTATAACTGCAGCAATTGCACGTTTGTGTAGTTGAGATTACGAGGGTTGTAAAAGTTCAATAAACCACTTGAAGAGGAAGCCTTCGTTGGCAGTAGGCATCACTGAATAGACAGTCATGGCCAAAAATATTGGCACCCTTGCACTTTTTGCAAATAAATCACAATTTTTCTCTAAAAATAAGTTGAAATTGACGAAAGTATTTTGCCTCCACAATTCTTTATTTCACTGTTGATATTACAGAACCTTTGTTTTTGATGCAGAACTTAATATATCCTTTTAAGTCAGAAAATAAAAATAAATAGCATTGACAAAATTATTGACACCCTTGACTTAATATTTGGTAGCACAGCCTTTGGACAAAATAACTGCAGTCAAGCACTTCCTATAGCCATGAATGAGCTTCCTACACCTCTCTACTGGCAGTTTGGCCCACTCTTGTTGTGCAAACTGCTCAAGTTCTCCCAGATTTGAAGGGTGCCTTCACCCAACTGCTGTTATAAGATCCTCCCACACGTGTTCAATGGTATTTAGATCTGGACTCATTGCTGACCACTTCAGAACAGTCCAGCGTTTTGTCTTGAACCATTTCTGGATGGTTTTTGAAGTGTGTTTCGGTCATTGTTCTGCTGCAAGACCCATGACCTTCGACCGAGACCTAGCTTTCTGACACTGGGTTGAACATTGCACTCCAAAATGCCTTAATAATCCCCTGATTTCATGATGCCATGCACACATTCAAGGCACCCAGTGCCAGAGGCAGCACAGCAACCCCAAAACATCACTGAGCCTCCTCCATGTTTGACTGTAGGAAAGGTGTTCTTTTATTTGAAGGCTTCATTTTGTTTTCCGTAAACATAGAGATGATGTGCTTTTCCATTAAGCTCTAATTTGGTCTCATCTGCCCACAGGACATTCTCCCAGAAGGATTTTGGCTTGTTCAGTTGTGTTTTTGGTCTCTCTCTCAGCTGTGGGGTCCTCTTGGGTCTCCTTCCATAGAACCCCCTTTCATTGAGTTAGCGACGGATGGTATGAGTTGAAACTGCCATACCTTGTGTTTGAAGGTCATCTTGAATCTGTTTGGCAGTTGATGGAGGTGCTTTCTCCATCATTCGAACAATCCTTCGCTACAATCTTCGATCAAGTTTTCTCTTGCGGCCATGTTCAGGGAGGTTGGCTACAGTGCCGTGGGCCTTAAACGTCCTGATATCATTGTGTACGGTGGACACAGGAACATCAAGGTCTCTGGAGATGGACTTATAGCCTTGAGATTGTCCGTGCTTGGCTACAATCTTGTGTCTGACCTCCTCATACAATTCTCTGGTTTTTTATCTTTTCTCCATGCTCATTGTGGTACACACAGTGACACAAAACAGCAGAATGACTCCTCTCTATTCAAACTGGTTGAATGAGTGGTTTTTATATTGCAGGCACCTGCAACTCACCACAGGTGGGTTCAATTCCAAAGTAAACGAGAATCACCTGCTTGAAATCTAATTATTTCTAACAACCTCTTTCCTGCTTGAAAAATTTCCTGTCCGGGCCATTTTAGGATTTCTGTGTGGAATAAGCTAAGATTTAGTAAAGTTTTCAGCTTTTTTTTGTTTTGTTCCACTGCAAACCAAAGAAATACAAATGTGGATACCAAAATATTTTTTTATTTCAACAATTGTCTAGAAGAAATGGTGCATTATTTGAAAAAAGTGCAAGGGTGCCAATATTTTTGGCCATGACTGCAAGAGAAAATGAAATTCAAGAGGATATTGATATTCATGCAAGAAAATGTCGGGTTTTTGCTCAATTTGACTTCTTTTTGAGGAACCTGGCAGTGCAGGTCTGCTTTGAGTAAGAAGTGACAATACTTATCAAGCCATTTCTTCATCCCGTACTACTGCACTCACCATATTTTGCTACACTAAGTTTATGGACTTGCCGCTTGGCTACCAAATCAAGGCTGTGCATTTGTGAAGATGTCATGATATTCTCTATTTCTGGCATATGGATTTGTGCATCTCTCCTTTACTCTGCTCCATCACCATCCCCTTCTTCCTTTTGCCTCTCCTCCTCTTATCTACAAACTCCCTTTTATTTCTCTCAATTTTTTGGGACTTTTGTGCCACCTTCCCCTCCTGCACACATCGATGAAACATGAACTCTTATTTAACAATGTGCATCGATGAGCTCTTATTTGATTTAAACTTTCACTCATCCTTAACTTCTTTGCTTTCCTTCCCAAGATTGGAGCTGTCAGTGCTTTTGCACAGACTCTACGCCGCTACACATCACTTAACCACTTGGCTCAGGCTGCCCGTGCCGTACTACAAAACACTTCTCAAATCAATCAAATGCTCAGTGACCTCAATCGGGTCGACTTTGCTAATGTGCAGGTGGGTATCACTGCATATTCTCTTTGCCAAGATTACAATTTGATTGTTGTAGCAGCTGACTTTTTTTTATGCAAGTGGACAAGGACTATAACGATAACTGTTTTCTATCATGTTACTGCTTTGTCTCAGCTGTAGATTTATTTATTTTATTTTTTTGAATCCAAGCCTAGAGGTTCTGCAGTGCAAAACCTCCATATTTAAGATCAAATCATGAATCCTAAAGTTATTCCCTTTCATCCTCCTCACCCTCTTTCCCTCCAATTCAACCCAATCTAATTTTTGCCATTTTTTGAACTGTTTTTGAACAGGAACAGGCATCGTGGGTTTGTCAGTGCGATGAGGGAATGGTGTCACGACTTGAGCAGGACTTCAAGTTGACATTGCAACAGCAGAACTCCTTGGAACAGTGGGCTGGCTGGCTGGATGAAGTGGTTACCCAAGTGTTGAAGCCACATGAGGGTGTGGCCAGCTATCCTAAGGCTGCTCGGCAGTTCCTGCTAAAATGGTCTTTTTACAGGTATCTCGCAATGTGCATTTTATTATATCCTAACCCTCGTTCTGTTTATTGTGATATCAAACCTGTGGCATTGCAATTAATTCCAGGAAGAACTCTCATCAATGAGCACCTACTTAGAAAGACTGTAACTTGTGCATTCTGGTTTTGAGCATTTGTTTTTCCTTTATGGATGTGTTAAGCTTGTAAGCCTGGGTTCACTTAACCCTCTGGAGTCTACAAGCCGATTCTATCGGCTTCACGCATGCGCCAAAATGTCTACAAGCAGAATTTATCGGCTCTAACCACATTCAAATTTACCGCGCAATTACAAGTGAATAGAAGACTCCAGAGGGTTAAAGGGGAGCCCAAACGCTCAGACCACCTCGATGCTAATCTATACCTTGATACCCGACAAAATAGATATTATGTGTCTTTTTCCGATTTGCAATTTATAAAGTACGTAACTTTGCGATTAAAAGTCGAAATCTTCTTCTTCACGATTAGCTGTGACGTCACCTAGTGAAAGCGCCTGCCACTTCCGTATTGTCTACGGATAACATCAAGGAACGATTTAACTCAAACGGTGAATAATTTTCGAATTTCTACAAATACGCCTCGTCGATGCGTCATTGGTGGTTGTAGTAATACAAATTGAGATGGTTTCATACTACACCAATGGCCGAAAGATCCAAGGGTTGCCAGAAATTGGACAAGGTTTATCCAAAATACCCGAGTGTGGCAAGGGCCTACAAGATGTTTGGTTTTTGAGTTTGAAACGTTTTACAGAGCACAGTTATGAAACACCAGAGATGGCTCGGTCTTGTGGTTTTCCACCACAATTAAGAGAGGATTAAGAGGAAGAAACACCCGTCGCACGAAATTGTCGCACAATCCGTCGCACAGTCCCATCAGCGGTTTCGGAGAAGTTTCAAGTGACGGAAAACGCGCCATCGCATAAGCTCCGGTGAACTTCGTTCCAGGTGAGCTAAAAATAATTTTGCATTTGGGTTCTCCTTTAAATTTCTCCACTATTAACATTTCAAATTATTTTTCAAGTTTTCCTTCATCTATATAATAATAGCGTAAGGACTCGACTTTGTTATCCCTTTTACGCCGCATCCAGTGACCCGATGCCCACGGCACTAATGGATTTACGATCTACGAACCGCGCTCTTTGTTTATCACGTACAGCCATACTCGAAAAATCTGAATTAGCCGACGTTGGGGCCCAAAATCATCCGATTAACGGCCGATACGACGCCATCTTACGACGCCATCTTATTGGCGTCTGCTGGGTGAAGGCGAAGCAAGCCGTCCGCTGATTGGACAGTCGAAGGCGACAGCAAGCCGTCCACTGAGTGGACAATCCCAGAGTGGTGCTATGCCGATTCCTATTACGAATCCATTCATTTTTCAAAAGTATATCGTAGCGTTGTCATTTAAGTAGATTGCAATAAATATGTTGTTCATATACGCACTCTTCATTCTCATCTTTCTTCCTAACTCTTACTCGGACAAGCAAATCCCCTATGCAATCCATAATGGTACACTCTATCCATACACCACATCCTCCCTTCCGTGGATGTTCCACGGGTTTCGGCTAGTTGTTTATTAATTCTCCTGGCAGAGGCACTGGCTACGATATTTCAGTTTTTTCTTTTTAATAAATTTGCAAAACTTTCCAAAATCCTGTTTTCTCTTTGTCATTATGGGGTATTGAGTGTGGATGGATGAGGGGAAAAATGAATTTAAATGATTTCAGCATAAGGCTGCAACATAACAAAATGTGAAAAAAGTGAAGGGGTCTGAATACTTTCTGAATGCACTGTATATATATATATACTGAAACGCAAAAGAAACTTACCACCTTTGAAACCTTTAAATATCAACAATAACACTGCGTGTAGTAAATGTGTGAACTTATTTGTGGACAATAGTGTCCTCACTGTCAGACAAAACGGTCACGGATGGTCACTTGAACCTTCAATGGTCACTTCATAGCACAGCTGTTGAACAGCCGTTTTGACTGTCAGTGATTAGCCAAGGGGTACGGGATGATTTTAATGAGCTGCACGTGATGTCTTGATATTGGCTTTAAAAAGGCCAGTGCAAAATGGGCATTTTGACTGAAAAATTTGACCATTTTGACCAACTTCAAAAAGACCGAAAACGCAAAAGAAACTTACCACTTGTTTGAAATGTAATAAAATTGTAACAGTTCAAAATAAAACAAACCAACAATTGCTAATTGAAACATTGGCATTTTATTGATGACATGTCAAGTTTTTGACCAGGATACACCATCTCATCAGTTTGTTCTACAGTACAGAACAGCACAGGGTGCAATGTCAGTCCCCTTTCAATAGCGTGTGTGGCCACCATTGTTTTGGATACAGGCAGTGCATCGTCGGCGTATACTGCCTACCAGTCTTTGGATGGATTGCTGCTGGATTCTGTCCCACTCAGTCCTCAATGTCTGAAGCAGCTCTGCCCGTGTCCTGGCCCTGCCAACTACGCGTCTCCCAAGCTCATCCCACAGGTGCTCTATGGGATTCAGGTCAGGGGAGAGCGCAGGCCACTGCATGGTGTTGATGTTCTCGCCTTGGAGAAATGCAGTGGTAAAGCGAGCAGCATGGGGACGAGCATTGTCATGCTGAAAGGTTCTCAGTTCTGGGTGGTCTAGCAGGAATGGCAGCAGATGAGGTCGCAGGATGTTATCCACATACCGCTGGGCATTAAGATTCCCATCCACAACCACCAGTGGCGTCCTGTACCGGCCTGATATGGCGGCCCACACCATCACACTTGGGCCACCCCACCTGTTGGCTTGACGCACGCAACAATCGGCATATCGCTTGCCAGTTCTTCTCCAGACACGCTCACGCCCATCAGGACTGTCCACACAGAACCTTGACTCATCGCTGAAAGCGACCTCGTTCCACTGCGCCAAGGTCCACCGCTGATGCTGCTGGCACCATCTCTGTCGGTTGCGGCGATGGGCAGCCGTCATCACGGGGCCTCTGTATGGTCTTCTGGCAGTCAGACCATAGTCATGCAGTCGTCTTCGTGCAGTATCATTGGAGATCCGTGGGTTTGCATGCCTTGGAGTTTCTGCCGCAGTGCGGGATGCTGGACGGAATCGATCCCGCAGGTGACTTCGGACCATCTGCCTGTCCTGCCTTGCAGTGGTGACTCTTGGCCTCCCTGATCGAGGTCTGTCATCTGCAGAGTTGTGGAGGGTGTCTCTGTCCACCAGGGCCGATATCATCTGGTGTGAACAGCCAAGGCGACGTGCCACCTCACGGTAGCTCAGTCCGCCTTGCAGCATGCCCAGGGCACGCTGCCGTTGATCCCTTGACAATCGTGGCATGTTGATTGAAATGCCCATTTTGCACTGGCCTTTTTTAAGCCAATATCAAGACATCACGTGCAGCTCATTAAAATCATCCCGTACCCCTTGGCTAATCACTGACAGTCAAAACGGCTGTTCAACAGCTGTGCTATGAAGTGACCATTGAAGGTTCAAGTGACCATCCGTGACCGTTTTGTCTGACAGTGAGGACACTATTGTCCACAAATAAGTTCACACATTTACTACACGCAGTGTTATTGTTGATATTTAAAGGTTTCAAAGGTGGTAAGTTTCTTTTGCGTTTTCGGTCTTTTTGAAGTTGGTCAAAATGGTCAATTTTTTCAGTCAAAATGCCCATTTTGCACTGGCCTTTTTAAAGCCAATATCAAGACATCACGTGCAGCTCATTAAAATCATCCCGTACCCCTTGGCTAATCACTGACAGTCAAAACGGCTGTTCAACAGCTGTGCTATGAAGTGACCATTGAAGGTTCAAGTGACCATCCGTGACCGTTTTGTCTGACAGTGAGGACACTATTGTCCACAAATAAGTTCACACATTTACTACACGCAGTGTTATTGTTGATATTTAAAGGTTTCAAAGGTGGTAAGTTTCTTTTGCGTTTCAGTATATATATGTATAAATATAAATGTAGTGTAATGTTGACTCTGGACCTCTGGTAGTTTGTAACTGTTGCTGCGTTTTTGCCTGAGGAAGAACTGCTGAAATGTTCTATCTGGGTTATTCCCAACATCTTTGTTCCTTTCACATTTCTTTCTTCTTTTTCATATTTCTCTTTATTCATTCTAATTATTGCTCCTTCTTTATTCCTCTCTTTCTTTTTCTATCTGTCTTAAGAAAAGTGAATTCTTGCAGAAAATTTTCTGTGAGGTTCACTTGGCTGTGCCTGGATGGGTTTGAGGGTAGAAGAGTAGCAGCTGAAACCCGAATCCTATCCAGGTTCCTCCTGATGACTTCATCTTTGCTCTTTACTTCTTCTGGTTCCTTCTGATGACTCCAATGCAGTATTTGGTTTTCCATTTCATTAATAACAGATCCAAGAAACAAATCATTTTGTGTTCTTAAGTCTCTCCTATATATTGCATTTTTAACAATGCAAAATCAGCTTGTATTTGTTGTATTAAAAATGGGTAAATTCCAAGCATTGGTGAGAGAGATGTGACAAGGTATCACAGAATAATCACCAGTCTATGAGACTGTCCATCAGCTCATTCCACTGTGAGCTACTTTGTTAAATTGTCCACTCTGAACGCTCTTTTTGCCATCGGCCCTCAATTGATGTGCTATTATGTGTTTGATCTGGTTTGATGTGCTATTTTGTGTTTGATCTGGTTTAATGTGCTATTTTGTGTTTGATCTGGTTCGATGTGCTATTATGTGTTTGATCTGGTTTAATGTGCTATTTTATGTTTGATCTGGTTTGATGTGCAATTATGTGTTTGGTCTGGTTTGATGTCATATTATGGGTTTGAGCTGGTTTGATGTGATATGTGTTTGATCTGGTTTGATGTGCTATTTTATGTTTGATCTGGTTTGATGTGCTATTTTATGTTTGATCTGGTTTGATGTGCAATTATGTGTTTGGTCTGGTTTGATGTGCAATTATGTGTTTGGTCTGGTTTGATGTGCAATTATGTGTTTGATCTGGTTTGATGTGCTAATATGGGTTTGATCTTGTTTGATTTGCAATTATGTGTTTGATCTGATTTGATGTGCAATTATGTGTTTGATCTGGTTTGATGTGCAATTATGTGTTTGATCTGGTTTGATGTGCTGTTAAGGTTTTTTTGGGGGGTTTTTTCAATTATTGTAGTGAATGAATGCTTGAGATATATCATCAACATTTGAGATTGACAAATGAACATGTTTTAAGATTGACAAGTGATGAACATAAAATAGTAATTTGTGCTTTATTTCTTTTTTTGCCTTTTTCAGCTCAGAGAGTGCTCCAATTAATGTATGGCTAAGAAACCTAGATAAAAGCACCCTCTAATACTCTAAGTTGAAACAAAATGTCTGTCACTTGTAGAAGTAAACTTGTACTGGAATTGTAAATCCCAAACATATATCTTGGATGTCACGTATACCTTGAATTCCCTTTTCAGCTCGATGGTGATCCGTGACTTGACTCTACGGAGTGCTGCAAGTTTTGGATCGTTCCATCTAATCCGCCTCCTCTATGACGAGTATATGTTCTACTTGGTGGAGCAACGGGTGGCACGTGCTCGTGGTGAAACACCCATTGCTGTCATGGGAGAGGTGCGCAGGGGTTTGCCTTTTTCCATCATACACAGTTGGATCATGTAAAATAAGGTGAAAAGTAAGGGTGGGTGGGGAAGGGGGGGTTAGGGTTAGAAAATCTAAAGGGAAAATGAAAATACCTTTATTATTGGTTAATTATAAACGCCAGCTTTGTTTGCTTGCTTGTTTGTTTATTTGTTTGTTTAAAATCTTGACTCGTTTCTTTTGTTGAAGAGTTAATAGTCGGTTATTTTTATTTTCATTGTGGATGGAAAGTATTACATTGCCACTCTTTTGGGGCTGTACACAAAATATGTGACTCTTTTTGGCAGTTTTTTCTCCCCCCACTCCCCACCTGCCGTGACATTTGGTGACCCTTTGCTAATCCCAACACTAAAAAGTGCGTGACTCCGTGAATGAGAGCGATGTCACCTTTTTTAAATTCCCATTTGTTACCTCAAATAGGTTGTCTGTTAACTCAAATAAATGTAATTACTGTACATTGTCTTTAGTAAAATATTCAAATGTACTGATTTGATTACTGTTAATGTCAGTATCAATTCTGCTACTATTTCAAAATTTGAAAATACCAAGTTTTTCAGTTTCAGTATACAATGTGTTACAAAAGACCCAGACAACTTTGGTTGTTAATATATTTAGAACCACAAATGATACAATGATACCCATTGTTTTATATGATACAGAAACTCAAAGTTTTGTGCATACCATCAATACCTTCATTGTGAGTTCCGTTTGTTGTGCGCAGGACATCAAGGTGGTACACGACGTCTTGCCATGTTCAGCTCAGCATGTTTGTGTCCACCAGTGCACATGCAGCTGTAATCCAAGAACGAAGAGCCTGCAGGTTTGCCACCTTGGTGTTGTAGACAACATCTTTGACAAACCCCCACAGAAAAAATCAAGGGGGGTTATGTTTGGAGATCGTGGGGCCAGGCTGTGGTCCATCTCGGCCAATCCAGCAACCTGATATTTTTTTCATTCAGGATGCCTCAAACGACTAAGGCCCAATGAAGTGGAGCGCCGTCCTGTTGATATCAGGTTTCAGGTCTTCAATCTGTGGGAATAAGAATCCTTCCAACATGTTCATGTAAATTCTTGAGTTCACTGTATCCTCCGCAAAGAAAAACGGACCCACCAAGCGGTCATGCAGAAGGCTACACCACACATTGACCATTGGACTCTCACGTATGTGTTCAATGACCACGTGGGGGTTTTCAGAGCCCCAGATCCCTTTTGTATTGTGCTGGTTGACCTTCCCCGATACATGAAAGCAAGCTTTGTCTGTGAACACGACCTTTTTCAGGTAATCTTCATCATCCTCTATGCGACTGAGCATTTCCAAGGCAAACCCCTTGCATTTGGATCCATTGTTTGGTTTGAGTTCCTGCATAATCTGCACCTTGTAGGCATAAAGCTTCAGTCTTTATACAAAATCCTGTGTACAGTGGTGGTTGGTAGTCCCAGTTCTCTGGATGTGTGTTGGATTTATTTTCTGGGACTTTGTTGAAATGATTCGCGCACTGTTCAACGTCTGCTGCACTTGTGCTTGGTCCATCCATACTTTTCTGTTTCTGACCACTTCCAGTCTCCTTAAACCTCCTGTACCACTCTCAATACTAGTCCGCGATGGCGGATTCCTTCCATTCCTTGTACGGAAATTACGCTTAACTTGCTTGATTTGAGTGTCTCGTCTCACTGAGCTTTCTCCTGTGTATTCGACATTTTCTTTTGCATTAAACCACCAGACCTGAAAATAAAGAAAACTTTGAGTTTCTGTATCATATAAAACAAAGAGTATCATTGCATCATTTGTTGTGCTAAATATATTAACAACCAATGTTTTCCAGGTCTTTTTGGAACACCGTGTATATTGATTCCAAACTTTCATGTATCTCATATTATAATTTATTCTGGGGAAATACATTTTAATCAAATCTAAATAAATTTCTAGTGCTGCAGAATAAAATCCTTTGAATCATATCAAGAGGACCACCAATAACTTGTGTAAATCAATTATTTCATCACTTTGTGTGATGTCACATCGCATCAGCAAAGTCTTGTTTCTGTAAATGTATGAATAGACAACTTCCTTCTAAATTTTGTGATCTTTTTTCATTTAATTATGAAATTCATCATAAGTAAGGTACTAGACTTGCCACTGATATTCATTTTCCAAAACGCAGAACCCTTGCTTTTCAACATAATATTCATTTCTCTGACTGTAAAGTGTGGCATGATCTGTCAGATAGTATTAGAAAATCCCCATCATTTAATAACTTTTCATTAAACCTTAATTAACACTTTGTCTCTCAATATTATACATAGATCCTTTAAGAAATATATTATATATTTCTCTATTGAATTATCCCTCACACTTGTGCCTTCCATTGATCCATTGATGTACTAATCTTTTCATTGACTTTTCTAAACCGACATCCCATGAACACGTTTCTTTCAATTATGCCATGATTTATTTATATCTGTTATATAATTCGATCTTGTTTCATAGTTTTTTCTGAATATCACCTTGTACGAGTAAATGCGTTCCCGCTACAAGCCATGCTTTTTGGGGATACAGCTACTTAAATGTCTTTTGTATACCATGTTGATTTTGTTGAAGGAAATAAATGTTGTTTTGAATTTGAATTTGATCAGCTTCCATTTTGCAATTTCTTTTATTGGTGACATCCGACAGCTCAGTTGAGGAGATAATGTTGCCCTTCAACTCCCTCCAAATTCTAGAAATCTCTAGTTTAACTTCCTACCATCTCCTTTTCGGAAATGTGCGCTCGTAGCTTCAAATTAATGATTTAAACAGCACCATTGCCATTTTTGGACGGATTCAACCAAAATCAAGGTCATTCTAAATTGACATGTTCTGTCATTGTGAAAAGAAATCCAAGATGGCTACACCAATGAAGATGAAGATCGTGTCATTTGACTGTGGGTTTGACACCCTCCTCCCCACCCTGTGATGTTACAGGAAACACTCCCTAACCCCTCAAAGGGTCACTTGTTTTGTGTACGGCCCCTTATCTGAGTTGATTTTGAAAATTTGCCCCGTCTGGTTGGCTGCTTCATTGTTAATACATTGAGATAGAAAAAAAATAATTCCATGTCTTTGGAAGAGCGATTTACTTTCTTTCTTTCTTTTTATACTCTTTACTCATATAAAGTTGTATTTTTTTAAGTGGCAAATGTAATGTCTTTAAAACAAAATGAATGAATGAATGATCGTTTTAAGGCCATTTTCCCCGCTAGAGTGGGGGTTAGCCTTGCGGGTCCCATGACAATCATGGTTACCTGTTTGAGGCAATGTTTTTATGGCCGGATGCCCTTCCTGGCGCCAACCCTGAGTCGCCTCTTACGATGCGCAGGGATACGGTGTACCTATTCTAAACCGGGGTACACACCGGGATCATTCATCCCAGCAAGCTGGTACTCAATTTGCCGACCTCGGAAGGATGACAGGCTGAGTCAACCCCCCTGGTGTTAACTTAGCGATCGACCCGGATTCGAACCCAGGATCCTAGGATCCCAAGCCAGCACCCTAACCGCTAAGCCAACACCAGGCTTTAAAATACCAGGCTTTAAAACAAAATGGTGATAGATAATGCCTTTGATCACTGCAAGGTACAGAAGGCATATATAGTAGGGTACATAGATTGGGGGTAACATACCCCCCACCCCCCTCCTCACCCCAGGACTTGGTGAGACCAACATTTTTTTAAAGCTCTAAAATGTCCCAAAAACGTGTTCCATTGTTAACATTGAAACAAACTGAGCACTTTCATTGTTTTAGCCACCTTTCAAAATGGCCACCAGCGACCACATTTAACCAAGACAAACATGTTGAGGTACTTTGGTCAATGTACACAGGAATTTTCATTTACCTCCACATCAGACATCAACATCTAAGTCCAACACAATGCTATTGATGCTTGCTTTAGAGCCTACTCTCTAACAATGGTGAATTCAACAGTAAACCAATCTATTCATCATTAGATGCATCGGACAAGTCATCTTGATCAATTTCCTCGACATCTTCTCTATCACTAGATTCTTCATCACTATCACTTTAAATGATATCAGCTACAATATCTATCAGTCTATCAGAGATGATGGCACCTTCAGACCAGACTAGCTCAAGAAGATGAGTGTTCGTGTCGTCTTTCCAGCTGTGTTCCTGGACAAGAGGAGGATTGGGGTCATTCACGAGTGCAAGCTTCCACTGTACCATGCGGTAATTGGCCCATTTGATATGGGGCATTAATGACATCCAGCATGGTGGTAGTGTTACGTGGTCCTCCCGGTGACTACCTGGTCTCGGTGACCCCCGGACCGTGAGAGGAACTCCGCCAGAAAGATCTATTATTTATGCGCTTTCGTAACGCAATCAATATGAATTCCAATCAATAAGAAACCCCACACCAAGGATCCGGAATAATCAATGATATATTCCCCAAGCAATCAACAACCATCCACAATCAGCAATCAATAGTACAAAGATGTAAACTCATCTATAATAACTCTAAGATGGCCATCTTATACATTCCTCACGTGAGCCCCACTCCCGACTCCCTCCATGGTCAATGTCTCTCTCAATGTCTCCGTACGCCTGTAGTTCGATCTCCGCACGTGGGCGGTGGAACGGACCCTTCCTGACGTGCTTTCACCGGGCACGTCCCGTACCGGGAACAACGGCTGCAGCGCGCACCTCCTGGCCAAGCCAAGCGGGTAAAGCAAAGCAGGCAAAGCAACACGCGGCTTGCCCAGCGCGCGCGGCCCAAGGTGCGACCCGTACGCGGCCTTGTAGACGGGGAGGCGAACTGTGCCAGCTGCTTGGTTCCGTGCACGAACCCACAGTGACTTGACGTGTCAAAGGGTAGTTACACGTCCCGGTAACTCCTCTCGCCAGACGGGCTTTTAAACGCCGATTCTCTTACGTTGCTCAATAGCGATACCGCTCGCGTCCGAGCTCGGCGAGGAAGAAGAAGAATCGTCGCTTCTCTCCAGGACCTCGTGTCTTTCTCCTTCCGTTTCCGGTCTCCTTTTTCCCAGAAGGGCTCCTGACCCTTTAATCACAACAACCTTTAATCGACTACACATTGATAAGCAAAGACCTGAATAGTAATTCACATGAATTCGTAACACTCCCCCCCTTCAAGAAAGAAAGTTTGAACCCAGCGAAAACTTTCTTTGCCGGCCAACTTGGATAAACAAACCAGATAACTCACCCCCACCCCCCCCAAATCATCAGTTCCCCCCGGGCACAGTCATCACTTAAAAATAAAGCAACAATATTTCACCCAATCCCCTAGATTAATTCCCTCTGGACCAAGCATCAACCACTTCTGGTTTCTCTTGAATGACGGTTAAGAGGTGGTGACCAAAGCCCCAAAGTTAAACCTCTCGATAGCACTTTTTCGGGAGGCCCAGCTGAGTATTCCCTACATGGACGCCTTAAGGAATGTGGAGTTCACGGTTAGTCCGGGGAGGAAAGTTCATTACATGGACGCCTTTGAGAACGTGGAGTTCACGGTTAGTCCGTGCAGGAAAGTTCACTACCTGGACGCCTTTAAGAACGTGGCGTTCACGGTTAGTCCGTGTAGGAGCCCCGGCTCGGCGGCTCCCCCGTATCTAGTGCTTCAACTTCTCCAGACTCCTAACAGTTACGGTGGGACCCCTTGTCCCAGCCGTTACTTGACTGGCGGTCTCCTTCTCGGCCAGTGCTCTGACATTCCTTCTTTCGGGAGGTGCCGTAACTCTGGGAGCCTCCATAGTAATATCGGCTGCTGCCAACCCCAAAACTACCGCCAAGTTGTCCTCTTCGGTAGACCTCTCGACGCCTACGAAATGCCTTCCCTACTGTTATGGTCCGACCCTCCAAAGCCTTACCATTCCAATTCTTCTCTGCCTCTCTGGCCTCTCTTGGGCTTGCAAACGTGACAAAGCCGAACCCTCTTGACCGTTGCGTTTCCCTGTCTTTTACCACCCGCACTTCCACCAGCGGCCCATATCTGTTGAAGACAGAGGTCAGAACTTCTTCCTCTGTGTTGAAGTTCAGTCCCCCTACAAATAACTTGGAACTTGTGTCGCCATCCCGAGCTGGGGTGGTGTTATTTCCCCTGCGGGGCTCTTTATCCACCCTCGGGTTACCATAAATTGGCCCCCCGGCCAAATCATTCCCGATAATCACAGATACTCCCTCTACAGGAAGCGTGGCTTGTAAACCGACGGTGACTGGTCCTGACACCAAATCGGATTCCAAATGGATGACATGAAGGGGGGCACTAACACAGCCACCGATCCCTTGTAACCGAACACTATCACCAGTTGCGGTACTCTTTGACACTGGCAAAATGCCTTCAAGCATTAAGGATTGATGGGCTCCTGTGTCCCTCAAAACCCTAACCGGTCTTGGGTTAGTCAAGTCTCCCTTGAGTGAGACCAACCCCTCATAAATAAATGGTTGGTAACTCTTCTGTGGGCGATTTCTTACGCTTGCCATCGCATTCGGAGTGGTAATAGTCGGACTCCGCTCTGGGTTTTCCCTTTTCATGAGGTAACAACTGGACATCAAGTGTCCCGGTTTCTTGCAAAAAGCGCAAGTAGGCCCGGAGGAAAAACTCGGGGTCGGCCTTGAGCCCCCCGAAAAATAAGTTTGTCTTGGGCCCGTAGCCCTCTGATTTCTAACAGTTGGGGTATCAGAGTTGTCCCCATAATCATCTCGAGGCCACCGCCATGTAAGGTCGTTCTCCGCACCGGGTGTTCCATAACTCCCCTGCTGAAGTCTAGGCGAGGAGTTAGGTTTGTGGACCCCTATCCGGTGTGTTAAGGCATAATCATCTGCCATGGTGGCTGCGTCCCACAACTTTGGTACTTTCTTTTCCTGCAGGTACACTTTGATGTCCTCGTGGACACACTGTTGAAATTCCTCCACCAGGATCAAGTCACGCAATGTTTCGAAGTCTTTCCCGACTCCTTTTGACTCACACCACCGATCAAACATGTTTTCTTTCACTCTGGCAAACTCCACATGGGTCTCACTCTCCCTCTTCCTAGCATTCCTGAATTTTTGCCGGTAAGCTTCCGGAACCAACTCATAGGCTTTGAGGATGTGCTTCTTCAATACCTCATAATCTGCACATTGGTCCATTGGTAGCGCCGAATAAATCTCTTGAGCTTTTCCCACCAGCACACTTTGTACTAGTATGGTCCAGGCCTCCTCCGGCCAGTTTAACTGTCGAGCCACTTTCTCAAAGTGTGGAAAAAATTTAGCGACTTCCTTTTCACTGAAGGGTGGAACCAGCCTCACATGTCTGCCCACATCCCAGGTGGTCTGGCTAGGTGTCGACCCCGTCAGCAAGGGTGGTCCCTCTCCCCGTTCTCTCATTAACTCCAGCTCCTTGAATTTAATTTCTTGCTGAAGCTCCATGTCACGTTCCTTTAATTCCCTTTCCGCTTTTCTCTCCTCTGCTTCGAGGTCCCTTGCAGCTCTCCTCTCCTCTGCTTTTCTTCCTTCTAACCTTTCCTGGAGTTCTCGTTCCACTCTCCTTTCCTCTGCTTGTTTCTCTTCTCTCCTCTCTTCTGCTTTCCTTTCTTCTTCTGCTCTTTCCTTTTCTGCTTTCCTTTCTTCTTCTGCTCTTTCCTTTTCTGCTTTCCTTTCTTCTTCTGCTCTTTCCTTTTCTGCTTTCCTTTCTTCTTCTGCTAACCTTTCCTGGAGTTCTCGTTCCACTCTCCTTTCCTCTGCTTGTTTCTCTTCTCTCCTCTCTTCTGCTTTCCTTTCCTCTTCTTTTAACCTTTCCTGGAGTTCTCGTTCCACTCTCCTTTCCTCTGCTTGTTTCTCTTCTCTCCTCTCTTCTGCTTTCCTTTCTTCTTCTTTGATCCGTTCCTGGCTCCGTAATTGCAACTCCAGTTTCCGGAGCTCAACGTCTTCTGGTTCTTCGGGTAGCCACTGCCAGGCTAACTCGTCCCATGTTCCTAATCCCACCATAGACTGTATCACCGTGGTCTGCAATTCTGCCTTCCTCAAATTAGTTCGGACCTCCAAGTTAAAATGTTTGGCCAATTTCAAGAGGTCCGACTTTAGTAACGCTCGGAACTGTGCCTCACTCGGGGTTACCGCAAAGTTCTGTGCCACAAACGCCATGGTGCCTATCGTTAACACCTGTTAACCTTCACCCAAGACTTTACCCCAATTTCCCCAAAAATTTACCAATTAATACTTAATAAATTTTAATTAATAAAAATATTATTTTATTATTTTATGCAATTTTAGATCCCGGACGTAGACCCAATTGCGAATCCGCAAATCGTAATTTGGACGAGCCCCCAATTCTGTTACGTGGTCCTCCCGGTGACTACCTGGTCTCGGTGACCCCCGGACCGTGAGAGGAACTCCGCCAGAAAGATCTATTATTTCTGCGCTTTCGTAACGCAATCAATATGAATTCCAATCAATAAGAAACCCCACACCAAGGATCCGGAATAATCAATGATATATTCCCCAAGCAATCAACAACCATCCACAATCAGCAATCAATAGTACAAAGATGTAAACTCATCTATAATAACTCTAAGATGGCCATCTTATACATTCCTCACGTGAGCCCCACTCCCGACTCCCTCCATGGTCAATGTCTCTCTCAATGTCTCCGTACGCCTGTAGTTCGATCTCCGCATGTGGGCGGTTGAACGGACCCTTCCTGACGTGCTTTCACCGGGCACGTCCCGTACCGGGAACAACGGCTGCAGCGCGCACCTCCTGGCCAAGCCAAGCGGGTAAAGCAAAGCAGGCAAAGCAACACGCGGCTTGCCCAGCGCGCGCGGCCCAAGCTGCGACCCGTACGCGGCCTTGTAGACGGGGAGGCGAACTGTGCCAGCTGCTTGGTTCCGTGCACGAACCCACAGTGACTTGACGTGTCAAAGGGTAGTTACACGTCCCGGTAACTCCTCTTGCCAGACGGGCTTTTAAACGCCGATTCTCTTACGTTGCTCAATAGCGATACCGCTCGCGTCCGAGCTCGGCGAGGAAGAAGAAGAATCGTCGCTTCTCTCCAGGACCTCGTGTCTTTCTCCTTCCGTTTCCGGTCTCCTTTTTCCCAGAAGGGCTCCTGACCCTTTAATCACAACAACCTTTAATCAACTACACATTGATAAGCAAAGACCTGAATAGTAATTCACATGAATTCGTAACAGTAGTTTACTGAGATCCATCTTTGCCGTCTTCAATATCTTGTCAGTTTTGTTTCCCAGCATCTTGCGTAGCATCAACTCCTGCACCTTATCCACCTCCTTGATCCTGAAATGATAACAGAAACACTACAGTTAATCGTTGGGCGCTGTCGAATGTACGGTGATTATATAAATTATATACCATGTATTCAATAAAATAACAGGTATTGGTAATCAGATTTTTTCAAGGCAAATAAGCAGTTGTAATTCTGTTTTATATTATTAATTAGAATTACTATATTTAACTTTTTTAAGGCAATGCACATTCATTAAAGCTACATTTACAATGTATAACCTATGTTCTTACCTTGGGTATCTGTGCATGACGAACGTGAAGGCCCCCAGTTCATCCAGCAATGCCTTGTTGACTGTCCACATCTCACCCCGAACCATGAATGCCTCTTGATATCTTGGCATCTTTTGCAATTTCTTCACTGGATTCATGTCCCCCTTCCCTCAAAAAGCACTTTCTCAATCTTTTCCAGGATACACATAGATGCAGGGTGTTTCAAAAAAGTGGACTATTTCAACGTTGTATTGTAGAAAAATTGCAAAAGGTAGCAAGTTCAGTGACACATTGATAGAAAGCATACAACATGCCATTTTCAATGTGTGCTCCACCTCTGTTCAAACAGGCTTTAACCCCGACTCTGAAATTCTCCACAACTTGTCTGCAAGTGGCTGGAGTGGTAGCCTGACGGTAGTCCTACACCTCCTGTTTCAGCACAGCCAGGGTTCGAGATTTATTTTCGTGTAAACTTGACCTTTGGCAGCACCTGAAAAGAAAAAAAATTAATCCAATGAATTCAAATCCGGGCTGTGGGGCACCTACTCATGCGCTGTGCCCAAGGTGATGACACGATTTCCAAACAGCTGGTGTAGCAAGTCGATGGTTTCACCTGCAGTGGGTGGTCGGGCACCATCCTGCATGAACCATGCAAGTCTGAGTTGGTTTGGAGACAGTATCTGAGCGAGATCAGCGTGGAATTGACGTAGGACCTTACGATACCGCTCGCCTTTGACTGTCCCCGTCTTACCATTGGCGTCCTCAAATCAATATGGTCCAAGTATACCCCATCTGGCATTCAATACACAGAAGCAAGTGGACTTGGGTCCCTTGAGAGATATCTGACACCTCCTCAGGAGGCTCAACACCCCAGAAGATGTTATGATTGTTGATTTGCCCCAATCAAATGGAAGTGTGCTTCATCCCTGAACCAAAAGGAGTAGATCCAATTTGGGTAACTTTCCATTCGGTCACTGAACCAATCACACATTATTATGTGTCTTGTCATATTTTTTCCAAGCGTTCCTTCTTTTCCATGATGCCCAATCGTGAACGACTCACTTTCGTTGCAGTTAATGGTGTAACACTCCGATCACTCACTTTGATTTTATTGGCATTTGCACGAATCGTTAGTCAGGTGGATTCTGTAAGTCCAAGCTCTCGGCCAATATCCACTGCTCATTCACCTTTCTCGTATCGCTCGATCACTTTTAATTTCGCCTTCAATGAAATAGTTTACCTTTGTTTCTTTGGCACAGAAGCACTCATATCACTTGTTTATCCCTTACAAGTCTTCCACAAGCCTTGACTCTGTATACAAAAAAAGGAAAAAAGAAGCCATTGTGTAGAAGGATGCACAAGATATTACATAAGTTTCGTGGAGGATTCAACGTGCGCACACACCAAGATGGCTGACAAAGAACTGGAGGCCGAGGGTTGCCGCGTGTTTGGTATTGGTCCGTGCACACCAAGCATCTCGGGGCCCATCTTGGACTCATTCAGTTGGTGTGGAGTGATGGCGGGGTGATTGCCTGTAGCTGTGTAATAATAATAATTTAGGCACTATATGAAAAATGCTCCTAAATTAATCAGCCGATAAATAACGAGATAACGTTGTATGAACCACGTTATGCGAGGAATTACTGTAGACAACAAATAATATGGACTATAAGCAAAATTATAAGCTGGTTTTAGATTAGTTAAATTGAAGCAATATTTTATAACTTATTTTTACATCATTTAAAAATATATATATTTTATAGACAACCCATACTAAACTTTAAGATATTTTAAGAGGAAGGAATGTTACAAAATGTATTTCCTATTCATTCATAAATGGGCATGGAAGGTGCTATTCTTATTTGTTCTTGTCCTCCATGTAGTGATTAATCCATCAGTTACTTTATTGCAAGAGCATGGTGAACTGTTTAAAACATTTATCATGTATAGAGATATACATGCTCTTTCCATTCTTGTCTCTTTTTCCAACCTGTCTCATTCTTCAACATCTTAGCTCTTATATGAGTCTCGACTTAGTACACACAAAAAAAAAAACATTCTGGTGGTGCCTTGTTAATAAATCAGCCTGTCTCTAGTATGTGCTCCCCCCCAAACCCATCCATCTCTATCCCCACCTTATTCTCTCATACCAACTGCCTCGTGGACACTACAATCTTTACATCCGACAAGTTAGAGAAAACTCTGGCTGTTAAAACTCGCGGCAGGCCTTGCCTCCACTCTGTTGTTTTTCTCTGTCTGTCCTCTTCAGCCTGTCTTTCACCTAATGTCACCACCCATCTGCATGGAAGACAGCCAACGGCACCTCAATACTGTACAGTCTTGACAGGATGGCACAGCAGAATCACGCCTACATTTGAGCTGTCTAGTCTGGGTTTGATTAATCAGCCAAGCTATGGACTGTCAGATTGTTACTTTGCAAGCAGGGTCTGGCCCTTAGATGGATATTAAGTTGGTGTCTTATCTGTTAGTATTTGTTAGTGGACATTAAATATACCATTACAGTGTCTTTAAACAAAGAGGAGGCAAAGTATTGCCAGCACCCTGGGTAAATGATTGCCTTAACCTATAAGGACACTGTATTTGCGGTAAAGTAGCACCCTCCATAAATGATGCTACCAGCAGGCCGAACTCCTAATTCACTCCCAGTCCAATACGCATGCAACTTGAATGAACTCGAGGACATAACAAAGCATCAAAAACAAATCTCCTTAACCGCCGGCCGGTTCGCTTACTTCCAACCACAAGCAAAGTCATGGAATTATCACTCCAGCTGATATTGCGTTTCCTTTTCTCGTATGTCCTGCTTTCTGACCTCAGTTTGGCTTCCGTCCCAGCCACTCAACTTTGGTTTTGTGCTGCTTCTCTCTCCACAATAGATGGAGGCCCTGATTCCTAAGTAAGAGGCCAGGGATGTGCCTTGGGATATATATCGAGCATTCGACAGTCAGGTACCCTGCTCTTCTTGCCAAGCTTTTTGCCTGTGGCTACTTTCTTTCCTCATGTCTTGCTGACTTACTCCACTCATGCAGACAGCATGTAGCTCTCAACCGAATCCTCTCATCTCCTTTCCCAGTAGAGGTTGTACTGCTCCAACGCAGCACCGTAAGCCTAGTGCACTTCCTCCTACACATTAATGACCTCTCCAGAGGGTTTCACTCCATGCTGACCTGGAAAGGAACACATTTTCGTTTTACACTTGGAATATGTTTTTCAATCCAGATAAATCCCCACCTTGTCACCATTTCTTTTGTGAGATCGTCAAACTAACCCACTTATATATTTCCATGGTCAACCACTGGAAAACGTTGTCTCTTCACATTCAGCACCTCACCATCAGCTACAACATCTCCTGGGCTGACCATATATTGAAATATATGACCACCAAAGCCAGTCACAGACTGGGTATCCTCCGTCGTGGTTAGTCCTTCCTTTATAAATCTGAATTTCTCACAACCTACAAGACCTTTGATAATAGTTCAACAACGAAAAACACAGGGCCTATTTCTCTGTTATCACAGACAGGTTGGTAGCCTCTGTTTTCTTCCGCCTTTCATCAGGTCTTGCTTCCTCTGATCTTTCATTTCTCCATACTTTCCCAGTCACTCACATCCTTCAGAAACCCCCTCTTTGTGAAACTCTCAAAATGCATGCTCACTGTTCACCTCGACTCCTTTGTTCCTCTCTTCTCCTGCTTGTGGAACCTCCTTTCTTTTTCCATTCCAATCACGCTCTTTGCTCCGCAGCTTCATGTTGGCCATGCAGTGCCACCTCGGGGTATCCTCAATCCTTACCCGTGATCTTGTGTATCCTTATTAACTCTCTCCCCATCTATTTTCACATTGCTACATTTCTTTACCTCTCTCTCTCTCTCTCTCTCCCTCTCCCTCCCCCTCTCCCTCTCCCTCTCCCTCTCCCTCTCCCTCTCCCTCCCCCTCTCCCTCTCCCTCTCCCTCTCTTTCTATCTCTCTATCTCTCTTTCTCTCTTTCTCTCTTTCTCTCTTTCTCTCTCTATTTCTCTCTATTTAACTCTCTTTCTTTCTCTTTCTCTCTCTCTATTTCTATCTCTCTCTATTTCTCTCTCTTTCTCTCTCTTGCTCTCTCTATTTATCTCTCTTTCTTTCTCTCTCTTTCTCTCTCTATTTCTCTCTATTTCTCTCTATTTCTCTCTCTTTCTCTCTCTTTCTCTCTCTTTCTCTCTCTTTCTCTCTCTTTCTCTCTCTTTTTCTCTCTCTTTCTCTCTCTTCTCTCTCTTTCTCTCTCTTTCTCTCTATCCTGTTTGTTCCTCTTTTTACATCCACTTGTCCCACTGCCCCACTGTCATTGTGTGGCCTTCTACCCTCTGTTATCTCACTCTTCCACAAGAATCGACTTTGTATCCAACAAATGTTTCCATTTTGTGGTAAATAGTGTCTACTTGATCTCAGACTGTCCTTTTTAATGAACATGTACTGTATTGAAGAATGATTGAAATTTTGGTTTCACAACTTTAAATTCAATCAATCAAGCAATTTTATTTCTTATAAAGTGCTCTAAATTTTAAGCAAAATGTCAGTGCTTTACAAAAAAGGGTAAGATATTTATTATTATTATTGTTTATTATTATTATTGTTATGCAGTGGGGGAGCAGCTCAGCCAAATGTATATTTACAAGTGGAGGAGCGTAGGGTGTGAGGGTGGGAGGGGGTGGGGGAGCGATAAAGCTATCAAGTATTTACATATGTTCCTTTTCTTTCTTCTTCCCTTTACTCATAAGCTCCTTTTCTTTTTCCCCATAGTATCTGTAAAATGGAGAATAAAGGGTTCGTTGGGGGTAGCAGGAGGGTATTGAGCTCTAGCTAAGTCGTCTTGTGCCATGCAGGATCCTAATGATGTCTGTCCCTCCAGTTTGCCGACTTGGGCTCCTCTTTCTTATCCGTGAATGGAAATAAAGGTAAGGTTTCATCGATACATAAATGGGATTCTAAGTGACTGTTTTAAAATATATTTTAGCTGAAGGGGTCCCTTTACTGACCTTGGTTTGCATCTGTTTGCCCTGCAGATCGTGAGCCACGCCGCAATGAGTCCTGGGACTCAGGCTCCACAGATTCTGAAGAACCGGTTCACAAGCTGGCTCGCCAAGAGCTGAAGTAGGAAAAGGAGAAGGATTTAATAACTCGCTGTCACGCCTCGAGCGCCTTGCAAGCTCAAACCTGTGTTGATGCAGTGCGAATGCTTTAAATTGCTTTTTCTTTCCTATGCGTAATCATTGTTTGCATCTTACTTTGACTCTTGTTTTTGTCGGACTTGAAAGGTTGGTTATTGCCCATGTGTTTTTTAATTATCTCTTGTTGGTGTTTGTGTATTATTATTCAAAGTTTAATTTTATTTTGCTTGTTTATTTGATGCCCACCAAAAGCTTTCTTTTATTTATTTATTTTTCAATCGCTGTCAAGTTACATTTGATTTAATGGAAATATAGTACCACAGCTTCATAGAGTGTGGAACTTGATTTGCATTGTGCATCGTCACACATAAATAGTTCAAACTGAAGCAGACAGAGTTGCACCTTGTATAGAATCTTTCAACTCAGCTCTCGTGGCTCCCTCCCTCATTATTTTTTTCTTTTCTTTTTTGCTGCCACCTACACACAGACCCATTCAAACTCTTATGCTTCGCACAGTGAGCAGCAGTAGAGAGTGATTTGGTGACCTTTGAGCAGACTGCAAAATATGACGTTGGAAGCTCCCGCCATGCCCACCACAACTCATTTACTTATTTTATTACGAGTATTTCACAATAATGAAACATGATTGTAGAAGTATACCTTTTTAACAGAATTTTTCCCCTGCAATTGTAGTCGGAATAACTGCTTGGACATTTGTTGCGCTGAGTCTTGGGTACGAGGCCACAAACTATGAAGTCGTGTATCATCCTTGGAGGACCTGCAATGTACATCGTTGTGTTTGAAGTTTGCTAAATTAATAATATAATTCTCTATCTTTTTAAACGATGCAGATCCTTTAGGATGTGACTGTGCAGTGCGATCACGAGTTTGATTCAATGTGATGCTCGATGAAAATTATTAAATGGGGACGTTTCAAGTACAGTGACAACGTAAGTGCAAATGGCAGTGTATAAGTGCTTTGTATTGGTTTATGATTGGGAGGGGTATTGGGCAATGGTCAATTCATTTTATCAGTGATTGAGGGTGAGTAGAAGAGTGGGAGAGTTCAAGGTTAACCTTCACTTTTTGTTCTTGAAAATTTGAAAGGAAATGTGAAGTAATACAATTTGCCATATTTTTCAAGGTATTTCCCAATCACACCTACCTACATTAGTGTGTTGCTTCCTCAATGCCAAAGGCATAAAATCTTCAGGGTAGATTTGGAACCGTTTTTGGACATCTGTTTTCACATGCTCTTCACTTTGAAACTAGATGCCGCCAGATGCTGCTTGAGTGGTCCAAAGAGATGGAAATCACATGTTCACATATCTGGATGGAAATCACACCACTCAAAGAGGAGTGATTAAGCACTTCCCATCCTAACTTCTGAACAAATGAGAATTCTTCAAAAAGAAAAAAGAAACCCACACCGACTTTCCTGACTTACAGCTGTGAATGCATCAAGGCTTCTACACTTCAATACTGATTAATGCAGCTATTGGCCAAGGTCAGCTGTTGGACATGGGTAATGTTTGTGGAGGGGAGCAGGTGGGGGGTCACAACACTTGGTCGCATGTGAACGAGTTTATCTTCCATTGGCAATCCACATCCATTTTGAACCTTTTGCACCACTCAAACTGCTTCTGCACAATTGACACTTATCTACGGGCGAAAGCAGCTCATCTGTAAATTTCAGCTTGTTTGGCATTTTCTGTTCACCAAAACTTTTAATTAAAAAAGCACGATCACCCCAACACATGACACAGTGTTGATGCCTACCTGAGAAATACCCAGAATACTTTGCACAGCTATGACATCGGGTCACACAAGAGTAGCCAGGTTTTGTCCACTACCACTCGACACTACCACTTTTTCTGATCTGCGACTCTTTTACCATTATGTCGAGCAAAATTGCGGGTTAACCTTGAATAGTCCTCGCAATCCTTTATCTGCAGGAATTCTTTTTGTTCTATGCACAACAGCATTTTTTTTAACCCAGTCTTTCTTTCATTTTATTTGCTGAACAAATATGGCGACATATTTTCCACCCAACAAGGGTTGTGAAAGCCACTTTTTACATATTACCAAAACACATTGTTTCTTTTTGATTATCTAAATTGACTTTAATGTCACCGCCTTTTCTTTGGCTCACTTAACAAACGCAAGTGACCATGATTTGGTGAAACTTTTTATACTTGGTGTGGTTGAATTTGGTTTAGATTGGCAACAAATTTGTTTTACCAGAAAATTTTTAACATCTCAAAGAACCTGTGCATGAATGAAATGGCCCACGTGTAACAAAGCTGTCTGGATTTGCTCTCACTCTGTGTCTTTCTCATGGTCAATATTTTCGTCTTGTGAAGTGTTCTTTGATGGATTCGTTAAAAAAAAAAATATATATATATATATATAAATATATATATATGAGCTGAGGAGGTTGTAGATAGTACAGTGTAAACAAAATTATACAAAGTTACATAAAAAAGTAGTTGCTATATTTATATTGCTCTCTGCATAAAAACCTACAGATTGTTTCTGTCGGTTTTTGGTGTTTTTATTTTGTTGTTGTTTTTATTTTTCTTTATGGATGTGGTCAGAATATTGCAGAGTGGGTAGTCTTTAATAATGGTGTTTAACCATTAGGAACACAAGTGCCTGGGATATTAAATGTCTAAGATGACTTGATTCTGTGTACAGGGTTTAACTTGTGTACTGCAGACAAGAAGTGCATCATTGTAATGTGTTTGCATTTTTCTTTCGTTTTTCTACTTTCATGTCGTACCGCTTGCAAAAAATAATCCAGGCTTTTCACTTGGCTTTACTGTGATGCAGCCAAACCCATTTGTTTTTGTTTTGTAAAAAAAAAAAAAATGCTTCATTTTATTGTCGACGCTTATGAGGAGAGACAATTGAAAGTGCCTGGCTCGCATTTGTTTTATGTTTTATAGTTTAACGTGTTCAAGAAAAATTGCAGTGCAAGCTCATGGTCTCTGGTTTTTGTTTTAGAGTAAGGCATGAAAGGTTACTTTACAATCTTTATCTGTTTTATAGGGCTTTTTGTTTGTTTGTTTTTAGTTCCTTGTTTGACACTTAAGAGAAAAATGGGCAAGTAAAAAGCATAAATGATGACGAGATTTTAATCACTTAAAAAGGAATCCATCTGGCAAGGAAAATGAAGTTGGCAAACACTTCACTTTTAGGTGGAACGTGCCAGGAAATTGGACGTGAAAAAAAACATTTTGTATTATAGCTTCATTATGGAATGCCTTTGAAAACAAATCTTGCCTTTTATTGCACAAGCCAATGCTTAAAACAAGTTCTGCTTTACAATGCTTTCTCTTGTATAGTTATGTTCTGGGTTGGTTTATCTCAACATTCCAGGACTGCTGTTAAGAGGCTGTGTTTGTCATTTTCTGCCTTTTTTAAAATTATTATTATTATTATTTTTTCCTGTAGGCTCTTGTAATTAACATTGCAACTGGTCACCCATTATCCAGTGCCTTTTAACAACGAGTAATGGTTAAAGAAAAAGAAATCATATATATGAGCATCATAACTCAGATGTGCCTTGTGCGTAGCTGTGAATAAAAGCCCATGTTGCCTCTCATGCATACTGCAGTGACTGTTTCAGACTGGTTGGACAGGGTACATGATGTTTGTGCTGGATACAGCCGATACAAAACGCAACAACTTAGCCGTAGGTGCACCATTGGAGGCAGACGATTGTACGTTCCCCATCACGTTCCCCATCATGGGAGTTTGACTTTTATTTTGAATGGTGTATCAACCGATTATTATTATTATTTATGTTTTTTTTCTTTTTTTTTCTCAACACACTGTATACTCACAAACTCTTGCAGCCAAATGTCTGGGTGTTGTGGGGGAAGAGGAGATGGAGGAAAGTTAAGCCACTTTGCATAATATCCATTTGCTGTACTAAGCTCATTTTGTCAGACAAAATGTCATTGCAAACATCCTCAGGAACGGTTTCTGCACCGATTTCACTGTCGATGCTTTTTGTCATCTCGTGCATATATTCCATGTACCCATATTGGAGAAATACTTTTCCTTGTGATGGCTCAACTTGTGCAAGTCGACTGGTTTATCCCACTCTTTGCGTAATTGGCAGGCAAAATTCATTCATTTGTTTGGGAATGTCGTATTTGTACTTGAGCAGTCATTTTTACACGTGTACTAACCGAGTGGTTGTGCATCCCTTTAAAATAACAATTGTACAGTTGTTTATACAGTTCTGTAATGCCTGTTCAGTGCCTAGATTATCATAGAGTATATAAGTTTTTTTTCTGCAAGATTGTCATGGTTAGATTTGGTTTTAAACCTTTATTTAAGGTGGTACCAAACAAATGTACATACATTAGTTTTAGGCTCGGTGTGACAGAACGGCGATGTTTCTTGTGTGCTTGTGTGCTTTTTTATATATTTATAAATATATGGCATTGATGGCCTTAAAATAGGCATTGATGCTGCGCACCTGTTTTGTAGGTTGTGACAAAGTAAACATTTTGATTTTTTTGATTTTTTTGCCGACTTGCATTTGTGTATAAGACTAACCAGTTGTCACCTATTGTTCTGTTTGACATAAAGGGTGCAAGATTGCAGTTGGCTCACTGTCCATCTTTTTCTTTTCAATGGAGCGTTTCCCCTTTCATCTAAAATGTTAACCTGGGGTTTGCTCACGTGAACAAGGTGGGGGTTAGCCATCACACAATGTCGATAAATTTTTAATTATTTTTTAGTTTGCATCATTGTTTTATGACAACAGTTCTAGAAGTGTTCTTCTTAATTTGGTCTTCATACAGATTTGCGTATATTATGCGTGACGAGCTGAATTGCTTACGTTTTTATTTTCGGACTTGTTCCCTTCTCCTCAAGCACCCCTTCTCCTTTGCTCTTGTTCGCTCACGATGCCAGGCTAGCTGTGAACGCCATGCTGCAATTGCTATGTGGCACTTAAGCTTGATTCTTCCGTTGGCACTCAGAATCATTGACATCTGACAAGATATTGAAGCACAAAACAACAGTGAGAGTCCATGTACAATGGAAAAAGCTGTCATCAGGTTGTAACTGTGCACAAAACTTTCATACAAAGTTACATGAAAAATGTCCCCCCATGGACTTTGATGCTGCTTCCCATCTTGAGCCCCTTGAGACTATGAAATATCTTGCCCTCCTCGTCATTGTCGTGAGGCTGCGTTTCAGGATCTGTTTCTTCCTCACTACAGGCAGGTTTGTGGCCATGCAAGCATATATGGTCTCACTATATAGTCTTGCTCGCCCTGCCCTCTCACCTCTTCACAAAACAACTATCCCTTCCTCCCCCAACCCCTCCCCTCCAAGTTACACACATTCCACCAGAGACACTTACCATGTTTCTCTTCCCATGTCTAAGCTTAACACTCATCTCAATTCATTCATCCCTGTCTTATCGCCTGTAAAACCATCTTCCCTAGTCTGTTGTTGCCTCGTGCTTTTCCCACCAGTCCATCAAACTTGTCATCCAACATCACCTTGGACTCTCCCATACCCGCCTATTCTCACTGACACTTTTTTTTTTTTTTAAGTTTCGCCCTGAAGGGGTTGAGAGACTATTTCAACGTGTGTGTGTGTGTGTGTGTGTGTGTGTGTGTCTATATATATATATATATATATATATATATATATATATATATATATATATATATATATATATATATATATATATATATATATATATATATATATATATATATATATATATATATTAGGGTGGTCCACAGATATATGTAATATTTAATACTATTAAAAATCCATGCTCCACAAGGCTGCCCTTGGTCCTATGTTTATAAAGATCATATGAACCAAATATGAGGTCAATTGGAACTTATTTAGAGGTTGCTCAAAAAATAACATTTTTAATTTATCCTGTTTTTTTCAGATGGCAGAAACTCGCAGCTCTTCCACAGTTTGGTTGCTAGGCAAGTTTGAAAAGGAAATAATATGTGGGGGACTGCCAACCAAAGGACACACATTGCAGAAAATGGTGTACCATCACATACAGGAACACCATACAGTTCGTGAAAATGCCAAACTTAGTGTACAAGCTGTGTGTGCATACTGGGAGAAAGCACGAATTCCAGCGCAGAGTAGATTCCTGTGAGCACCAACTTTTGAAGTTGTATGATGCCTACAAACTGGAAAAGAAAAATAGAACCAAGACATTCAAAAACTATAGAGTGAAGGAGCAGATGTTCAAAGATGATCTTCAATCCCTCCTCGATATCTCACCAAATGATGCGCTTGAGAAAATGACGAATGAAGAAGACAAAGCATTCCTTATCATGCAGCGTGAGGATCCCTCAAGTTCATGTATGGGATGTGGACAACACTCTGGCAGTGAAGGAGAACAGAAAGCGTATCAGGCTTGAGAATGAAGATAAAAGAAAGAAGAAACATGCTGCTGAGACTCTAACAGCAATGCAATCTGTTCCATCAACATCGGCTGTGGTTGATGATGATGATGATGAGTGAGATTGAAAGCTCCGATTCAGGGGACAATGAATTCAAACTCCAAAGTCCATCTTCTGCCAAACAGGCGAAAAAGGCTCCCATCAAGGTGATCACTCCAGCAATAGTGGCAACTCTGGACAGAGTAAATCTCTCAGATCGGCGTGCTATGTTTGTGGCCAGTGCTTTTGCACAATCTCTTGGTCATACCATTGAAGACAAGAGCAAGCCAACAATAATAAATAATTTGAGTAATTGAAAATAGATAATTATCTATTAATTGATGTGTGATGCTAAAAATTCTGTATCTTATTATTCTTTAAAATTTGTCAACATTTTGAGCAACCTTTAAATATTGTCCAATCAAGCTCAAGTTTTCACCACAAACTACTTTCTTCAATAGGAATAGGGGTAGGCTTGTGGAGAAATGAAAATCCAATCTTCAAATTTTTGCACCACCCTAATATATATATACTAGTGGGGTCACCCGTGGGAATCCCACGGGCATGGACGTGTGCGACATTTGGACATCTTGCTTTAGATGCTGCACATTAAATTTTACAAAATGGTTACTGGCAATTCATCAGATCCAGAAATGGTGTAATGAACACAATTTATTTATTTCACATAATATGTGACCCCTCACTCCTCTCCACCTGACACTCTCCTCTCTCTCCACCCTCACGCCTCTCCAATCCCACTCCTCCTCACACTCCCCTCCAATACCTCCTCACACTCCCCTCCAATACCTCCTCACACTCCTCTCCTTTCCTCACACTCCTCTCATTTCCTCACACTCCTCTCCAATCCCTCACACTCCTCTCCAATCCCTCACACTCCTCTCCAATCCCTCACACTCCTCTCCAATCCCTCACACTCCTCTCCAAACCCTCACACTCCTCTCCAATCCCTCATACTCCTCTCCAATCCCTCACACTCCTCTCCAATCCCTCACACTCCTCTCCAATCCCTCACACTCCTCTCCAATCGCTCCTCACTCTCCTCTCCAATCGCTCCTCACTCTCCTCTCCAATCGCTCCTCACTCTCCGCTCCAATCGGCCCTCACTCTCCAACTCCTTGCTCCTCGCTCTCCAACCCCTAGCTCCTCGCTCTCCAACCCCTAGCTCCTTGCTCTCCAACTCCTCGCTCCTCACTCTCCAACCCCTCACTCCTCACTCTCCAACCCCTCGCTCCTCACTCTCCAACTCATAGCTCCTCGCTCCCCAACCCCTAGCTCCTCGCTCTCCAACCCCTAGCTCCTCGCTCTCCAACCCCTAGCTCCTCGCTCTCCAACCCCTCGCTCCTCGCTCTCCAACCACTCGCTCCTCGCTCTCCAACCCCTAGCTCCTCGATCTCCAACCCCTAGCTCCTCGCTCTCCAACCCCGAGCTCCTCGCTCTCCAACCCCGAGCTCCTCGCTCTCCAACCCCGAGCTCCTCGCTCTCCAACCCCTAGCTCCTCGCTCTCCAACCCCTCGCTCCTCGCTCTCCAACCCCTCGCTCCTCACTCTCCAACCCCTCGCTCCTCGCTCTCCAACCCCAAGCTCCGAGCTCTCCAACCCCGAGCTCCGAGCTCTCCAACCCCGAGCTCCTCGCTCTCCAACCCCTAGCTCCTCGCTCTCCAACCCCTCGCTCCTCGCTCTCCAACCCCTCGCTCCTCGCTCTCCAACCCCTCGCTCCTCCCTCTCCAACCCCTCTCCCCTCACCCTCCAACCCCTCGCCCCTCACTCTCCAACCCCTCGCTCCTCACTCTCCAACTCCTCGCTCCTCTCCCGTCTCATTCATTTTGGAAATGGAAGTTTCCACGCAACACATGAATTGTCACGTTCCTCAAGAGGAAGTGTCTCGTAATCATCAAATGACAAATGGAAAGTAAATTACATTGTGAAAATTAAAGATTTCAAATAAACCTATTTAAAGTGTATGTGCACATAACTAATTTTAAAAAAACGAAGAAATATCTCTCGGTAATTTCCTGAAACATATTTTACTTCCGGATAATAATGTTGAATGAAATAAGAACGAAGAAATATATGTCGTTTTTGTGACAACTGTCATCAAAAGTAAAAGTAATATATCTTAATGGAAAAGAAAAAGCGAATTTTTAATATATGTTGACATTTTCCCCGACTGTTATTTTAGGCGGTGAATTTTCGTGTATCATCGTGGCACGATTTAAAAAAATATATCTCGGCAATTTCCCGTGTGTGCGTGAATGTTCTCAATTATTTCTGACACCGAGTCTAAAACCATCGATAAAAATTAAATCAGATGGTGAATTCGGGATAAAATCGTGAGAGTAACTCAATGAATGGGCTTTATTTTACCGGCCTTTGGGAAATCATTTCGTTCCATAAACAGAAACTTTCATGGGATTCTCTTCCCGTTTTTTTTCAACCGAGTCTAAAACTATGTTAGCGACTGTTAAAAATGAAATGATATATCGAATTAGAGTTGAAATAAACCTGTGAGAGAGAGAAAGACAGCACGGGCCTAACTAAATAGGCCTCAAAGCTATTCAAGTTAATAAAATGGTGGATATTTGTTTACATGAAGCCTCTCCAAGAATGGGTGGAGCTTCTCTGTAAACAGAGTAAGCCACACCCCCGGACAAATGGACGGACAGACAGACAGAATCACCTTCGCCTATTATAATATATACGAGTGGGGTCACCCGTGGGAATCCCACGGGCATGGACGTGTGTGACATTTCGACATATTGAGTTAGATGCTGCACCTGTTTCACAATAGCACACACACACACACACACCTCGTTTTTTCATTTCTGTATCTCACAATTCGGTCTCTCTCTTATTCACACACCCACACAAACACACACACACACACACACACACACACACACACACACACACACACACACACACGTACACCGACACACATACACATATACACACATATACACATACACACACATATATACACACACACGCAAACACACATCCACACACACATGCACGCACACGTACACACACATGTACACCGACACATGCATATACACATACACACATATACACATACACATATGTATACACACACATGCACACACATACACATATACACACACAGACACATATACACATACACACACACACAGACACACATACACACATATACATACATACACACACACACACGTACACACACATGTACACCCACACACATGCACACACATATATATACACATACATACACACATATATATACACATACACACATACATACACACATATATACACGTGTACACACACATGTACACCGACACACATGCACACACATACACATATGCACATACACACATATACACACATATATATACACATACACACATGTACACCCACACACACACATACATACACACACACATACACACACACAAATACACACACATATACACATACAGACACACACATATATACACATGCACAAAAACACACACACACACATATATATACACACACATACACGCACACACACGTACAGACAAATGTACATCGACACACATATGCACACACACATACATATATATATACACATACACACACACACAGACATATATATATATACACACATACACATATATGCACGCACACACACACACACACACACATATGCGCGCACACGCACACACACACACACACGTCCCACATGTATATATCCCACATCCCACATGTATATACATGTTTAAAGTGTACGTGCCCTTCCCCCCTCCCCCGCCCGGCAACGCTGAGTACTTCTGCTAGTAACTAATGAAATAAAAACGAAGAAATATCTCTGGGTAATTTCCTGAAACTCGGTGAAATTCGCTGAAATTCGCTCGGTGTATCGGTGAAATATTTTATTTGGGCGGTGTATAATTGCTTCGAATGAAATATCTCTAAGCAATTTCCCGTCTGTGTTTCATGTCCATGCACACGTAAAATGGAGTTTGTTTTTGCACACGTGAAATGAACATGTGAACCTTTACTTCCGGATAATAATGTTGAATGAAATAAAAACGAAGAAATATAGTGGGGTCACCCGTGGGAATCCCACGGGCATGGACGTGTGTGACATTTCGACATATTGAGTTAGATGCTGCATATTCATTTTTACAAAATGGTTACTGGCAAGTCATCAGATCCAGAAATGGTGTAATGAACACAATTGATTTATTTCACATAATATGTGACCCCTCACTCCTCTCCACCTGACACTCTCCTCTCTCCACCTGACACTCTCCTCTCTCCACCCAGCACTCCTCTCCTCTCCAATCCCTCACATTCCTCTCCTCTCCAATCCCTCACCTCTCCAATCCCTCACACTCCTCACCTCTCCAATCCCTCACTCTCCTCTCCAATCGCCCCTCACTCGCCTCTCCAATCGCTCCTCACTCGCCTCTCCAATCGCTCCTCACTCGCCTCTCCAATCGCTCCTCACTCGCCTCTCCAATCGCTCCTCACTCGCCTCTCCAATCGCTCCTCACTCGCCTCTCCAATCGCTCCTCACTCGCCTCTCCAATCTCTCCTCACTCGTCTCTCCAATCGGCTTTCCCCGTCTCGTTTCTCTCGTTTTTCTCCCGTCTCGTTCTTTTTCTTGCTCCAAATCGGCCCGTCTCGCCCGTCGGAATCGGAAATCGGGCCGTCTTGCTTTCTTGCTTGCGCGTAAATAAATTGTGTTCATTACACCATTTCTGGATCTGATGACTTGCCAGTAACCATTTTGTAAAAATGATTGTGCAGCATCTAACTCAATATGTCGAAATGTCACACACATCCATGCCCGTGGGATTCCCACGGGTGACCCCGCAAGTTTGCATTGACGTTCGTCGATGGACTCGTTCGCCCGTCTCATTCGTTTTCTTGCTGCATCCTGTTCAAGTCTGCGTTCTTCATCGATCGTCTCATTCATTTTGGAAATAGAAGTTTCCACGCAGCGCATGAATTGTCACGATCCTCAAGAGGAATTTGTCTCGTAATCATCAAATGATAAATGGCAAGTAAATTATATTGTGGAAAATTAAAGATTTCAAATAAACCTATTTAAAGTGTATGCGCACATAACTAATAAAAAAAACGAAGAAATATCTCTCGGTAATTTCCTGAAACATAATTTACTTCCGGCTAATAATGTTGAATGAAATAAAAACGAAGAAATATATGTCGGCATCATTGTTGACGTTTTTGTGACGACTGTCATCAAACGAAAAAGTAATATATCTTAACGGAAAAGCAAAAGCGAATTTTTAATATATATCGACACGTTGCCGTCGGTGTCATGTTGGGCGGTGTATGATACACCATGACGCGATTTTTAAAAATATATCTCTGCATTTTCCCGCGTGTGTGGATTGTTCTCAATTATTGCTGACACCGAGTCTAAAACCATCGATAAAAATGAAATCATATGGTGAGTTAGATTGGAGATAAAGGCGTGAGAGAGACTCAATGGCCTTGAAGTTACAGGCGTTTGAGAATTCATTTCGTTCTATAAAGGGCAACTTTCATTGGATTTTCTTCCCGTTTTTTTTCAACCGAGTCTAAAACTATGTTAGCGACTGTGAAAAAGGAAATGATATATCGAATTTGATTTGAAATAAAACTGGGAGAGAGAGCAAGACACCACGGGCCTACAAAACAACCCTCAAAGCTATGCGAGTTAATAAAATGGTGGATATTTGTTTATAATTATATGAAGCCACTCCCAGAAGATGGAGCTACTCTGCAAACCGAGTAAGCCACACCCCAGACAGACACCCAACAGACAGACAGACAGAATCATCTACGGCTATTATAATATAGATATGTATATATATATACAACAGTCATGTGATTCACTTCTGATCGGACTGTCGACTGAAGACTGAACTGAAGACTGAAGACGATCGGACTGAAGACTGTTGGAGCTTCACTGATTTACTCACCTGCTTTAACCTCACTCAACATGTCAACTTTCCTACCCATAACCGTGGTCACATTTTGGACCTTGTCTGCTCTACTGGACTAATTTTGCACCATCTCTCTGGCTCTGACCTCACTCTCTCTGACCACCTAGCCATCACTCTGACCATCAACATCCCCACCCCAGCACCAAGGCATTATCGCACTATCAACTTCCGTAAGCTAAACGCTCTTTCACCTGCCTCATTCTCATCGACCCTCTCTGAAAAAATGTCCACTTCTCCCTTCGTTGACCTCCACACCCCTTCTGACCTCACTGACTACTACAACCACACTCTCTCCTCCTGCCTTGACCAACTTGCGCCTATAAAAACCAAAACAGTTTCTTTCACCCATTCTGCTCCCTGGTTTACCCCTGAACTCCGCCTGATGAAAACTCGTGCTCGCCAACTTGAAAGACTCCGCAATAAAACAGGTCTCACAGTTCACTCCCAGGCCTACAAGGACCACATACAACACTATAAAGATGCCCTCTCCTGCGCCCGCTCCGCCTACTACTCTCAAATTATCCACTCTGGCTCCGGAAACCCAAAAGCACTCTTCTCTACAATAAACAAACTCCTCAGCCCCCTGAACACCACCACCCAGTCATTCACAATAGACAACTGCATCTCCTTCCTTTCATTCTTCCAACGCAAAATTGAAAACATCTACAACAGCTTGACCACCGCCGCACCCGCTCCCCCTCAAACCACCTGCCCCCCCTTATCCTGCCATCCCCTGTCTCAATTCTCCCCAGTCTCCCCTACTGACCTCTCTGAACTCCTCATCGGAATGAAAACTGCCACCTGCACTCTTGACCCCATCCCCTCTAGCTTTGTCAAGGCCTCCCTTCCTGCTCTCTCTCCACTTATCATTGCAACAATAAACTCCTCCCTGTCTACAGGCATCGTCCCACCATTCCTCAAAATTGCTGCTGTTACCCCCATTCTGAAAAAACCTGGACTAAACCCTGACACCCTAAATAACTTCAGACCCATCTCCAACCTACCCTTTCTGTCAAAGGTTTTGGAACGCGCTGTAGCCACTCAACTCAAACATCACCTCTCTGCCAATAACCTGTATGAAACATTCCAATCCGGATTCCGCTCCAACCACAGTACTGAAACTGCTCTCCTCAAAATCACCAACGACCTTCTCCTCTCCTCTGATGCTGGCAACCTCAACATTCTCATCCTCCTCGACCTCAGCGCCGCCTTTGACACCATCGATCACACCATCCTCCTCACCCGACTTGAAACCACCTTTAACATTACCGGCACTGCCCTCTCTTGGATTAAATCATACCTCTCTGACAGACGTCAGTTCATCTCCATCAATAACTGCAAATCCCCCACTGCTCCCCTCCCCCAAGGTGTCACCCAAGGTTCAGTTCTTGGCCCCCTCCTCTTCATCCTTTACCTGTCCCCCCTCGGTCACTTAATCCGCCGTCATGGTCTCCAATTCCACTGCTTCGCCGATGACATCCAGCTTTTCATCTCCACCAAGTCCATCTCCACCGCCACCCACTCTATCCTGACAAACTGCATCACTGAAATAAAATCCTGGCTTCAAATCAACTTCCTCAAACTTAACTGTGATAAATCTGAAATAATCATCATTGGCCCAAAAACGCTCACCAAGTCCACCCATAACTTTGCCCTCAACATCGACGGTTTCCCAGTATCCACCTCCCCTCACATCCGGAATCTTGGCATCATCTTTGACCAAACCCTCTCCTTCGACAAATACACTAAACAGATCACAAAGACAGCCTTCTTTCACCTGAAAAACATCGCCCGTCTCCGTCCATCCCTCTCCTCCGTGGCTGCAGAAACCCTCATCCACGCCTTCATCACTTCCCGTCTGGACTACTGCAATAGCCTCCTTTATGGTTCACCCTCAACAATTACCAATAAACTCCAATACATTCAGAACTCCGCTGCCCGTCTACTCACCCATTCCCGGACCCGTGACCACATCACCCCCGTCCTTTACAAGCTTCACTGGCTCCCCATCTCCCAGAGAATCCAGTACAAAATCCTCCTCTTGACCTACAAAGCCCTCCATAACCTGGCCCCATCCGACCTGGCTGACCTCCTCTCCAGACACACTCCCACCCGCAACCTCCGCTCTGCTGGTACCAACCTCCTGACCCCCCCCCCCATCCGGACCAAATTTAGATCCTGGGGGGACAGGGCCTTCTCCATCGCTGCTCCCACCCTCTGGAACTCGCTACCTCACACCATCAGAGACTCCTCCTCACTCACCACATTCAAAACATCACTCAAGACCCACCTGTTCAACACTGCATTCAACATTTAACCCACAGCATCTAACCCCTGACTATCTCCTCTCCTTCTCCCTCCTTTGTGCTTTGAATATTTCCCTATTGATTCTTCTTTTTTGCAATTGTCTTTATGTTTTGCTATGCATTATGTTTTGCACTCTGTCAAAGCGTCTTTGGGCTTCCTGAAAAGCGCTATATAAAATAAATGCATTATTATTATTATTATTATGTGAAAAAGTAAGTACACCCCATGTAAAGTTTTGACTTTTTCAACATATTTCAACATACAGCTATTTGATCTTCATTTCAACAATATTGAAAGATAAAGGTGATATAATATAACAAATATCATGAAACATTTACATTTTGTAGTCCATTGTATAATTTAAATAAACATAAATGCAAATTTCGCATGTGGAAAAAGTAAGTACACCCCTACATTTATCACTACTTCAAATACCTAAAATTAGAATCAGGTGTACCAGCTCAGGTGCAAATGATTAGAACATCGTTAGAGAGGAACTTGGAGGAACCTGTCTTATTTAAACCTCAGACATTTAGTTTGGTTTGCTCTTTGTTGTTGAAGTGTGCGGCGTCACCATGCCGAGATCAAAAGAGCTCTCTGAGGCCTTCAGAAAGAAGGTTATAGATGCCTACGAGTCTAGGAAGAGATTTAAAAAGATCTCCAAACAATTTGAAATCAATCATTCGACTGTCCGGAAGATCATCTACAAGTGGAGAAGATTCCAAACAACTGCCAACTTGTTCAGGCCAGGCCGCCCCAGCAAGTTCTGCCCGAGAGCAGACCGCAAGATGCTGAAAGAAGTCTCTAAGAACCCCAGAATGTCATCACGGGACCTACAGGTAGCTCTTGCCACTGTTGATGTCAAAGTGCACGAGTCTACCATTAGAAAGAGGCTGCACAAATTTGATCAACATGGGAGGTGTGCCAGGAGGAAACCTTTTCTGTCAGAAAGAACATCAGGGCAAGACTAAAGTTTGCCAATGAACACCTAGGCAAAGACCAGCACTTCTGGAACAATGTGCTCTGGACAGATGGGTCAAAGGTAGAGCTATTTGGCCACAGTACCAGAAGACATGTTTGGCGAAAACCAAAGACAGCATTTGACCACAAGAACCTGATACGAACTGTAAAGCATGGTGGTGGAAATACTATGGTTTGGGGCAGCTTTGCTGCATCAGGGCCTGGGCAGCTCACCATCATAGAATCCACTATGAATTCTTCATTGTACCAGAGGGTGCTTGAGGATAATGTGAGACCATCTTCTCTGTCTGGAGAAGTTGAAGCTCAACCGAAGGTGGACCTTGCAACATGACAATGACCCTGAACATACCAGTAAATCCACCAAGGAATGGCTGAAAAGAAAGAAATGGAGGGTTCTGGAATGGCCAAGTCAAAGCCCGGATCTAAATCCCATCGAGATGTTGTGGGGGATTTAAAACGAGCTGTGCATGCAAGAAACCCCTCAAACATCGCACAGCTGAAAGAATTCTGCATGGAGGAGTGGGCAAAAATTTCTCCCAGTCGATGTCAGAGATTGGTAGACAGTTATAAGAAATGCCTACTTGAGGTTATTTCTGCGAAAGGGGGCAATACCACCTATTAGAGCCAAGGGTGTACTTACTTTTTCCACATGCAAAATTTGCATTTATGTTTATTTAAATTATACAATGGACTACAAAATGTAAATGTTTCATGATATTTGTTGTATTATATCACCTTTACCTATCAATATTGTTGAAATGAAGATCAAATAGCTGTATGTTGAAATATGTTGAAAAAGTCAAAACTTTACATGGGGTGTACTTACTTTTTCACGTGTGTGTGTGTGTGTGTGTGTGTGTGTGTGTGTGTGTGTGTGTGTGTGTGTGTGTGTGTGTGTGTATGCATGGACATATATGTATGTGTGTGCATTCAAGTTGCTGGTGTTGGCTGCTATCTCCACACATGGGTGGGTTTCATGATCAGGTCTACCAGGTCTCCTTTTCTCTGCAACCGCTTGTCTGACCAATGCAAAACTTTAAACATAGGAGGGACTACCCACGGATCATATTTTATTGATAACTCTGATGTCATAGATCACATGGTATGACAGCCATATTGGCTTAAAGGAAACTAGAGCGGCACTCTTCGATGTCACAATGTTGACCAATATGCCTCCGCCCACATTATTACATCATTATACATACTTGTACCAAGTTTGACTGAGATCCCTTCAGCAGTTCTTAAGTTATCGTGTTAACGAAATAATTTTTATTTAACATGACCTCTAACCTTTGACCTCTTGATCCCAAAATCTAATCAGTTGTTATTTGCATCATATTATATAATTATACCAAGATCGGTGAAAATTCCATCACTGGTTCACAAGTTATCACGGTAACTATTTTTACCTAACATGACCTTTGACCTCGTGCCCCTAAAATCTAATCAGTTCATCTTTACCTTATTATACATACCAGCACCAGGTTTGACTGAGATCCCTTTGAGATCCCTTCAGCCATTCTTAAGTTATCGCAGTAACGAAAACCCATCACGGAAGGACACATTGACAGACGGACAGCAGGATTGACAACCCGAAAACATGATGCCTCTGGCGACTTCGTCGGTTGAGGCATAGAAATTAGATATCTCTGAAACCGCTCAGCGAAAATTTTTTACACTTAGCATGCCTCATCAACTCCCCATGGGGAAAAAGCAATGATGTCATCGGTGAAGTGGTATTTCAGCGGTAATTTCTTGAATTAAATCCTTATCCAAAAATCGGAAACTTAATATATCTGATCGACAACCCGATGTGAGTGAAGAATTAAATTTATCAACTGGTGGTCACGTGGTGTGGCGGCCATATTGGATTGAAAATAAAAACGGAAAAAAATCTTCTCCAGAACCGCTTAACAGATCGATGTGAAACTTCATATATATGTGATAGACTAGCCATGGGGAATGTAGTTTTGTAGCGGCTGCCGCTGGGGTTACACAATCGCCTTGCACCTATCAAGGACGCGGAGCGATCACCAGGCCGGGCTCGTCCAGGACGCCCGGGCAGGCCCGCGCTCGACTTGCCAGGCCTCGGTCGGGACGCCCGGGCAGGCTCGCCCTCAACTTGCCAGGCCGCAGCCGGGACGTGGGGCCACGCCCCCTGGCGCCAGGCCTGGGCAAACCCCCTGGCGGAATAGATATATATTGCTGACCGTAAAACGTTTTTCCCAGAGTGCCTGAGTGTTTGATTCGAATAAAGCAGCTCAGATGAATTCAAGCTTTTTGTCGCGTCCATTCTTTCGATCGACGTGGGAGCCACAGCTCCTTCATTGGTGACCTACCGACATGGACACGGCAGTGACGCTTAAACTGCCTACCTTCTGGGAGGCTCACGCGGCTGTTTGGTTCGCTCAGGCGGACTCTCAGTTCGCCCTGCGAGGCATCACCGCGGACGACACCCGCTTCCACCATGTTGTGGCGGCGCTTGGTTCCGCCACCGCGGCCCGCGCCTTGAGCCTCCTCGAGCACCCGCCGGCTGCTGACAAATACGGCGCGATTAAGAAGCTTCTACTCGATGCTTTCGCCCTCCCAGCGGCGGAACGCGCACGGCGCCTGCTCGATTTGCCCGAGCTCGGCGACACGCGCCCTTCCGAGCGAATGGACTACATGCTTTCGCTGCTCGGCGAGCACTCTCCGGCATTCCTGTTCCGGGAGCTGTTCCTCCGTCAGCTGCCTAACCCGGTACGCCTCGCCCTGGCAAGCACGACGATCACAGATCCCCGGGCCCTTGCCAGAGAAGCCGACAAAATCTCCGCCGCGGGACAGCGCATCGCAGCGGCGACATGGGACCCGCCGCCGCCTGATGCACCATCCATGGCGCCCGAGCACCCGGCGCGTTCGACGGCCGAACTGCCGACGCAATTGGCGGCCGCTATACCGAGCCGACCACGTCCAGCACGACGTCCGAAGCCTCCACCCGACCAAGCGTGGTGTTCCTATCATGCCAGGTTCGGACAGAAGGCCCGGACATGCCGACCCCCGTGCACCTTCGGCGGGTCGGGAAACGGCCAGGCCGGCGTTCATTACCTGCCATGAGCGCCGGCCACAGTCACACGGGCAACTTACTGTTCATCACGGACAAAGCGTCCGGACGGCGCTTCCTGTGCGACACCGGCGCCCAACTGAGCGTCATGCCCGCCTCTGACCAGGACAGGCAATCCGCGGTTTGCGGCCCCTCCTTGGTTGCGGCCAACGGATCGACTATCCGCACCTTCGGCCCGCGCAACGTCACCCTCTGCTTCGGCGGCCAACGCTTTGCTTGGACGTTTGTAACCGCCAACGTGCCCATGGCTCTGCTAGGCGCCGACTTCCTCTGCGCACACGGACTGCTGGTGGACGTCCAACGGCGTCGTTTAATCAACGCTGAAACCTTCAGCTCCCTGGTATGCACATTAAGCAGCTCCGCGCCGACCGAGCTGGCATGCACCGTCCCGGCGGCGAACGAGTTTGCTCGCCTGCTCGCGGAGTTCCCGGCCCTCACGCGGCCGACGTTTTCGGCCGTCGCAGTACGGCATGGGATCGAGCACCACATACCAACCACGGGCCCGCCGGTCTACGCCAGGGCCCGCCGCCTCGACCCAGCCAAGCTTGCCGTTGCGAAGGCCGAATTCGACGCGTTGGAGCACCTCGGCATCGTGCGGCGCTCCGATAGCGCGTGGGCCTCGCCACTGCACATCGTGCCAAAGCCGGGGGGTGGATGGCGCCCGTGTGGCGACTACCGCCATCTTAATGACGCTACAACACCCGACAGGTACCC
This sequence comes from Myxine glutinosa, assembly GCF_964187855.1. Taxonomy (NCBI): domain Eukaryota; kingdom Metazoa; phylum Chordata; class Myxini; order Myxiniformes; family Myxinidae; genus Myxine; species Myxine glutinosa. The sequence goes on from NC_136261.1 coordinate 229,516,254, forward strand.
GATCCCGCATATCCAAGACTTCTCCGCCCGTCTGGCGGGACGGGTCATTTTTTCGAAAATTGATCTCATACGGGGATATCACCAGGTACCTGTCAGGGCGGCCGACGTCCCTAAAACGGCAGTCATCACGCCGTTCGGCTTATTCGAGTTCTTGCGGATGCCGTTTGGTCTCAAGAACGCGGCTCAGGCGTTCCAGCGCTTGATGGACGGCGTGCTGCGTGACCTGCCGTTCCTTTTCGTTTACCTGGACGACATCCTCGTCGCCAGCACGTCCCGGGCCGAGCACCTCCTCCACCTCCGAACACTGTTCGGGCGCCTCAGCGAGCACGGCCTCATCGTCAACCCGGCCAAATGCCACTTCGGCACGACGGCCGTTGATTTTTTGGGCCACCACATCACCAAGAACGGGGCTGTGCCGCTGCCAACCAAGGTCGAGGCCATCACCACTTTCCCGCGTCCCCGCACCATAAAGGCCCTGCAGGAATTCCTGGGAATGGTGAATTTTTATCACCGCTTCGTGCCCCGCGCTGCTCAACTCATGCGGCCCCTCTACGAAGCCCTCCGGGGCAAGCCGGCCAAGCACGACATCGCCTGGTCCGCAGCAATGGATGCGGCCTTCGAAAGCTCAAAGCGGGCCCTCGCCGACGCAACACTGCTCGCTCACCCGGTGCTCAACGCTCCCATCGCCCTCACCACGGATGCCTCCGACTACGCGGTGGGCGCCGTACATGAGCAATGGGTGAACGGGGTTTGGCAGCCACTCGCTTTTTTCAGCCGGCAGCTCCGGCCGAACGAGCTCAAATACAGCACGTTTGACCGGGAGCTCCTCGGTCTACACCTGGCCGTCCGCCATTTCCGCCACCTCCTGGAGGGCCGACCTTTCACGGCGTTCGTCGACCACAAGCCGTTGGTTTACGCCATGGCCAAGGTCACGGAGCCATGGTCGGCCCGCCAACAGCGCCACCTCTCCGCCGTGTCGGAGTTTACCACGGACATCCGGCACGTCGCCGGCAAAAACAACGCCGTGGCCGACTGTCTTTCCCGGGCCAGCGCGAACGCGGTCCACCTGGGCGTGGATTTTGCGCTTATGGCGGCGGACCAAACCACCGACACCACGGTGCAAGCCCTCCGGGCGGCGGACACGGGCCTCCGCCTGGCCGACATCCCCTGCGCGGACACTGTCCTGCTCTGCGACGTCTCCCAAGGCCGGCCTCGCCCCATCGTGCCCGTCACCTGGCAACGCCGCATCTTCGCCTCCCTCCACGGCCTTTCCCACCCGGGCCGGAAAGCTTCCCAGAAGCTGGTGTCGGCGCGTTTCGTCTGGCACGGCCTTCGTCGGGACGTCCGCGATTGGACCAGCGCCTGCACCGCCTGCCAACGGGCCAAGGTCCACCGACACACCCAGGCCCCGCTGGCACCTTTCACCGTGCCCGAACGACGTTTCGACCACGTCAACGTGGATCTGGTGGGCCCCCTTCCCCCATCACGAGGGTTCACCCACCTGCTCACCATGGTGGACAGGACCACCAGGTGGCCGGAGGCCGTTCCCCTCGTCTCCACCACCACCGCCGACGTGGCGCAGGCCTTCATCGCCACCTGGGTCGCCCGCTTCGGCGCACCGGCGGACATCTCGTCAGACCGCGGACCACAGTTCACCTCCGAGCTGTGGGGCGCGGTCGCCCGCAACCTGGGGGTCAAGCTCCACCGTACTACGGCCTACCACCCCCAAGCAAACGGGTTGTGCGAGCGATTCCACCGCTCCATGAAGGCCGCGCTCATGGCCGGCCTTCAAGACGGCGGTTGGGCCGACCGGCTGCCGTGGGTCCTTTTGGGCCTTCGCACGGCCCCCAAGGAGGACCTCCAGGCATCCACCGCCGAGCTGGTCTATGGCCAGGTGCTACGCGTCCCGGGCGAATTCGTGCCCGACGCTACCAGCCCCTGGTCCGCAGCTCGCCAGCGCTCGGACCTCCAGGAGGCCGCCCGACGGTTTGCCCCCGTGCCGACATCCCACCACGGTGACCCCCAGTCCTACGTCCCCCCAGCACTCCGCACCGCGGAGTATGTTTTTGTGCGTCACGACGCACATCGGCGGCCACTCCAGCCGCCGTACGACGGGCCCTTCCGGGTGCTGCGACGGGACGACAAGTCGTTCGTCATCGACATCGGCGGCAGGTCGGACCGGATTGCAGTGGACCGCCTCAAGCCGGCGCACGTGGACGTCGACCACCCACCACGGGTGGCCCTCCCGCCGCGGCGAGGCCGCCCCCCGTCCACGGTGCCCCCCACTCGACCGCCCACCACCTCACCGGACCCCCTCCCACGACCCGCCAGGGGTCGCTTCGGCCGGGTCATCAGGACCCCCCTCAAGTTGACCCTGCCGGTGCAAGTCGATTCTGGGGGGACGTGTGTAGCGGCTGCCGCTGGGGTTACACAATCGCCTTGCACCTATCAAGGACGCGGAGCGATCACCAGGCCGGGCTCGTCCAGGACGCCCGGGCAGGCCCGCGCTCGACTTGCCAGGCCTCGGTCGGGACGCCCGGGCAGGCTCGCCCTCAACTTGCCAGGCCGCAGCCGGGACGTGGGGCCACGCCCCCTGGCGCCAGGCCTGGGCAAACCCCCTGGCGGAATAGATATATATTGCTGACCGTAAAACGTTTTTCCCAGAGTGCCTGAGTGTTTGATTCGAATAAAGCAGCTCAGATGAATTCAAGCTTTTTGTCGCGTCCATTCTTTCGATCGACGTGGGAGCCACAGCTCCTTCAGTTTGAATATTTTTTCATGTTCACCTTCATTGATGCAATTTAGCTTCAATGTGCACAAAAGTGGTCGTTAAATGTCCTCATAATCAATCGATAAAGCAATGGATAATGGCTATGTATCTGACACAATATGGTGCATGGATGATACGGTTATATGGGCCATAATAGCAGTGGGCCATAACAGTAGTGTGTGTGTGTTCAGTTAACGATGGTATTTTTGTTCAGAATGAGTGTGCGTGGCGAGACTATGCGCTTTTTGAGTGCTGTTCTAGTTTTTTGTCCCCCGTCACACCGCGGAGCGAAAGGGGGACTATGGTTTTCCCCTCCGTCCGTACGTGCGTGTGTGCATGCGTAAGCGAAGGACCGCATTCGAATTTGGTGTGTGGGTGCAACCCACGTCAAAATCCAAGATGGCCGCCGCCATGTATGTCTGAACCTTGTGAGCGGAATATCTTGAAAAATAAGCGAAGTACCAACTTCTAATCTGGTGTGTGGGTGTATCTAGACATAAGAATATGAATGATCGTTTTAAGGCCATTTTCCCCGCTAGAGCGGGGGTTAGCCTTGCGGGCCCCATGACAATCATGGTTCCCTGTTTGAGGCAATGTTTTTATGGCTGGATGCCCTTCCTGACGCCAACCCTTGGTCACGCTCTTAAGATGCGCAGGGATACGGTGTACCTATTCTAAATCGGGGTACACACCGTGGTCATTCATCCCAGCAAGCTGGTACTCAATTTGCCGACCTTGGAAGGATGACAGGCTGAGTCAACCCCCCTGGCGTTAATTCAGCGATCGACCGGGATTCGAACCCAGGATCCTAGAATCCCAAGCCGGCACCCTGACCGCTAAGCCAACGCCAGGCTATCTAGGCATAAGGAAGAACGCTATTGAAAATTGGGTCGCCACGTCAAAATCCAAGATGGCCGCCTCCATGTATGTCTGAACCTTGTGAGCGAAATATCATATCATAGCATGTTTCTGCGTCTTCCACTTTGCCAACTCACATCACTTCCCCGACGGGGGACCTAGGCGTAACGCTTGTTTTTAATGTTTCTCCCTCTGTTCCTGCCACTTTACTATTAATTTGCTTTATGTTAATGAGGTTTTTTCTGCCTTTTCATATTCTCTGTCAGTCTGGAAAGCTGTTACTTGTATTTCTTCATGAGCCTCGAACATTGTATCAAAATCGGGTACCATACATAAATTCTAAGTTTGACAATGTGAACACCTACATCACAGTTGGGTTGAAGAGATGGGCACGTGTTGAAAGTGTGGAGTAAAGCAGAGCTGTACGAATCTAATGGGGGACAGAGGTTATACATTTTCAAACCTGAGACCTGGAAGAACAGAGGGAAAGGGACAGCAGAGGAAGGAAGTATAATGTAAGAGGTGAAGTCGGGAGACGGGATGTTGCATTCTTAGTTGACTTGAAGTCTGTGCAGTGTCCTGAACCATGAGAATTCCCTAAGCCATTGTTTGATTTAGTAAATTAAAAGCAATTATTAATATGGAGTGATCAGCAGGGAGAGGGGGAATTCTTTTTCTTTTTAAATGGAGGTTGAATTGTTGGTGCAGGATGGAGAATGTGTAGAGAGGGTGTGGGAGGTTTGGTGGTAGAGAAGGTGAATGAGAGTGTGAGCCAAATTCTTCAAGGCTCTCTTGCTTTGAAGAGCTATTGCCACAACCACTTCATCTTCTTTCCCTCTGGCAGTTGGCATACCTACCGAGTATGAACATTTGGTTGAAATTTCATTCTTTATTTTTCCCCCGACACAGGCCAACTCTAGTCCTTATAAAGAACAGTATTTCCCTTGTGTGTATGTATGGAAAATCTTTAGCCTGTTTGAGAGGACCTGGCTGGGAGGAAGTGGACTTATCAATGTCTGATCTGCAAATGAATGAATGTGTGACGAGTTTTATGAGCAAACCAAGTGCGAATTGCTTTGCATATGCACAAATATTCATTTTTTTCACGTCCTAATGAGGGTGTCTTGTTATCCATTTTAAATGGGATGCAGAATTTCTTTCTGTAGAAAATCAATTTGCCAAGCTTCTGAATCTTGCTAATCCTGAAATTGATCATTCCTAACTATTCTTATTGAAAACGGGACGCCTAGTTTAACGTCAGTCTGAGGCACACACATTGATGAGTTTCCCTGTCTGTGAAACATCTACCATCAGATGACAGTTTAGAGCGAGGTAGGGATTCGAACCCAGGCTAGACATCTTGGAGGCGAGTACGAGCACTTCTCCACCATTCTCCCAGCCATATAATATTATACACAAATAATATTGTGGTGAGGCAGTTTCCCTGAAACAAATCGCCTTCGCCTCCTGGAAGGCAAATCCAACTAAAGCTAATCTCATTTCCTTCCACCAAGCTCGGAACAAGTGTGTGTCTACCCTCAGGAGTGCCAGGAAGCACTATCTCTCCACTCTCAAGACGGAACTCTCAAACCTGTCTCCTTCCTCCAAATCCTGGGGGCGTCTGGTCAAATCCGTTTCTGGTGTTTGTTCCCCCTCCATCCCCTCCCTTATCTCAAATGGCTACACAGTTCACACCGCACGTGACAAAGCCGAATGCCTCAACTCTGTGTTTGCCTCAAAATCTTGTGTCCCAAACCCATCGCTCTCTGTACCCACCTTACCCAGTCGAACCCAACTGCTCCTGTACTCTGTGTCCTCTCCTGACAAGGTGGAGGAGTTTTTGTCAAACCTCGACTCTGATTCTGCAACTGGACCAGACAGCATCAGCCCACGGGTCCTAAAATCCTGCTCTGCCACTCTTTCTCACCCTCTCTCTATTCTTTTCACCCTCTCTTTTGCTCAAGGTCATCTGCCAGCATCTTGGAAATCAGCAAACATTACCGCTTTACACAAAAAGGTGCAAAAACAGATCCTTGCAACTACAGACCAATCAGCCTGCTCCCAATTATCAGCAAAGTCATGGAATCCATCATTGCTTTGGATATCAAATCCTTCCTCTTCTCCAATGGCTTCATCTCTGATCATCAATTTGGATTCAGACCAGGTCACTCGACTCTGGACATGCTGCTTCTGCTGTCTCAACAATGGATGGAGGTCGTCAATGCCAAACAGGAAATCAGAGCTGTCTCACTTGACATATCACGTGCCTTCGATACGGTCTGGCACCCAGCTCTGCTCACCAGCCTCTCCTCCTATGGTATCCATGGAAATCTCCACTCATGGCTTGCGGACTTCCTCTCTGGTCATAGGCAACGTGTGGCCCTGAATGGATTTCTCTCATCTCCCCTGCCTGTTCTGGCTGGAGTTCCCCAAGGTAGTGTTCTGGGCCCTGTGCTTTTTCTGGTCTTCATCAATGATCTCTCCGCCTCTCTGGAAAATCCTCTCTATCTCTGCTGATGACTCCACTCTCTGCCGCTCCATTCGTCATCCCTCAGATTGGCAGTCTGCAGCCTCCTCACTCTCTGCAGACCTGGAAAAAATCACAAACTTGTCAAACAAGTGAAACATGTCTTTCAATCCTGACACACCTCGAACTCTTACGATGTCTCTCTGTAAAGACCGACTGGAAAACCCTCCCATCTACTTTCTCAACAATACTCTCCAAGAAGTTCTGTCGCTCAAGCTTAAGGGTGACACTATGTGCCATTATCTTTCCTGGGAAAACCACATTTCCAAGCTGGCCGCCAAAGCCAGTCGCCCACTAGGCATCCTCCGTCGTGTGAAGTCTTTTCTTGGCACTACTGAGCTGCTCACCACATACAAAGCTTTCATCCATACTGCTATCTCCTCTGGGCCGGTGCTCCTGCCTCACACATAGCTTGGCTTTACACTGTAGAGACCAAAGCTTTCAGAATAATTGGAATCTCCCGCATTGAAGCTGATTTTGAGGGCCTTTCACTCTCTCACCGCAGGCAGGTTGGTGGTCTTTTTGTCTTCTACCGACTCCTCTCCTGCCTAGCTCTCCCTGTCTGTGCTCTGTCCCCCAAATATTCCTTCAGGACGCACAAGATCTGCCATCAACCCTCTTCTGTTGAAACCATCAATATCAAGACTCTCTGCTCTCCTTCACTCTTTCATTCCTCTTTTTCGCAACTCTGGAACAAACTCCCACACTCTTCAATCCCACTCCTCCCTCCACGTCTTTAAAACAGCTGTTCACAACCATTTCTTATCTTCCCCCATCCAAAACCGTGATCTACCCCCGTTAATACACCCTAAATCCACCTTTTTCAATTTCCGTTTTGCTTTCCTGAAACTCCTAGTCATGTCTATTTGTGTTTTACCGTTTCCCTCCTCCCCCCCCCCCCACCCCACCCCAAATCTCTGCCCTTCCACAGATCTACCGATATCCGTCTCTACCCCCCCCCTAAACCCCCTCCCTCCCCCAAAAAATCTCTGCCCTTACACAGATCTGCCGATATCCATCTCTACGTTTTTTCTTTTTTGTATACAAGATCGAGGTTCGTGTAAGAGCTAACATTAATCACAAAAAACAAACGGACACACACAAAACATACAATAAAGGGAGCGGGAGACAAGATGGGGAGAGGGAGGGAAGCACACAAGTACAACAGCAGAGAACAGGGAGATCTGTGGGAGGGAGGGGGCTTGGGGAGAGGAGGCATGGGAAGGGGGAAGGGGGGAGGGTGGGAGAGGTATAAAACACATGGACACTGCAAAGACTTCCAGAAAAGAAGTTGGTATTTCAGAAAAGTGGATCTGGGGTGAATTAGCGGGGGTAGAAAAGATCAAGGTTTTGGATGGGGGAAGATAGGAGATGGTGGGGAACAGCTGTTTTAAAGACCTGGAGGGAGGAGTGGGATTGAAGAGAGTTAGGGAGATTGTTCCAGAGGCGGGAGAAAAGGGGAATGAAAGAGTGAAAGTGAGCAGTGAGTCTTGATTTTGGCAGTTTAACCATAAGAGGGTTGCTGGCGGATCTTGTGCGACCTGTAGGAATATTTGGGGGACTAAGCACAGAGAAAGCTGGGGGAGCAAGGCCGGAGAGGAGTCGGTAGAAGACAGAAAGACCACCAACCTGCCTGCGGTGAGTGAGTGAAAGGCCCTCACAATCAGCTTCATCACGGCAGATACCCGATGTGCTTCCCTCTCTCTCCCTTCTCAGAATATAGTGCAGCTGATGATGTTTAATCAAGTAGTGTGGCACAAATCTTGCAGCAATACTGTCGACAATCAAAAAGTGGAGCATCAAAGACAAGTGAGTTAGCCCAGTGAAACCTCGCCGCATGAACAGTGGTGCTCGGTCCATTACACTCCTCGCCCTCATGCTCCACATGTTTCAGCGAACCAGTCGACACTCCATGTCTCTTTTGTGACGAGGGCAGATTTTTTTTTCGGGGCAGCCATGCATGTTTCTCTGTAGCTGTTAACGTTCATGCTCCAACACTGGTACGATGTGTGAGGTACAGACAGATGAGGAATTAACTTAGTTAGATAGAGTTAGATAGATTAGATAGAGGACTTAGCTGAACGAAATAATGTCATGAATCTGCTTACACTGTTACTACATTGTGTGCTTGTGTATTTGATTTGGCTATACTTATTGGTCGAGTATACTATGTCCCTATTGTACAATTTAGATATACCAGGAGGAACAATCTTATTACCTCAAATTACTTGACCTAACATTGTGTTCTGTACGTGAAAATCAATAAATAATGTTATGAAAGCAATAAATATTGTTATATTTTCATTTTTTTTCCCCCCAATTTGACCTTTAAATGCATCCAAAATGCAGAAGTGATGCCACAAATGAGTTAGGTGACCTCAAACAAGCAGGGAAACATGCATCATAATCTATATCTATCCATATATACAGTCACGTGAAAAAGTAAGTACACCCCATGTAAAGTTTTGACTTTTTCAACATATTTCAACATACAGCTATTTGATCTTCATTTCAACAATATTGATAGATAAAGGTGATATAATATAACAAATATCATGAAACGTTTACATTTTGTCATCCATTGTATAATTTAAATAAACATAAATACAAATTTCGCATGTGGAAAAAGTAAGTACACCCTTGGCTCTAATAGGTGGTATTGCCCCCTTTGGCAGAAACCACCTCAAGTCGGCGTTTCTTATAACTGTCTACCAGTCTCTGACATCGACTGGGAGAAATTTTTGCCCACTCCTCCATGCAGAATTCTTTCAACTGTGCGATGTTTGAGGGGTTTCTTGCATGCACAGCTCGTTTCAAATCCCCCCACAACATCTCGATGGGATTTAGATCCAGGCTTTGACTTGGCCATTCCAGAACCCTCCATTTCTTTCTTTTCAGCCATTCCTTGGTGGATTTACTGGTATGTTTCGAGTCATTGTCATGTTGCAAGGTCCACCTTCGGCTGAGCTTCAACTTTCCGACAGATGGCCTCACATTATCCTCAGGCACCCTCTGGTACAATGAAGAATTCATAGTGGATTCTATGATGGTGAGCTGCCCAGGCCCTGATGCAGCAAAGCTGCCCCAAACCATAATATTTCCACCACCATGCTTTACAGATGGTATCAGGTTGTTATGGTCAAATGCTGTCTTTGGTTTTCACCAAACATGTCTTCTAGTACTGTGGCCAAATAGCTCTACCTTTGACTCATCTGTCCAGATCACATTGTTCCAGAAGTGCTGGTCTTTGCCTAGGTGTTCATTGGCAAACTTTAGTCTTGCCCTGATGTTCTTTCTGGACAGCAAAGGTTTCCTCCTGGCACACCTCCCATGGAGATCAAATTTGTGCAGCCTCTTTCTAATGGTAGACTCGTGCACTTTGACATCAACAGTGGCAAGAGCTACCTGTAGGTCCCGTGATGACATTCTGGGGTTCTTGGAGACTTCTTTCAGCATCTTGCGGTCTGCTCTCGGGCTGCACTTGCTGGGGCGGGCTGGCCTGAACAAGTTGGCAGTTGTTTGGAATATTCTCCACTTGTAGATGATCTTCCAGACAGTCGAATGATTGATTTCAAATTGTTTGGAGATCTTTTTAAATCCCTTCCCAGACTCGTAGGCATCTGTAACCTTCTTTCTGAAGGCCTCAGAGAGCTCTTTTGATCTAGGCATGGTGACGCCGCACACTTCAACAACAAAGAGCAAACCAAACGAAATGTCTGATGTTTAAATAAGACAGGTTCCTCCGAGATCCTCTCTAACGATGTTCTAATCATTTGCACCTGAGCTGGTGCACCTGATTCTAATTTTAGGTATTTGAAGTAGTGATAAATGTGAGGGTGTACTTACTTTTTCCACATGCGAAATTTGCATTTATGTTTATTTAAATTATACAATGGACTACAAAATGTAAATGTTTCATGATATTTGTTATATTATATCACCTTTATCTCTAAATATTGTTGAAATGAAGATCAAATAGCTGTGTGTTGAAATATGTTGAAAAAGACAAAACTTTACATGGGGTGTACTTACTTTTTCACGTGACTGTATGAAAGAAAGTTTTTGTTTGTTTGTTTGTTTGTTTGTCTGCACGTGCTAATCTCCTGAACGGTGAAAGATAGGAGGAAACCTCAAACAATAAATGTCGGGACGAGCCCCGGGAAGGTTATAGGCTAGGTGGCGAGGCCGGTCGAGGCCCACCTCGGCAGGGCCGGGCCCATTTCGCAATTAAAAGCTGAGCTGAATTATAGTAGTCAATCTTCTATGGCCGCGAGTAAAAGCTGAATTATAGTAGTAAATTCATTCAAAAAGAACTAAAAATGTCGGGACGGGCTGCGGGAAGGTTAGAGGCTCGGTGGTGAGGCCGGTCGAGGCCACCTCGGCCGGGCTGGGCCCATTTCGCAATTAAAAGCTCAGCTGAATTATAGTAGTCAATCTTCTTCAGCCATGAGTAAAAGCTGAATTATAGTAGTAAATTCATTCAAAAAGAACTAAAAATGTCGGGACGGGCCGCGGGAAGGTTAGAGGCTAGGTGGTGAGGCCCCTCGGCCGGGCTGGGCCCATTTCGCAATTAAAAGCTGAGCTGAATTATAGTAGTCAATCTTCTATGCCCGCGAGTAAATGCTGAATTATAGTAGTAAATTCATTTCGTCGAAATTCATTGAGGCCGGTCGGCTGGGCCCATTTCGCAATTAAAAGCTGAGCTGAATTATGGTCATCAATTTTCTACGACCACGAGTAAATGCTGAATTATAGTAGTAAATTCATTCAAAAAGAACTAAAAATGTCGGGACGGGCCGCGGGAAGGGTAGAGACTAGGTGGTGAGGCCAGTCGAGGCCGCCTCGGCCGGGCTGGGCCCATTTCGCAATTAAAAGCTGAGCTGAATTATAGTAGTCAATCTTCTACGGCCGTGAGTAAAAGCTGAATTATAGTAGTAAATTCATTCAAAAAGAACTAAAAATGTCGGGACGGGCCCCGGGAAGGTTATAGGCCTAGGGGGCAAGGCCAGTCGAGGCTGCCTCAGCTGAGCTTGGCCCATTTAGCAATTAAAAGCTGAGCTGAATTATAGACGTCAATCTTCTACAACCGCGAGTAAAAGCTGAATTATAGTAGTAAATTCATTCAAAAAGAACCCGGGCAACGCCGGGTGTTTTCGGCTAGTAGTTTACATGACAAATGCTTCCTGGGATACGGGTTGGCCATGTTTTCCAATATGGCTGACAGCGGCCATCTTGGATTTTAAGATACAACGTGTCTTTGGATAATTTTGTTCCTAGGGCACTAAGGAACTGTTATGCCAAAGGGGACCTTTGCATCATGACTTGAAGTCAACACCGTTTTTAGCACTTAACATGTCCACTAGAACTGAGAAAGTTATCAGTCTTTCATTGTGCAGAGGCACAGCTCTTTCTCTGACGAACCTTCCCAATAATTTTCAGATTGTTTTAGAAGCTTTGTGAGCCATTTCAGGTAACAATCCTTATCTTGCACACACAACATATTTAATGGTTCCCCAAACATTGCAGTTTCTCGGGTGGTTTTTGAGCATGAGCATTCTGGAGCGGAATGTGTCATTTTGAACGTCGCATATTGTTTGGGTGTGCGTTCGAGTGCTTGGTGCGGATCATGAATTCTTCGCTGTTCACCACGTTCAGGAAAATCTGGAATCAATCCACCTGGTGTTAATTCAACGGCTGGCAGGGGCTTGAATTCAGGACGCCGTCAAACGTGGGTCGCCATGTAGTTCCAGTGCGCATGCGCAGTATACGTTTAGCGCCACTTGCGGCTCTGTTGTGGGGTCGAAGATCTCAAGCCAACCACCTTGACCGTTAAGGCAACAACAAGCGTTGCATTATGAAATGCGCAGTTGAAGATCGCGAAAGAGTAGACCATGTCACCAGCACTCTCAACAAATTACAAATTCCTGTCCTTATGTGCAGCGGCGCCTACGTCACGATGTAACCGACACGAAACAATTGCAATTGAATCCGAATTCTTCAGCATTAATATATTTTTCTATCTCTTAGCTTTCGAGAATCTATATATATTGCTGTTTCACTTGAATAAACTGCACTATATACAGTTTGCAATTTCACACCAAAAATCTAACACTAGTCATCTCTATCGGAGGCAACGCGACCAAATGAGGTAAAACTGTCACGCCTATTTAAATACTGGAGCTAATTCCAGGTGCTGTGGTGGAAGAACCAAATATTTTAACCTTTCATTTTATTAGTTCCTGATGTTTTTCGGAATGGAGACGTTGGGTGGGTGGGGGGGGGGGGGGGTGAGTCGGGGTGTGGGGTGAAACGGCTGTGTTTTCAAATGGAATGCGAACAACACCGTCATGGGAATTGTTCTGAAGAGAATATCAGTACCAAATAAGTGAATCTAGAAAACATAATTAAAACACCAGCACGTGATTATGAAACAAACAAATAACGGAAATCATTATTCCAGAAGAAAATTTGGAGAGAGAACACAAATGGAACGAGAAAAGGATGGATAAAAATAATGGTAATAAAGTATGAAGAAGAAGAGGCCTCTACCCCTGACGACAGAGCCGCTCGTGGCGATAAACGCATACTGCGCATGCGCGCTGGAACGGCATGGCGACCTCGACGTTTGATGGCGTCCGCTTTTCTACGCTCCATGAGCCTCCTCTTCCAGGATATTCGCCGGTTCGGCAACAGGAGCGAATCCTTACGTTGGAGGTGAAGACTTCCCAAGACGCTGCTGAGATATCGCTTGTCAACGGTGAGGCCCGCGAGAACCTTTGTGTGGGATAGGTGGGGCAACCTCTGTTGTCAGTCGATCACGTATTTTTGTGACTGGTATTTATATATTTATATTATATGCGCACATATATGTTTATAAGTAATGATTTTTTTTTCGAATCGCTCCACATACGTTGTTTCTTTTTCTCATTGTCTGTGCCTTCTGTCCCGAACTGCAATGGGCGCTGCCTCTTTGTGTCCGGATATCTTGAAGCCATTATCCATCAATTTTTGACTAATGGCCCCGGATTGGTGCCACGTCCGTGGAGGATGGGACATGGTGGACGTCCTTTACCGTGATTTGGGGTTTTGTGGCGATTTTCCTGCGAAGAGAGGGAAATCAAAGAAAAGGCCTTGGGGCCAAAATGAACAATGAATAATGAGCATTGTCTTGGTAATTCGTTGCGTGGTAAAGAGCGCTGGTTGCTGTGCGCTGAACATAACACATACATAAAACATACATACACACGTATATATGTATATGTATATATATATATATATATATATATATACATATATATATATATATATATAATTATTTTTAAATCTACAGTTTCCTGTTTATCTTTGCTTTTGCTGACGTCATGCACTACCTTCGTGCATGGTTATTCGTGCAGATATTGGCTTTTGCTGACGTCATGCACCAGCTTCCTACGTGGTTATTTCTGCAGATCTTGGATTTTGCTGACGTCATGCACCAGCTTCGTACATTGTTATTCCTGCAGATCTTGGCTTTTGCTGACGTCATGCACCAGCTTCGTACATTGTTATTCCTGCAGATCTTTGCTTTTGCTGACGTCATGCACCAGCTTCCTACGTGGTTATTTCTGCAGATATTGGCTTTTGCTGACGTAACGTACCTGCTTTGGGCATAGTTATTTGTGCAGATCTTGGATTTTTCTGACGTCATGCACCAGCTTCGTACATGGTTATTCCTGCAGATCTTGGCTTTTGCTGACGTCATGCACCAGCTTCGTACATTGTTATTCCTGCAGATCTTTGCTTTTGCTGACGTCATGCACCAGCTTCCTACGTGGTTATTCCTGCAGATCTTGGATTTTGCTGACGTCACATACGTAGTTATTCCTCATTTGTGTAGACCAGTGCTCTGTACGCAAAGCGTAATTGGTGCTGAATTATGTTTGGTCCATTGTACCCCCTCCAATGCCACTGGGGTTTGGAGCTGCAGCACAATGATGCATGCACCCGTTCTCTGGATCTTCAACTGCTGCGGCAAAATTGTCATTTCACGTTCGATCGTAAACATCAACACCACGTATTTACCAAGCAATGTGGCGCTTCTTCTTCATCATAAATTTTTTTTGGTCTTATCACAACTGATCCATGGCTTCTTTGATTGGCAAAGAAGCCTCTCTTTATTTATATTTATATATATATATATATGGCAGCCATTTTGAGGGATCCATCTTTGCTCTCATTGCCTCCAACTTCCACCTTTTACATTTTGATATCTAAACAATGCTCCGATAAAGGTGAGCAGCAAGGTCTCTGTGTAGCTGACATTTTTCAGATGTGAACCAATCAAGTTGATGATTGTTTACATTCGAGAGTACATTTTATTGTGAATTCTGTGTCGTGATTTGCAAGATCTTCATCTCCTCCTCCGTCTCCTTTCGCTCCTTTGCCTAAAGGCAGTTTTGGTGCTGCCAAGGCATGGAACGAATTGCACTGGGTGGGCCTAGTCATGGGGGAGGGGTATGGCTGCTTGCAACCTTCTGACATTAACTATAAACCACCTTTAGAGGCCATTTTTCCCCGCAAAGCGGGGGTTGGCCTTTTTCGGGAACCGTGGTTGTTGTTTTTCGGTCCCCTATTTGAAGCAATGTTTTACGGCCGGATGCCCTTCCTGACGCCAACCCTTTTTGCCGCCTTATTAACGACAAACAGGGAATTACCAGTGAACTGGTACTCAATTAGCCGACCTCGGAAGGATGACAGGCTGAGTCAACCCCCCTGGCGTTAATTCAGCGATCGACCGGGATTCGAACCCAGGATCCTTGGATCCTAAGCCGGCACCCTAGCCGCTAGCCCAACACCAGGGCTCACATTAACTATGTTAACTATGTTTATATCTATGTTTATAACTATGTTTATATGATTATATATGTTAACTATATATGTTTATATGTTAACTATGTTTATGTTTATATGTTTATCTGACATTAACTATGTTTATATCAAATACTTGCGGAGCCTACTCGTCATTTTTCTGACGGAGCAATTGGTTGTCCTTTTTGATAAAATACATTTACCCATTCAAAGAATGCTCATACCTCAGCAGGTTGCCCTGGTTAAAAAAAGGGAAATTTAATACCCTCGGCCACCTCCACCAGGTGGTGCATGGAGGTGCTGCATGGTACACATTCACATGGAGAACTTATGCCTCCCCTCCCCCACACCCTGCGTGAGGCTGTGGCCACGTGGCCTATCTCATCCCCCCCACCCGTACCCCCCCCTCCCATACCCCCCCCTCCCATACACCCCCACCTCCCATACACCCCCCTCCCCTCCCATACACCCCCCCTCCCATACACCCCCGCTCCCACACCCCCCCCCCTCCCACCCCCCCCCCCCCCTCCCACACACCCCCCCCTCCCACACACCTCCCATACACAAAGTTGTATTCGTACACCGAGTTTGGAGTTTGTAACTTATAAGGTGTGGCCGTGCATGGAACAGACACATACAGAGACTCTGCCTTTTATAGGTATAGATAAGACTCTTCACTTTTGTGGGACCAGGAACTATTTGCCTCATTGGCTGTTGTGACACGGATCTTCACCAAAAGGGTGTCTGCCACATACTATCCCATCTGTGGTGCACGCAAGCAGTCCGGGAGAGGCAACCGAGACAATTGTGCATTTTTGCAACACCCATTTCAGCTTTTGTGGAGGTACATGAAGCAGAGGCTCCTTGAAGCCTCCACATCCTCCACACCTCCCACCTCACACATCCCACCTCCCGGATATATGGGTGTTACTACACTGTTGTAACTATGAGAACATTGCGTCGTCGTCAACCTTTGGATGCGCCCAAAAAAAAAAGTGTTAAATGATTCAGAACAGAATAATGTCCCCCTCCCAATTAAATAATGCCTGATGTTGGCCTGGTAGCCAACCGGCCAAATAGCCTGGTGTTGGCTTAGTGGTCAGGGTGCCGGCTTGGGATCCTAGGATCCTGGGTTCGAATCCCGGTCATCGCTGAATTAACGCCAGGGGGGTTGACTCAGCCTGTCATCCTTCTGAGGTCGGCAAATTGAGTACCAGTTCACTGGTAATTCCCTTTGTGTCGCAAGAGTCGACTAACAGGGTTCGCGGCAGGGAGGGCATCTGGCCGTAAAACATTGCTTCAAAAAGGGGACCATGGTGCCCGAAAAAGGCCAACCCCTGCTCTGCAGGGAAAAATGTCCTCTAAAGGTGGTTCTTCTTCTTCCCAATTAAATAATGAATACAACAACCACACGCATTTTAAGGCCATTTTCCCTGCTAGAGCGGGGGTTAGCCTTGCGGTCCCCATGACAATCTTCTCCATTTTGCCCTATTTTCTGCATCTCCCCTTGTCAACCCCCTTGCCCGCATTTCTTCTTGAATTAAATAGTTAAATAATGAATGCTCCTTTAAAACCGAGTTCAATTTTTTTCGGAAAAGTTGTTATTAATCAAAGTTAAATTGCAGGGCGCAATGAAAAGATCAACTTCAAAGCCAACTTCATTGCATGATGTGATTATAGAATTTTCAATCTAATTTGGATCACCGCCATCTATTTGACATTTCCAGCCGGAGCACCCAACTCGTGTTCTACACTTGAAGGAGCGGCGTGGTAATCATGCATTCACTTGTAAAATGTGCTGCACAACAATGGAACGTACCACATGGTGGTTTAAATGTTTTTATGGATTTGTTTTCATCAAAACGATAAAGGAAAATGCATGGGACATCACCTTCCAATAATTTTCTTATCTACTGAAAGCAAAATTACGACTAGTCTGAACTTGCACTTGGCGTTGCTGAGATCATCCGGTCGCTTGATTGGGCATGATTTTGTCCTAATTTTAAAACCAACGTTTAAATCAAAGTGAGTAATATTCCATGAATTGCAATCGAATGTGCATTCATTCATTTTGTGTTCGGCCTGTAGCTGCTGGTTGAATCATTGCTGGGAGCGCGGCTGTGCCGTTGATGAAGTGCTACTTGTAGGTTAGGGCAGGAATTTGATTCGTTCAGGGTGCCGGCAATAGCTCGCCAACATTTCACCAAGGACACCAAGGGATCTTTAAATTCCAGAAACTAATGTCGGCAGTTGGGACGCCAGTTTAACCTCAATCCGAGGGGCTGCACACACATTGATGAATCGCCTTGCCTGCGAGACACTAGGATGACAGTTTGTACCTGGGCCGATATTCAATCCCAGGCTAGACTGCTGAGGCGAGTGTGCATACATCGAGGCCATCCTACCAATCCCAAAGGTGAGTTTTGAGGATCTTTAAGTGTGCCAGTAGGTTTGAGGCCTGATGGGGAATGGGGCACCGAATCGAGAGCATTGTGTGAGCTTACTTTTTGATAAAAGGGAAGTGGCGTTCAACGTCGTTGTTGATCATGCTGTGCCATTATTTCTTTTCACCAGTCTCAACAGCAGCATTCACCAATATGGTTAGCATAAACGCCTTTTCTGAAAGAACAACCCAATGTGCATGTGCATGCAACTATGCTTCCTATTTGTAGTCACTGGTGTTGATACCAACAAATTAATTAAAGGAGATCTGGCTGAATTGTTTGAACTAGCAGAGTACCTGTCCTGCGGGCGACCCTACGGGCGATCTTGTTCCAAGCGTGCAACACATTCTTCGCCCATCGGATTTTTTTCTGCTGACACAACTACTTTGACTTGGATTTCTTGCTGATTTCCTTTGGTAATATTGCTCTTGCTGATTTCTGTTCAACTTAGGTGTCCTTAGTTTTTGAGGCATCTCAGTTTTCCATAAAAACAAAACATCAAGTGTCACCCTAGCTAACAATACCCACAACCAACCCACACCTCCCCCCAACCTCTTTTCCCTCCCCTCCACCATCCCCTCACAATCCCCCATCAAGCATCACCCTACCTAACAATACCCATAACAACCCCACACCCCTCTGCCCCCACCCCACTTCCCCCACAATCCTCATCCCCTCACAATCCCCCTTCAGCCATGACCCTAGCTAACAATACCCATGACCACCCACACCCTTACCCCACTCCACCATCCCCTCACAATCCCCTATCAACCTTCACCCTAGCTAACAATACCCCATGCCCCCAACCCCTTCATCATCCCCAATCAGTATCGGAATCCTAGCTTGCAATGCACCATTTATCTATGTACCGCTGGCAGGATCACGGTGAGTTCACAATGTGACGTCACTGGCAATCTCAAAAATCGACATTCTTGGGTTTTTTCGGCACTTTGTGATTGGCAAATCAAAACAATTCCCTTCAAATTAGACCTTGATTAATGATTGCCAATGGTTTTTCAGAAAAAGAAATTGCGTTTGGGTTCCCCATTAAGGGTCTTTTCAGTCTTTTGGGTCTTCAGGGTATTTTCAGTCTTTGGGGTATTTTCAGTCTTTGGGGTATTTTCAGTCTTTGGGGTATTTTCGGTTTTTGTGGTCTTTTCATTCTTTGTGGTCTTTTCATTCTTTGGGGTCTTTTCATTCTTTGGGGTCTTTTCATTCTTTGGGGTCTTTTCATTCTTTGGGGTCTTTTCATTCTTTGGGGTCTTTTCATTCTTTGGGGTCTTTTCATTCTTTGGGGTCTTTTCATTCTTTGGGGTCTTTTCATTCTTTGGGGTCTTTTCATTCTTTGGGGTCTTTTCATTCTTTGGGGTCTTTTCATTCTTTGGGGTCTTTTCATTCTTTGGGGTCTTTTCATTCTTTGGAGTTTTTGGGACCTTAGGGATTGTTTGGGGTCTTTTTGGTCTTTGGGGTCTTTTTGGTCTCTGGGGTCTCTTTGGTCTTTTTGGTCTCTGGGGTCTTTTTGGTCTCTGGGGTCTTTTTGGTCTCTGGGGTCTTTTTGGTCTCTGGGGTCTTTTTGGTCTCTGGGGTCTTTTTGGTCTCTGGGGTCTTTTTGGTCTCTGGGGTCTTTTTGGTCTCTGGGGTCTTTTTGGTCTCTGGGGTCTTTTTGGTCTCTGGGGTCTTTTTGGTCTCTGGGGTCTTTTTGGTCTCTGGGGTCTTTTTGGTCTCTGGGGTCTTTTTGGTCTCTGGGGTCTTTTTGGTCTCTGGGGTCTTTTTGGTCTCTGGGGTCTTTTTGGTCTCTGGGGTCTTTTTGGTCTCTGGGGTCTTTTTGGTCTCTGGGGTCTTTTTGGTCTCTGGGGTCTTTTTGGTCTCTGGGGTCTTTTTGGTCTCTGGGGTCTTTTTGGTCTCTGGGGTCTTTTTGGTCTCTGGGGTCTTTTTGGTCTCTGGGGTCTTTTTGGTCTCTGGGGTCTTTTTGGTCTCTGGGGTCTTTTTGGTCTCTGGGGTCTTTTTGGTCTCTGGGGTCTTTTTGGTCTCTGGGGTCTTTTTGGTCTCTGGGGTCTTTTTGGTCTCTGGGGTCTTTTTGGTCTCTGGGGTCTTTTTGGTCTCTGGGGTCTTTTTGGTCTCTGGGGTCTTTTTGGTCTCTGGGGTCTTTTTGGTCTCTGGGGTCTTTTTGGTCTCTGGGGTCTTTTTGGTCTCTGGGGTCTTTTTGGTCTCTGGGGTCTTTTTGGTCTCTGGGGTCTTTTTGGTCTCTGGGGTCTTTTTGGTCTCTGGGGTCTTTTTGGTCTCTGGGGTCTTTTTGGTCTCTGGGGTCTTTTTGGTCTCTGGGGTCTTTTTGGTCTCTGGGGTCTTTTTGGTCTCTGGGGTCTTTTTGGTCTCTGGGGTCTTTTTGGTCTCTGGGGTCTTTGGAATATTTTCAGTCTTTGGGGTATTTAAGGGGTCTTTTGCGTCTTTGGGGTTTATTCGGTCTTTTCAGTCTTTTATATTAGGTCTTTTTTATTAGGGCTTTGGGGTTTTTTGGGGTCTTCGAGGTGTTTTAGGTATTTTTGGGGTATTTAGGGTCCTTGGGGGGTCTTTAGGGTCCTTGGGGGGTCTTTAGGGTCCTTGAGGGTATTTAGGGTCCTTGGGAGTATTTAGGGTCCTTGGGGGGGGGGGGGGGTCTTTATGGTCCTCGGGGGCTTTAGGGTCCTCGGGGTCTTTAGGGTTCTCAGGGTCCTCTGGGTCTTTAGTGTCCTCGGGGTCTTTAGGGTCCTCGGTGTCTTTAGGGTCCTCGGGGTCTTTAGGGTCCTCGGGGTCTTTTGGGTCTTCTGGGTCTTCTCAGTTTTGAAGGTCCTCGGGATGTTGAGGGGTGGAGACAGTCTTTTGGGTCCTCTGGTTACTTTAGGTTAAGTATTTAGGTTATAAGGAAATGAGGCCATTGGGCTCCACAGTGCCATGGTGAACTCTTATTTTAATTTTGCTGCAGCTTTAAATATCAATGTTCTTGATGATTTACTGGTCTAAATAACCCGATCTTTCTTAAGTGCCCAACGTGTGCACGTGTTTGCATCTGCATCCAAAACAACCCCTTCTGACCTCATAAATGCAACACGACAGTGTCATATACACACCACTTCACCTCCAATCCAGATGTCTTCCATTGGTCTAGTCGAGTCCATTTTGAAGATTGAGGCCCACCCATCATATGCTATTAGGCCGAGCAAGCCTGTTGTACGATGCGATTCAGATGTGCAGTCTTAAGAACCTTGGCCAATTGTCCCTGAACAGATCTTTCTTAACCACCAAATGAGAACCACGACAGCCAGAATTTACCCCAGAAACCAGGTACATTTAATACCAGAATGATCTTGGGGGAAGGAACCTGAACCGTATTTCAAAATTTTAACTGTGGAATTGACCTCAGCAGCAGTTCCAACAATTGAAAAAGTGTTCATTTGTCTAATTTGGACATTGTGGGGCACTCCAGCTCGAGTGCTTAAGCAGCTTTGTAATGGAACATCCCGCTACATGAAACGCACCTGCCCTCTCCTGAGATTGTCAAATTTTTTTTTTTCCCTTTAAAAAGTAAAAAGTACATATATCGAAGGTAACCCCCTCCACCCATCAACCCCCCCCCCCCCGCACCCCCCCCCCCCACCCGTGCCTCGGGTGGTGCCTCGCCTTTGTTGTGCTATTTTATTTTTTCCCCTTTTTGTGTGATCTGCTTTCATTTTATGATCAGTCACTTGCACATAAATAGATACATAAATAGATACATATATAATAACGTCCATCGACATCGTGTTGGAGTTCCAGCATGTTGGTTCAAGCTGTGAATTTCAAACTCGATGAGAAACTTTTTATTCTGCCTTGGAAAACATTACAGAGAAATTATCCGATTGTGTTGGTTGTTCTTCAAACTTAAAAAGCATCACGGAGAAACTGGGCCATGATAATTCTTCTTTCAGAGAAACAGCGTGAACAAAGCATTAGCCCTTCTTCTTTAAAGGATGATTGAGAAACCCAGCTCTCATGACATTGCCAAAACATTAACATAAAAAACAAATTTTATTAGTCCATGTGTTTTTGGCAACATACACTGCCCAGATCTTCTTCACACTTAAGAGAAACTATTTATTCAAACTCGGAAAACATTATAGAGAAACAATCTGCTTCTCATAATTATTTTTCTTCTTCAAACTCGCACATCTCCCACCCCCCTCCCTGCCCCCTCCACCCCCACACGTTGGGGGTGTGGGGTGTCTTGTGGTGCCTTGCCTGCTGAAAATGTTGCTATTTTATTTGCCCCCTTTTTCTGCCGTCTGCTTTCATTATGCGACCCATCACTTCCACAAAGAGAACAAAAATGGGACAGTTGGGAGGGGGAGGTTGAGGTATTGGAGGGTGTAAGGGGAGCAGATGAGGACTGTCGGGGTGTGACGCAATCGCCCTAAGCCCGGGTAATGTGCTAGTTCTCTAGTAATTGGCTTTACTCTAATGTTAATACCGTGTATTGTGAATAGTTAACGTCTATCGATCGTGATTACTACGGTGGATCAGATGGACCTACGGTGGACCGAGGTGGATCAGACTCGGCAACGGTTGCTAAAGTGAGATGTGCATGGAAGAAGTTTCGGGAACTGAGTGGCGTGCTGATGAGGGGAGTGTCGTTGAAGCTGAAGGGAAAGATGTATACTGCATGTGTGAGAAGTGTTGTGATTTATGGGAGCGAGACATGGGTCATGAATGTAGAGCAGCAACGAAGGCTGGAAAGGGTGGAAATGCGAATGGTTCGCTGGATGTGTGGAGTATCGTTGAGATAGAGGAAGACAAATGATGAATTGCGAAAGATGATGGGAATAGAGCCTGTGATTGATGCTGTGAAGAGAAACAGTTTGAGATGGTTTGGTCATGTGTTGAACGATGAAAGTGACTGGTTGAGAAGAGTGATGGAAATGAATGTAGAAGGAAGTCGAGGACGGGGAAGACCGAGAAAGACTTGGCTAAAGATGGCGGAAGAATAAATGCGGGCAAGGGGGTTAACAAGGGGAGATGCAGAAAATATGGCAAAATGGAGAAGATTGTCATGGGGACCGCAAGGCTAACCCCCGCTCTTGCAGGGAAAATGGCCTTAAAATGCATGTTGTTGTTGTTGATCGTGATTACTACCATGGCGACTCCTGCTATCGTTCGGACTTTGTTAATGGGGTAGAATATTTGTGGGTGGGGATGGGAAATGTCATGTGGGGGTGGTGTACCACTTGCTTGAATGACAGAGGATGCCCTCTCTTGTGGCTGACTTTGGAGGGCAGCTTTGCAGGGTAGTCTGTGCAGGACTGATGGTCAGGCCTAGAACCTCAAAAGATTGAACCTCTTCTGCCTCCTTGCCATAGGAACAGAGAGGTAGGTGCATTTGATGATCCTTCCGGAGCAACATGGTAGGACTGTCAATCCTGGGAAATCTCTTGACATCCAATCAATTTCCAATCAGCAGAGTGATGCAGCTGCTGTCTAGCTGTTGGGCAATACTGTACAGAGTTGTGGCCATGGTGC
The DNA here is from genome assembly GCF_964187855.1 of Myxine glutinosa. Lineage (NCBI taxonomy): Eukaryota > Metazoa > Chordata > Myxini > Myxiniformes > Myxinidae > Myxine > Myxine glutinosa. The sequence continues at coordinate 229,539,226 of NC_136261.1, forward strand.
AATCCAACTGTGGGTCGGATATCAGGCTTTTTGAAAAGATGGAAGACTGTCAACAGCAATGATTGATTCCATGAATTTGCTTGTAATTGGAAGTAAGCTTACTGGTCTGTTTAAATGGACTGGCGGCCATTTTAGTTGTAAAAACGCCAGTATTGAACACTTCCTCAACCATTTCTCAGACATGCATTTACCGATGTTGTTCAAACTTGGCACACAGATAATTATTAATGATGCCTTACATATGCACGTCATTTATTTTCAAGATCAGATCCGAGATGGCCGACTGGCGGCCATTTTGTTTCTTAAACATGTCGCCAACCATTTATATTGGGACTTGTAATCGATGTCAAGGTAAACTGGAGATGACGAATTGTGAAGAAATGAAATTGCATAAATATACACTTCACTGGGTTCAGCTTAATATCATTGACACCAATCGGTAACATGTAATCAATGAGACTGTAGACGTGAATGTTGTCGCTTTGGTGCAGTTTCAACAAGCTGAAGATTATCAATGTATTTCCAGTGATTTGCGGAAGTAATGGCTGCATCGTTAACCATTGCCAGATAAGTAATGGGACCCAGTGTTGTACCCTGCGGTATGCCACATGTAAGGTCAAGAGAAGTTGATCTTGATCCGCGGTATCAAACGGTTTGCGATCAATGTGATGTGATGACTAGGTTGGAGGCAAGACTGCGTGATCAATACCAAGTTGGACCAGCTTTTCAATGGCAACAGTATGGTTTACATGACCAACGGCCTTACTTAAGTCAATGGTGCACAAGTTCACGTAATTTCCAAGCTTGTCAGCACCTGTATGAATGCTGTCCAGCAAACTTTCAAGGTAGTGCGCAACTTGACTACCCTTCATGTTCCAATCAATGCCATGTTATATTTCCTTCTTCACACGATTGGCAAGAAACCCCTGAAATACCGTTCTTGGAAATTACAGGTGTGATCGAGATCGGAGCTGGTCATAGCTTAAAACAGGGGTGTTCCTTGGAATTGAGAATATTATATGCAGTTTTCCAAATTTGGGGAAAACATCCACCTCTGAGACGCAGATAAAATTTCAGAGTAAGTGTTTCTGACATTCCAAATTATTTGGGAGTCATGTAGGATTGTCAGCTGGATTGCTGGCTTTGGACGTGTTGAGTTGGCTTAAACGGGTAAATGCCAAACGCTGCTCAATGATTTGGGGCGGTAATGCTGGCAAATAAGGTGTCGACACAGATAAATTCAGAGGAGCGAAGTCTGTGCAAATTTGGACAAAGTGTAAATTGATGAAATTTGCAAATTCACTAGATGATTTATTACTTTCAGGAAGACAATTACGTTAATATTTACGAATTTTACATTTACTAATGGTTTTGAAGTCAAGTTAATTTAAGGATTTGTTGATGCCATTACCCTGGTTCTGTTTTTTTTTTTTTTTTTTTTTTTTTGGTATACAAGATCGAGGCTCGTGGAAGAGCTAACATTAATCGCACAAAAAGTCAAACCAACACATAAAACGCAAAATAAGGGGAGCGGTTGACAAGATGGGGAGGGAGGGGGAAGGACACAAACACAACATCTGAGAGCAGGGACATCGATAGATCTGTGGGAGGGAGAGGGCTTGGGGGGGGGGGGGGGGGTGGAGGTGGGAGAGGTATAAAACATATGGACACTGCAAGGACTTCCAGGAAAGAAGTTGGAATTTCAAAAAAGTGGATCTGGGGTGAATTAGCGGGGGTGGGGAAGATAAGAGATGGTGGTGAACAGCTGTTTTAAAGACCTGGAGGGAGGAGTGGGATTGAAGGGAGTGGGGGAATTTGTTCCAGAGGCGGGAGAAAAGAGGAATGAAAGAGTGAAGGTGAGCAGTATCTTGATTTTGGCAGTTTAACCCTAAGAGGGTTGCTGGCAGATCTTGTGCGTCCTGTAGGAATATTCGGGGGTCAGAGCACAGACAAAGCTGGGGGAGCATCGCCGGAGAGGAGTCGGCAGAAGACAAAGACCACCAACCTGCCTGCGGTGAGTGAGTGAAAGGCTCTCAGAATCAGTTTCGTCGTGGGAGATTCTAATGATTCTGAAAATGATTGTTTGTTTGAAGTGTTCATTATTTTCGAACAAAAACTAGTTTTCGCAAACTTTATTGTTCTTTGCACTTTGTTGTGCAGACTGTGGTGCATACATCATCGCCCAATTTAAAAACAGCGCCACCCTGTATTATTAACCTGCGCAAACCATTGTTTTATGGTTTATCATTTTTCTGACATTTGAACGATATTAATTCAAAATTGAGCCATACCACTGGCAAAAAGTGTTGAGCCATACTACTGGGATTGCCACACTGGCTCGCTCGGTATTGACCAATCCATCTGCGTTATCCATTGCCAAAAAGCACGAACAGAAGAGTCACAAGGTCGTAATGAAATCTTACGAGGCATAACAGATGTTATGCATTGATGAGGACGAAGAGTAACGACTGCATGATCACTGGTAGATATAGGAGCAGATGGATGTATCTGTATCGTGATACCTGTCACCTAAATCGATGAAACTCTTCTTTATTAAAACAGCAGGCCCTATGACTTGTAGGCTTAACAATTTGTGACGATAGAGTACACGCTGCATCAACAATCCGATATCTAGATAATTGAAATCGCCGATGAGAATAAAAGAGGCATAATCAAAGGTACTTACGAATATTATCAACCATAGTCGTAAGGCTTTCTTTGTTGGATCGTGTATCATTGTTAGGTGGATATTTATCTCGGTTTGCCTCGTATGAATGTGCACTTGGCACACTTATGAGGCGAAATTCCATTTGAATGTCCTCGCAGTACACGTTTTACTCGTTTTACCTGTTCTGCAATTTTTATGTCATTGGTGTAAAGAGATTTAAATCATCCATATGTGCAGTAGGTGTGTCACCTTTCCTGTTCCTTTGGATGTTGGGGGCCTCTCCGTGCCCTTGCTCGTTCACAAGGTTACTCAGTGGGACATTGTCCGAAGTTTTGTTTATTTATCGTCTGTCCAGGCTGTGGACAATTTGGTGCTTAGTTTTCGAGTATAGTCTTGTTGAGCAATAGGTGGTCTATTGTTCCGGAGCATCCCATTGCATCCCTTCCGATATGCCTTTAGACCTCCATGACCTCTGTAGTTCCCATGGAAGGCTTACTGCTGCAGCTGATGTAAAAATGGATATGCACCAAAATATACAATTAAAGTTTTTCTGTACTGTTCTGTACGATTGAAAGTTTTTGATCAGTAGCGGTAATCAGTCAGTCATTGTGGAATCCATAGTTGTCTGAAAATGTGTATATGGATATGAGCAACAGTTATGAAACCTTCTCTGCTTGCTCTTCTCTTGGCTTCCTTCTTGCTTTACACATTGCTGGGTTATCGGTCGCCATTTTAATCCACCACAAAGCCTTTTTGTTTATTTAGATGTCATTCTCTTTACAGAGCGATGGTGCTGCCAAAGCAGTTTATTGCCAAGGGTTATACTGTGTGGTTTGCCAATGTCTTCCCAGCATTGTTTTTCCATGTTCTATCTTTTAAATATGTAGCGTCAAGCAAGGAAGCAGCACAGACCATTCTTGAAGTCTTTGGTGTCACTCTGATGGGGTCTGAACCATCCACTTCCCTGATGCAGAGCGGATGCTCGAGCCTGGATAATGTGCAATTATCCAGGCTCGAGATCATTTATCATTTATGGGCATTTATGGGTCGAGCCGTGTCTGTATAATTTGTAGATACTAAGTTTGCGTTATAAAGAAGTTGGTCTGCTACGTACCAGCATTTGCCTGTATCATGCATTCAACCGTTTTGGTGAAGTGTCGAATACGAATGATGTGTGTGCCAAGGGCAATGGCTTATTAATTAATGGATGACAATTGACAATGCAAAGTGGTGCAGTGTGTGGGCAGAGTTGTGTGAACTGTGAACCTCAACACCACACCACACCACACCACAACGCACGTTGTGTTGTGTGAACAAGGGTACCATTTATAGACCAGTGTAACCTTGGAATAGGTGGCTTTTGTTGTGGAATTCAAATTGGCGCGTGTGTGTGTGTGTGTGTGTGTGTGTGTGTGTGTGTGTGTGTGTGTGTGTGTGTGTGTGTGTGTGTGTGTGTGTGTGTGTGTGTGTGTGTGTGTGTGTGTGTGTGTGTGTGTGTGTGTGTGTGTGTGTGTGTGTGTGTGTGTGTGTGTGTGTGTGTGTGTGTGTGTTGCATTCAGAAAGTATTCAGACCCCTTCACTTTTTTCACATTTTAAGTTGCAGCCTTACGCTGAAATAGTTTAAATTCATTTTTCCCCTCATCAATCTCCACTCAATACCCCATAATGACAAAGAGAACACCGAATTTTAGAAAGTTTTGCAAATTAATAAAAAATAAAAAAACTGAAATATCACATTGACATAAGTATTCAGACCCTTTGCTATGACACTTGAAATTTAGCTCAGGTGCCTCCCATTTCTCTTGATCATCTTTGAGATGTTTCTACACCTTGATTGGAGTCCACCTGTGGTAAATTCAATTGATTGGACATGATTTGGAAAGGCACACATCTGTCTATATAAGGTCTCACAGCTGACAATGCATATCAGAGCAAAAACCAAGCCATGAGGTCGAAGGAACTGCCTGCTGAGCTCAGAGACAGGATTGTGTCGAGGCACAGATCTGGGGAAGCCTACAATAAAATTTCTGCTGCATTGAAGGTTCCCAAGAGCACAGTGGCCTCCATAATTCTTAAATGGAAGAAGTTTGGAACAACCAGGACTCTTCCTAGAGCTGGCCGCCCGGCCAAACTGAGCAATCGGGGGAGAAGGGCCTTGGTAAGTGAGGTGACCAAGAACCCGATGGTCACTCTGGTTGAGCTCCAGAGATCCTGTGTGGAGATGGGAGAAACTTCCAGAAGGACAACCATCACTGCAACACTCTATCGATCTGGGCTTTATGGCAGAGTGGCCAGACGGAAGCCTCTCCTCAGTGAAAGACACATGAAAGCCCGCTTGGAGTTTGCAAAAAAACACCTAAAGGACTCTCAGACTGTGAGGAACAAGATTCTGTGGTCTGATGAAACCAAGATTGAACTGTTTGGCTTCCGTCTGGCCAAATACTTTTATTTTTTTGTGCCTTTGTACAGGGTGAAAAGCAAACGAGGGAGTTGAAAGTATGATTGACTGAGATAAATATGACGCTCACAATTGAAAATGAAATGGATGTTTCCCTGCCACGTCAACATGTATCACCAGTCACCACTTTGCACTCATTTTAGGCTTTTTCAAGGAATAGTCAGGTTCACTATGTCAATAAATTATATTTCGTTCAAAATCATGGTAGATTAGCAAACCTATACATTTTTGGAGAGGTTATAGCATAAGGAAACTAAAAATCAATGTTCACATTTGGAGAGATACCTGTATGGCGACCATTTTGGATTTTCAAAATGGCCACTGTAAAATACATATTTTGTTCTATTTCTGCCTCTAATTACCTTAAAAATATATATATACTAAACCTATATTTTCAGGGACAAGGAATCCAATGAAAGTAACAAATTAGTGCTATGGGGAATGGTAAGACACGAATCAAAGGTTTTGAATTACAAAATACTGTCTTTATATTCGCGATAAGTTGCATAATCAAATACATGTTATCATTTTGTACAGGCAGTTAATAACATCAAAATGTGTCACAATAATTCATATCACCAAACATACACAGGCAGTCAGCAAAATCATATATACACATGCAGTCAGTATAACTTCACATCTACACAGGCAGTCAATGGCATCAAACATACACGATTACAGAATATGCCATTTAGAGTTCGTCATCACTGTCCTGTGTGTCGTATCCGACAATATAGTCCGCATCGTTTTCACAGTCCGTTCCACACAAGCAAAGGTCGGTCAAATTGATTGGCAAATCGAATTGGTCGAATGGTCAATCGAATTCGATGAATCGAATCGAATCGAATCGATCGAATGGTTGAATGGTCGATCGAATCGATTGGTCGAATGGTCGAATTGGTCGAATGGAATTGGTCAATTGGTCGAATTGGTCGAATCGAATTGGTCGGAATTGGCAAATGTAAACATTGATTTTCAGATTTTCCATGTAATAACGTTTCCAAAAATGTATAGGTTTGCTAATCTACCATGATTTTGAACGAAAAAACATAGTGAACCTGACTATAAGACAATATTTTTAGGTACAATTTTCTCAATCTGCTACCACTCCCCAACCGCACTACTTTTGTTTTTTCAGCCGACGGTATCTGTGTGTTCCGGAGCACAGTCAGCCGAGATACAGAATGTTGCCGAGTGGGAAAGCAGTCGTTTCTCATTACACCTGGCATGGGAAGTGTTCTGCTGCATTTCCCAACTCCCAACGGTAACTCTGCTCACTTGTAGGCATATTGTTTTGCTTTGAATATGCACACTTTGCCGACTTTGTAGGGTGTGGGAAAGGTACAAGTGGGTTCTGGGCAAAAGGCCTCCTTAGTTATAAGGTCTCCTATTTTGTTATTTTTCCGCAGTTTTTAAATTTGAGTCCTGTACAAAAACCACCTTATCCCGGAAGATTTTTTTTTTTCGTCCATTCCACTCAGTTTTGTTTTTGATGTCTTGCGTAATTTTTTTTTCATTTGATCTTGAGGAATTTTGGTCACCTTTTAAAATCCGCCAAACTCTGAAGTTCTGAGAAAGTGAAAGGCAGGTTATTTGGCTTTCAAAACACATTTCCTGATCTCCGCAAAAGAAAACTCAAAACGGCCCTTTTTTTTTTTCTAATTCTTTTCTTATTCTTCTTTTCTCACTCCTATTATTCTTTCCTCCTACCTCATATGCTCTTCTCTTCTTCATCCTCTTGGTCTTTTTATTCTCACTTTTATTATAATTAGCTTGTCTTCACCCTTTAAGGACTTATTGTCCTTGTCCTCCCACTATATTTTCGTCTCTTCTCTCCTCAGTCTGACTATTCCTCTTCTCGTCACTTCACCATCTGACTTCCCTTCTCTTCCCTCTTGACTATTTCTCTTCTTTCCTCTCTCTGACCATTTCTCTTATCTGCTCTTCTCTGTCCAGCACTTCTCTGATCTCTTCTCTTCTCCCTCTCCCCTTCTGCTTCTGCCTCCGCCCTCGCTCTCCCCTTCTGCCTCCGCCCTCGCTCTCCCCTTCTGCCTCCCTATGCCCTCCCTCTCCCCTTCTGCCTCCCTCCGCCCTCGCTCTCCCCTCCCTCTGCCCTCGCTCTCCCCTTCTGCCTCCCTCTGCCCTCGCTCTCCCCTTCTGCCTCCCTCTGTCCTCGCTCTCCCCTTCTGCCTACCTCTGCCCTCGCTCTCCCCTTCTGCTTCCCTCCACCCTCGCTCTCCCCTTCTGCCTCCCTACGCCCTCCCCCTCCTCTTCTGCCTCCCTCTGCCCTCGCTCTCCCCTTCTGCCTCCCTCTGCCCTCGCTCTCCCCTTCTGCCTCCCTCTGCCCTCGCTCTCCCCTTCTGCCTCCCTCTGTCCTCGCTCTCCCTCTGCCCTCGCTCTCCCCTTCTGCCTCCCTCTGCCCTCGCTCTCTCATTCTGCCTCTCCGCCCCTCGCTCGCTCTTTTGCTCCCAGCCCTAGCTCGCTTTATTTCCTCCCCCCACCCCCCCGCCCTTGCTAGGTTTTTTGCTATCTTGCCACCCGTTCTCGCTCTTTTGCCCCCTCCCCCGCCCTGGCTTGCTCTTTCTCCCCCCCCCCTCACTCACTTCCACCCCCACCCTCACTCGCTCTTCTTCCCCCGCCCTTGACCTCCTATTCTGCCCTCACCCTCCTATTCTGCTCTCGCCTTCATATTCTGCCTCCTTCGCATAAGCCTTCTTGTGCCCACACCTCAGGTTCCTCTCAGCCCCCCCCCACCTCTTACACCCACCCTTTAGGCTCTGCCTTGGCTTCCCTCTTGCGCCTATGCCTCAGCCTCCCCTCAGCCTGCTTACGCTTACACCACCACCATCTATTACGCCTCCTCCACCTCCTACGCCTTCGTCAGCCTTAGTCCTAGTCTTCGTCTTAGTTTTTGGATCCGTCTTCGTCTTTCTTCTCTCCATCTTGCTACCACTTCATATTAATCTTCCTCTCCATCTCGCTGCTGCTTAGCCTTCATCTTCATCTCCATTTCACTGCCGCTTCGCCTTCATCTTCCTCTCCATCTCGCCACCGCTTCGCCTTCATCTTCCTCTCCATCTCGCCACCGCTTAGCCTTCACCTTCGTCTCCATTTCACTGCCACTTCGCCTTCCTATTCATCTCCATTTCACTACCGCTTTGTCTTGATCTTCATCTCCATCTCTACAGTGCTTCGCCCTCAGCTTCGTTTCGATCTCGCCAGCGCTTCGCCCTCATCTTCGTTTCGATCACGCCAGCGCTTCACCCTCATCTTTGTTTCGATCACGCCACCGCTTCACCCTCATCTTCATTTCGATCTCGCCAGCGCTTCACCCTCATCTTCGTTTCGATCTCGCCAGCGCTTTGTCTTCATCTTCGTCGGCATCTCGCCAGCGCTTCACCTTCCTATCAATCTTATGGCCTCTGCTTCACCTTTGATGTACATAATCTCCATCTTCCCGTCGTTCCGCCTATAACACGCATCACCTCTGTCTTGCACTTGCTCCGCCTTCGACAAGTCGTCACCGTCCCGCCTCCACTTGACCTGCGACGCGCGTCATCCCTGTCTCGCCTACACTTGGCCTTTGCGTGTCGTCCCTGTCACGCCGACACTTGGCCTTTCCGCTTTGTCCCTGTCTTGCCTCCGCTTGGTCTTCGACGCGTGGCGTCCCCATCTCGCCTCTGCTTGGCCTTCGACGCGTGTCGTCCTCGTCTCGCCTCCACTTGGCCTTCGACGCGTGTCGTCTTCATCTCGCCTCCGCTTGGCCTTCGACGCGTGTCATCCCCTGTCTCGCCTCTGCTTGGCCTTCGCACGCCCCCCCTGTCTCGCCTCCTCTTTGCCTTCACACATCGCCCCTGTGTCGCCTCCTCTTGGCCTTAGACGCGCATCACCCCCGGCTCACTTCCGCTTGACCTTCGACTCGTCGTCCCTGTCTCACCTCCGCTTGCCTTTGGCACTCGTCGTCCCCGTCCTCGCCTTCGATTTGCGTCGCCCCTGTCTCACCTCCGCTTGGCCTTCGATTTGCGTCGCCCCTGTCTCACCTCCGCCTGGCCTTCGAGCGTCGTCCCTATCTCACATCCGCTTGACCTTCGACACTTGTCGTCCCCGTCTTCCCTTCGCTTTGCCTTCGACGCGCGTCGTCCCTGTCTTGCCTCCGCTTGGCCTTTGAAGCTCGTTGTCCCCATCTTGCCTCCGCTTGGTTTTTGATTCGCGTCGCCCCTGTCTCGCCTCCGCTTGGCCTTCGATTTGCATCGCCCCGTCTCACCTCCACTTGACCTTCGATTTGCATCGCCCTCGTCTCACCTCCACCTGGCCTTCGAGCGTCGTCCCCATCTCGCAACCGCTTGACCTTCGACGCTCGTCGTCCCCGTCCCGTCTCAGTTTAGCCTTTGATGCGCGTCATCCCCGTCTTTCCTCCACTTGGCCTTTGAAGCTTGTTGTCCCCATCTCGCATCCGCTTGACCTTCGACGCTTGTCGTCCCTGTCCCGTCTCCACTTGACCTTCTATGCTCATCGTCACCGTCCCATCTCCGCTTGGCCTTCTATGCTCATCGTCCCAGTCCCGTCTCCGCTTGGCCTTCTATGCTCATCGTCCCTGTCCCTGTCCCGTCTCCGCTTGGCCTTCTATGCTCATCCTCCCTGTCCGGTCTCCGCTTGGCCTTCTATGCTCATCGTCCCTGTCCCGTCTCCGCTTGGCCTTCTATGCTCATCGTCCCTGTCCCGTCTCCGCTTGGCCTTCTATGCTCGACATCCCCATCTCCCCCTTGCCTGGCCTTCGACGCGTGTAGTCCCCGTCTTGCCTCCGCTTGGCCTTTGAAGCTCGTTGTCGCCTCCGCCTGGCCTTTAATTTGCGTCACCCGCGGCCTGCCTCCGCTTGGCCTTAGATGCGTGTCCTCTCCATCTCGCCTCCGCTTGGCCTTCGACGCGTGTCGCCCCCGTCTCACCTCCGCTTGACCTTTGACACACGTCACCCCCGACTCACCTCCGCTTGGCCTTTGACGCACGTCACCCTCGTCTCACCTCCGCTTGGCCTTCGACGCACGTCACCCCCGTCTCGCCTCCGTTTGGCCTTCGACACGTGTCGTCCCCAATCTCGCCTTTGTGCGTCACATCCACCTCGCTGCTGCTTCATCCTTCTCATTTTTGTTCCTTCCTCTCTTGGTTTCTTCTTTTTTGCATCGATAATCAACCAAACCAAACTAATAAACTTATTCCTTTTGTCTGTACTTAGGCGATGGCAGGGAATGGTAAAGGTGTCTGCAAGCCCCATTGCAACTCGTATCAGTTCAGGCTCGTTGGACAAGAGCCTTTAGGTTCGTTGAAGTCTGTGTCCATCATACACGTTGCGGTGACTGGGTGACTCCAGACGAGGCCTCTACTGCCGTCACGTGCCCCAGGTGACTTTAAGGTTAGATGTGAACCTCCCGCCATTAGGCCATGCCTGGGAGGGCTGATGAGACACTTTGTGGCCACGTTGCGCAGAGTTCTGCTCCTTTTACAACATCCTCAAGAACTGCCGAGGACACAACCTGGAGCACTCGGCGTTCAGTGAGCGTACAGAGGAGTCATCCGCGGTGCAGTACTTCCAGGTATTTTGGGAGTTTGACACAGTTGGGGGACATATCTACTGTTTCAACTAGCTCAGTGATTAAAGATATCTTTCCTAATTGAGAGTTATGTTAGCCATTAAGCTAAAGTTATTTACATTATTTGTATAAAACACCCAAAACAAAAGTTGTCTTCATTGCATCACCTTTAAAGTCACAGGTTAATTCACTCTTCGTAATTGCTGGGAGTAGCAGCTGTCAAATGCTATTCAACAGTGTCTGTGTGTGAGTTTGCCAAACTGGCATGACCCTCCCATTCCCGGCAGTTCTATGGCTACTTGTCACAACAGCAAAATATGATGCAAGACTACGTCAGGACGGGTACTTACCAACGTGCAATCCTTCAAAATCACCTTGATTTCAAGGACAAGGTATTTATTGACGTCAAGACAGGGTAAACAAATTGTTTGCGTGTAACAGAATTAACGTTTCCAATGTTGATGTTTTGCTTTTTTGTATAAATTCATACAATGTGTGCTAAAGATTAAATGTGATATCATTGTGGATCTATTTTGAGAGAAGTAATTGAGAGGTAGTTAAATGACTAAACAAAATTATACGTGAGATGTCTTCTTCCTGGGGCCAAGCATTCTTGTTACCCCGCACACGTGAGACCAAAGGTGGGATTAAACAACTGGTTCATGTCCATCCAGCCATCTGTCCATAAATATCAATTTATGATCGAGGAACAACTTAATTTATATTAAATACAGTATTTATATTTTGACCACGAATCAGAAAACAAACCTGCTGTTTTACAGTACCTTCTCTCTGAATTTGTCCCGATCGCACATGCGCAGAGGGGAGTGAATTTTTTTTCTTACTCTGGCTGCCTGCCTGGCAGTCAAATCAAATTGAAAATCATTCCCAACAGGAAACGTACTGTTTTTAAGGACGTCATAAAGGACACATGCAGCAGGCACGAATAATTAATGTAAATGCTATATAGAGTTGTGTGTTAGTGCGTAAAATGGTAGTAAATTCCGGATTTATTTATACGACTTTTACAATCTTTATTTCATTCAAGTTGAATTATAAACTTGAACACTAAAACACAAATCACTTTCTAAATACTTCCAAGAACCTCCATTTTACAGTACATACATAACTCTTAACGCTAACTCGTATAATGCTGTTTCACATTGCACTTGATGAAAAAATATTCATTTTTAAGAAAAAATATTTATAAAGATGAGAAAAATCTCAAAAGGAAAGCGTTGTTGCTGTTGGACAATGGTCCTGGCCACCCACAGCACTTCAACATCCTCTGCACTCCCCTGCCTGTTGAAATTGTTTTCTTGCCTCCCAATACAACTTCCCTCCTCAATTCCATGGACCAGGGGGTAATCACCAACTTCAAAGCATGTATTACCTCCGTTGCACCTTCAAACAGCTGCTCCACATAACTGATTGCCTGAGCTGGGAGTCCTTGAGGAATTTCTACATGAGGAATGCAATTGAAAACTTCGATGGAGCTTGGAAGGACGTCACCAACATCTCCATGAACAGAAGGTGTGGCTGGATGTCTGTCACGAGTTGGTGGAGTCCAAGGTGCAGGAGTTCATAATCGGGGAGATTGTCCAGTTTGCCAACCAAGCTGGGTTGAATGAAGTGGACGTCGACAATGTGGAGGAGCTATTGGCCTCACACAGGAGCTGTTTGACCAACGTGGAGCTGCAGGAGCTGGACATGCACCGCAAGACGCAAGAGGGCACTGCTACAGAAGAGACTGAACTGGCGAAATTCCTGAACGCCAAAAACGTAGCTGATGTCTTCCCGAAGTTGTCTAAAGTGCTCAAGATCATCTCCGGCAATGAACCAGACATGGAGTTCAGCACCGGAGTGAAGCATTCCATGCTGAATGCTGTTTCCTGCTATGATGAGATGCTCAGGAAGAAGTAAAATCAGGTTCGGAAGTCGACCCTCGATGCCTTATTTAAGGGGGCATTATACACACAGGCAGCAGCAGAAAAAAAAGACAAAAAAAGTTTGTACGATGCTGCTAGGAAAGCTTCCGTTCAGGAAACAAAGATACGGGAACATATTTCAAAGGCAAAAAGAAAAATGGAGGAAAGCTTTATTGAGGAAGAAGGCCAAACATATGGTAGTGGGGAGTTTGGAGAGGCGTTTGTCCATCAACATACAAGTACAAGGGTGACAAGAATGAAAAAACTTGCAAAGTGAACTCCAGATTCATGAAATAATGGAAAAACATTGTACGCAATTGTAATTTCAATGTATAGGAAACGGATTCCTGATGTCAATGGCCACTTACAGCAACTGTGTGTTTACATAATATTAGTTGACATTTTCCCCTATAACTTTGGAATTCTTAATTCTTTTCACTTCAAATTTGGCACAGATATTGATAATGACCCAACAAAGATATTAATAGAGTTTTATTGTATTATGACCTTGGGTTTTTAATTTAAAGGATGTCAATTCTCATTGGACGATTAATGGTTGCCATGTCAACACGAAATGGCAATTATACAAATGCATCAATTAAAATGTTTGTTTCCTAGTATTGTATATATGTACCAAGTTTGAACGTAAATGGACTTGTCATAGAGAAGATATAAGCTGAAAAGTGGTAATTCATCATTTGTATGCATCTGGTTACCATGGTAACCATGCATAATATAATGCTATGTAATGTATACCAATGTAATGTTCATATATCAAGCAACATGTACATATATAGTTTTGCATATTTTCAATCAAGACATTTTATCAGAAAGTGCATTACTGTGATTCAGTGTTGTTTTTACTGTGTTCAGTGTATTGCCCCCTTAAGAAGAAAGCTGCAGCTTTGCAGGAGGACCAATAGCTTGGCTTTTCTTCCCATGAGTAGCTCCTTACCCTCGTCTCCCACCTCTGTCTTGTTGGAGTAGCTATGTGTTGGAAGCTATGTATTGGAGGAGCACATCTGGAGTGAAGGCAGCGGTGGTAAACAGATGAGGAGCTTATTTTGATGGTCTTTTTATTACTTAGAAAACTTTTTATTTCTTAGATACCTAAAATCCCACCATACAAAGTGTGTAATTTTTGTTATCAACTGCTGTCGTTAATGTTAGTCTACCATCGTTTGGATACAGATCTGGTTTTCGATCTGAAACGCTTGGTTGTGCTTGTACACATAACTCCAAGGTGCTGTGGCAGCTTATTTAAGCCTTTGATCCACCAGCTGGGAGAGATCAAAACAATTGTCTAAAAACTAAAACTAGATCTAAAAATCATGCTTTTAAGCTTGACGATATGCGTTTCGAATTTGTTTCCTCGAAAGTAAAAAAAAAAAAAAAAAAAATCAAGGTTTTCACGGCAATACCGTTGATTTGCATCCGTAAACATCGCACAAGCAGTGACTGACATCCCGTGGTCTAGTGGTCTAGCGTCGATGAGATGATCTGGTGCGCGTAACTATAGTACCTACAACGGGTGCTCTTTATGCTCCTCATATGTATCATATACGATGGAAAGCGTAGTATCTATATACAATGTGTGCTATTTTTGCAGGGGCACAACTGCAAGGTCATTTTTGTTGCAGATTGACATGTATTGACTCATTTTCAATGATGACAAAATGATTGTATTCCATAAATAATGTCGGGGCATTCCATAAAGATTCATTATAAAAAATTGCACCCATGTCTGAAGGAAGCGCTTCAATGTGGCATTTTTAATGAAATTGGCAAATCCTATAAATGAACAAAACCCATTAGAATAACCCTTTGGAATTGCCCTTGGTAATTGCCTGTTGGAATTGCACTTGTTTAACTTTTACAATTAACCTTTGGAATTACCCTTCAGAATGAAAACACTGTGGGTTAGAAAGGTTCTTCTTCATTTCTTATGGACGGGTGGATATAGTCAAATATTGCAGTGGCTTAACCGCTTAAAGATACCTTGACTTGAGGGAAAAGTACTTGTGATTTGACTTGAGCGAAAATGGCTTGCTGACAACTGTAGAATACTTTTTGTTGCATGATAAATGTGTCATGGCACCCTCTTTTGGCTATCTGCAGATATTCATTTGAAATAATTACTGCTGCTTTAATTGTCTGTTATTGTGCAGGTGGTGCTCGACGTTGGATGTGGATCGGGTATTCTCTCCTTCTTTGCTGTTCAGGCCGGAGCTAGGAAGGTCTATGCTGTTGAAGCTAGCACCATGGCCCAGCATGCTGAGGTGAGGGGTTTGAGAAACTGTGGTGGAATAACTAAAATTGAGGTGTTGATTGCTGTTGGCTACATCAAACCACTAAGATTTGACTCCTTAAAAACAAAACCCCCTGCCATGACAAATTCTCAAATATTCTTATTATTTATTTTTTAATTGAAAATGCTCCTATAAAATACCACTGTGATCCTTTCTCTTTTTTTTTTTTTTTTTTTTGTGCATTAGGTTTGCAAATCGAACCTTTTTTCTTTTAAGCCAAGTAGTTTGCTCGAGTCCATAGGACTTGCACATGCACCAGATGTTGCAGTGTATGTGGTTACAATGTTCATAAAAATCATGTTTTAAAACCCATAAAGTGGGAAATGAGGGCATAATTAGTGTAAACGTAGGCTGGGTGTTCTTGTTTAATAATATTCCTGCTGAATATGTTGCTTACTCCTGGAATCTTAGCTTCAAATCCCGTGTACTGATTTGTGCATTGATTGCCCCCCCCCTCCCCCCCCCCACCCCTGCCCCCTTGTTCTTGTTATACTTGTAAACATGCATCGTCTCCACATATACTTTTTCCTTCATATCTACATCCTTCAAGCTTCAAAATGAGCCTCGCATCACTATGATCCAATAATTAACTCTGAAATTTCAGCTGCATATTTGCACTACACGAACAAATAAAAATGTATAATTATTTGCTCCTCTATAACTTCAGTAGCTTTTGATAAAAAATATAAATAAATGTCGATTTTGTTTTTCAAACAAAAATGTCATGCTTTTTCACATCAAATCTGAATATTAATATAGTCCTACAAACAAGAAACTGCCATATGTATTGTTTTCCCATCTTGATCTGGTATAGAAATGTCATTGATGTTGTGGTTAGAGCCCCGCTCAGTCTTGTAGGTTGGTAGTTCGTCTTTTTTTTCTTTTCTTTTTTTTTTCTTTTTTTTTTTGTATACTGAATCGAGGCTCGTGAAAGAGCTGACATTTATTTCACAAACAAATCAACCAGACAAACAAAATATATAAAAAGAGGGAGCGGAAGACAAGAGAAGGGGAAGCACGCAAACACTTGAGGGCACACAACATTTAAGAGCAGGGAGGTGTGTGGGAGGGAGAGGGCTTGGGGGGAGGGGGTGGCAGAAGTATCAAACACAAGGACACCAAGGACTTCCAGGACAGAAGTTGGTATTTCAAAAAAGTGGAATTGGGGTGAAATTAGTGGGGATAGAAAAGATCAATGTTTTGGATGGGGGAAGATAAGAGATGGTGGTGAACAGCTGTTTTAAAGACCTGGAGGGTGGAGTGGGATTAAAGAGAGTGAGGGAGTTTGTTCCAGAGGCGGGAGAAAAGAGGAATGAAGGAGCAGAGAGTCTTGATTTTGGCAGTTTAACCATAAGAGGGTTGCAGGCAGATCTTGTACGACCTGTAGGAATATTTGGGGGACAGAGCCCAGAGAGAGCTGGGGGGGCAAGGCCAGAGAGGAGTCGGTAGAAGACGGAAAGACCACCAACCTGCCTGCGGTGAGTGAGTGAGAGGCCCTTGGAGTTAGCTTCATCGCGGGAGATTCCAATGATTCTGAATGCTTTGGTTTCAACAGCGTGAAGACGAGCTACCTAGGCTGACCCTGTCTGAGGCTTATCAAGAACTTTTAAAATGGTGCATGCTTATTCCTGTCGACGCTTAGCATATAGAGGATCGAGCATGGATATTATCACCTCCCTCATCATTGGGTTAAGCCATTAATCAGAAGGAATTGTTACTATTCCGTATGCAGCCTAGGGCTGCTGGTTGCATGATTGCTGAGAGCATGGTTGTGCTGTTGATGCAGTGCCCCATGTTTCCAGGAAGCTGATACTCATTTTGCCAAACTAGGAAAAATGACAGGCTGAGTCAACCCACAAAGGGGCTCAAATTCAAGACCCTAAAAATCTTACGCCAACCACATTAACTGTGAAGCCAACACTAGGCTTATTCAAAAGGAAGCAGCCTGGCCTTTAGTCAAATTGTGTCAGTCTGTTTGACTGCCAAGCCTCAGTACAGTTGACAACCTCAGAATATCACATCTACCTTGCTGTCCAGGTTTGTCACCTTGCGTTTTTATTTATTTAGTCACTTTATAATTACAGAATCATTTGGGGTGGCCTGAAGTTATTGATGACGAGGCAATTAAAAACGATGGCCAGTTTACTGTTTATGCCTCATTCTAAAAAAATCGACATATAAGAGCTTACACTCTGGGACAGGTTTTACAACCATAACTAGAACGGTACTCAGTAGAGAGCAGACCACTGCCTGGTTGGCCATATCACTCTGGTGAAGAATCACTTTAAAATTCTAACAGCTGGATCCGGATCCAGATCTTCACCAAAATTGAATTGATTCTTCCTTGTCACACACACAACCTGTTTAACAAGTTTCGTCCAAATCCATCCATAACTTTTTGTGATATCCTGCTATGTATCGTGTTTGGCCCTATCTCCCAATGGTGAAGAATCGCTTTAAAAATTCTAGTAGCCGGATCCGAATCCGGATCTTCACCAAAATCTCATCATTCCGTCCTTGTCACATACGCAACATCTCTGCCAAATTTCGTCCAAATCCGTCCACAAATTTTGAGATGTTTTGTTCACAGACAGACAGTCAGGAGTGAAAACATAACCTCCATCCACCTTTGGTGGCAGAGGTAATAAAACCAAGGCTGTAAGGGTGGCTGAGTGGTATGCACACTTGTCTCTAAGCTGTTTGAATCTCGACCCGGATAGAAACTGTCATCCCTGTGTTTCGCAGGCAGGGTGATTCATCAATGTGTGTGCTGTCTGGGTTAAACTGGGCATCCTATCTACAGACATTAGTTGGTGGACGTTGAAGAATCCCACCTTGTCTTTTGCGAGGGTAGGCAAGCTATCGCCGGAACCCTGGCCAAATTCCAAATTCCAGTCCTGACTTCCTGAGTCGGAGTAGCGAGCCGACCAGGATTGTAGCCTAGTAACTGCATCGGCAGCACCAATATATTCCATAGAGTATGGTACATTATGATAATGATTATGAATAAAACAAGAAAACACTCTTCGACGTCATGACGTCGACCGATATGCCTCTGCTGCCCACCATATCACATCATTATACATACTTGTACGAAGTTTGATTTCAATCCATTCAGCTGTTCTCAAATTATCACATTTTTACCTGACATGACCTCTGACCTTTGACCTCTTGATGCCATCATCAAAACGGTTCATCTTTGCATCATATAATGTTTGTACCAAATTTGTTCACAATCGCATCCCTTGTTCACAAGTTGGCATGGCAACAGAAATTTTACTTAACACGACCTCTGACCTTTGACCTCTTGACCCCAAAATGTAATCGGTTCATGTTTACATCATTATACATACTTGTACGAAGTTTGATTTCAATCCATTCAGCTGTTCTCAAATTATCACATTTTTACCTGACATGACCTCTGGCCTTTGACCTTTTGATACCACAATCCAATCAGTTAATCTTTGCATCATATATGCTTGTACCATATTTGTTCAAAATCCCATCCCTTTTTCACAGGTTGGCATGGCAACATAAATTTTACTTAACATGACCTCTGACCTTTGACCTCTTGATGCCATAATCAAAACAGTTCATCTTTGCATCATATATGCTTGTACCATATTTGTTCAAAATCCCATCCCTTTTTCACAAGTTGGCATGGCAACATAAATTTTACCTAACATGACCTTTGACCTCTTGATGCCATAATCAAAAAAGTTCATCTTTGCATCATATAGGCTTGTACCATATTTGTTCAAAATCCCATCCCTTGTTCACAAGTTGGCATGGCAACATAAATTTTACTTAACATGACCTCTGACCTTTGACCTCATGACCCCAAAATCGAATCGGTTAATCTTTACCTCATACATAGCTGCACCATTTTGACTAAGATCCCTTCAGCCGTTCTCAAGTTATCGCGGCAACGGGAACCGATGACTGGTGGATTTACGGACAGACAGACGAATAACCCAAAAACATAATGCAAGGTAGGCGTTTTTCTTGTAATAATATACATAAAATCCTGGCTTTGATCAAGCCGTGGTTGTGAACCATGATAGTAGGTGGTGCTATTATCACGGTACAGATTAAATTTGATCTAATCTTTTATATCATGAATGTTCCAAAATGTATTCTCTTATAAAAGATTAGACAAATGTATTTTAAGAGCATTTTAATGATCACAACACTTTGTTGAACAATAAAAAGCTATGTGACAACAATTTTACTTTCCAATGTAATTTTGTTGCATTAACTTTCTGCATTGTTACTAACAATGAGCAATTCCTGAATCGAAAGTGCTGTCACTAAGTGGTCTGTCATGCATGATCTTTGTTTGCTAGGTGCTGGTTCGAAACAATAGGCTGTGGGACCGCATTGTGGTGATCCCAGGTAAGGTGGAGGAGGTGAGCATCCCTGAAGAGGTGGACGCGATCGTCTCTGAGCCAATGGGGTACATGCTGTTCAATGAGCGCATGCTTGAGAGCTACCTTCACTCAAAGAAATGGCTCAAGCCAGGCGGTATGCATGCTTTTACAGCCTCGTCGGAACTTGTCCCAAAACATTGATCGTTGCCTTTTGTCAGACTGCACCATTACATCTATGGCAAAAAAATAATATTCATTTGTTCCCTTTGCATCCAAATGGTCTTTGTTACGAAATCTTTCCAAATATCCTCCTTGTGATATAAAACTTTGCTCGCCTTTTCACTCCTGGTGATTTGTACTGTACCTTGTCACTGTTTCTTTTTCGGTTTTATTTTTCACTTGGTAATTGTGTGTTGGTGCCAGATAAAAAATTTCTGTAGTGACATTTAAGGTAGAGACATGGTGTAAACATTGTAGCCAAAAGGATTCAAACTGAGCTAGTTTTGGTCATTTTCTGAAATGTGAAGTTATTGGCTGCCTGTGGAGAGTGGACATCCGCCTATGTCTTGTCCAGGAAACATGTTCCCCACAATGGGAGACGTGCACCTTGCCCCGTTCACCGATGAGCAGCTTTACATGGAGCAGTTCACCAAGGCCAATTTCTGGTAAGGAAATTGCGAAATTGTTCATGCTGCAAAGACGAATGTTGGAAATGCCTGTCGAATCCTCTTATCTCATGGGATTGGGTGGAGGTCAAACCCTTTTGGTTGTCCACAAACCTGCTGCCATTTGTCATTTTGCTTCTCCACGAAATTCGCTTATATACGAAAATAACACACATTGTTGAATGTTTTTACATTTGATATGCAACAAGAAGATTTCATCTTTAAATGCATTCAACTAGTGGGACATTTTTATTTTTATTTTAAATCTTTGTCAAATTTGTCCATTTACTTGATTGTACTTTTCATCGTTAATGTTTGAATCGTGTTTTGGGAAGTTCTTGAAGAAAGTTGAGAATTTCAAAAATCACATTTTTCACAATTTCACATGTTTCACAAAAATCACAATGTATGAATACAAAATTGCATCTCAAAATGGTTTATTTCTGCCACATTGTCCCTTGTGTGTAGGTATCAGCAATCTTTCCATGGAGTGGATCTGGCCAGCCTGCGTGGAGCTGCTGTTGAGGAATATTTCAAACAGCCCATTGTGGTATGTACAATGTTTCTAAAATTATAAATTTGCAGAGATCGAGTGCAATACGGGACTTTCAAAATGACATAAATGTGAACGAGGCCTTTCGCGCAT
Source organism: Myxine glutinosa (assembly GCF_964187855.1). Lineage (NCBI taxonomy): Eukaryota > Metazoa > Chordata > Myxini > Myxiniformes > Myxinidae > Myxine > Myxine glutinosa. The sequence goes on from NC_136261.1 coordinate 229,559,855, forward strand.
GAGTCATTCCGTGTCAATTCACACAATATCCAGGTACCTCCCATATGGCACCTCTCAGATTGGCCTTTAACATTTTCTAAAAATACCTCCATGCTGAACAAAGGAATCCTAAGTTTCAGCTCAATATCTCCAACGGTTTTCGAGTTAGCACCCCTCAAAATGTGGGTGCCACACCCATTTTTCACACCCATGAATTGCACATTCATTTTATCAGCGTTTTTGAAGACACATAGCTTCTGTTCTAATAGAGAAAGCTGAAAATTGGTTTATAAGCTAATTCTGGCCCAGGCTTTCAGGTTACACAGCCAGAAATTGCTTATCTCTTCTACTTCGGAAGTTATGCACCCCACAAATCTTTCTTTTTGTTTGGTGCTAAATTGATCTTTGAGATTTTGGGGGTCCATATCATTGACACTTTTGAAGCTTTTTAATTACAAATGGTTTTCCCTAAATATTTGGGAACTGGACTGTGCACCAAAAGAGTTTTCGGGTGAACTGACCTTTATTGGGGGTATAGTGGGGTCCTAAACATAATTATGGGACAAAACCACCCTTACGGACCACCCAATTCAGGTCATCGGTTGACTCCGTGGGCACGTTAGGGTTACTGAGCTTTTAACCAAATAAACGATCATAATTGCTCATACTTTTAAAGCAATAAAAACTTTGTCCACCTCCTTGCGTATGAACTGAATTTTTCAAAAAGGATACGTTTTTGTCTCTATACCATTGAAAATTTCAGTCCAGAAACTAAGTCAAGTATGATAAGATGACTATTAGTCAACCAGGATGTATAAAAACATTCATCATAGCTTCAGATTGATTCATGTGGTGAAAATAAAGTGATAAATGAGCAATATCTTCCATAATTTGAGGGGAAAAAAAAAACAACATTTTAACCCTCTAAGCTAATATAGGTATGTATGGACTCGAGTTAGGACTCCAAAAATATACTTGAATGAGAGGTGTCGAGTTCCTTCCATTTCCTGTTTAAATACAAATGAACAGTGGCAGTGGACAGCACTAATACACTCAGCGGGAGATGTAAAAATACAGTATAATTTATCTTGTAGCCCAGGATCTAAACATAAAATATTGAAAACAGCCCTCACAGCTTCCACTCCCTCCTCTTCCCCTCCTCCCCCCACCCTCACACAACATGATTAATAGTAACGCTTTCACACGCTCCAGATGTGACCTTCCCATCGGTATTCAGAAGTCCCCAAACCAGATCCGGTGTCTCCCTCAGAGAATGTCTGTCTCTGATGTAACATCTGCCTGGTACACCCAGCTCCCATGTAAATATAGCTGGCACAAGCTTTGTGTATTCTCATCTCATGAAGATGTCCTTTCTCAAAACGTTAGTAACCATTACTTTGTGGGTAATGCCACGCAGCATCGTCTTTTCAATTGCATATGCCAGTTGAAGAAATCGCCAGACTTAGCATATTTACAGTAGGCAAGGTTTACAGTTCATTCACTGGCAGCAATGGTCGAAGTTTTGGGGAGTACACTCCTTCCCACAGTTCTCCAGAGCTTGCTCCAGTCCACAGTATCTGTAGTCTGCAATACAGGAGGCTGCAGGGTCAGTCCTGTCGGTGAACTGGGAAAGTTCTGCAATTCTTGTGTTGTGCACAGGTACACCCCCTTTCTCTGAGGTATTTTTCGAGTTCTAGTAGCTAACAAAATCGATGATAAATCAGTGTTAAAGGAAGATGCCAAAGACAAATTCGCACAATACATTAGATACGTATCAGCTTGCATTTCAATCCTTACCTCACACGCACAATATATTATGCCGCAATCACCATTGTTGCTATGGGGTTCTGCGTATGTGCGCTGATGTATTGTGGGGTGATCGCATCATTTTGAAAGTCTAATATGATGGACTGCGGGTGCTTTGGCAGTTTCCGTTCTTTCTCTTTTCATTAAAGCAATTTTATTCTTATAAATTTATTAGTCCTGTTAAAATTCTCAGCACATGGTAAAAAGCTGTGAATCTGAAAGCATACTAGTCTTCACTAATATTTATCTATAGCTCTGCAGCCAAAAAACTTCCAGGAGCTAAAGCAGGAAGCCAGCTTTGCCGATGCAAGGAAGAGTTGGATGAAAGAATGCACAAACCTTTGTGTTTGTCTTGGAAATGGGACACTGTATGACGTTTGTGCTACTTTTATAAAACATATTGAAGAGAGGTAGCTAAAAACAGCATTTTGATAGCCCTGCTCCTCCCCTCTACCCACTACCTCCCCCTGCCTCCAAAATATGAAGGCAGACCAAATGATGGATAACGAAGTAGCAAAGTTTTAGTACCAAATGGCAGACATTTGGCCTTGGAACTTGTATATTTGGAACTTATAAGAGGTAAATATTGCAGGTCCACTTAATATTTGAAGATGCTCATGAACCAAGAAAAGACGTCGCTACTAAGAGGTCACCTTTTGATTGCCATCGAGTTCATTCACAAAAATTGCTTTGTTGTAGCAAAATGGATATATATATATTTTTTTTTAATCTTTTTTTTTTTTTAAGTTGGGCACTTCAACACCGGTTTCGATTTGTGTGGGATGGACCAAAAAGGTCCCTGGCTTTATCAGAAAGGAGGTAGATAGGAGCAACCACAAAAAAATTTACATTTCCAAGCACTTCCTTGTTACCAAGGTGAAAACCTACGCTAACGGACATTGTTTTCATCCCAATTTGTCTGCCTGTCTGTGAGGATATCTCAAAAAATTATTGCCGGATTCGGAAGAAAGCTGTTGGACATGTTGGGTGTGTGACAAGGACGAATTGATTCGATTTTGGTGAAGATCCAGATCCGGATACTGAATTTTTAAGTGATTCTTCACCGTTGAAAGATAGAGCCAAAAACGATATGGCACGATATCTCAAAACGTTGTGGACGGATTCGGACAAGGTTTGGTGGGCAGGTTGGATGTGTGTGACAAGGACAAATTGATTCCATTTTGGTTAAGATTTGGATCTGGATACGAGATTTTTCTTAATTTTTAAGTGATTCTTCATAATTGAGAGATAGGGCCAAAATGATGTACTGTATAGCATGATATTTCATGTAGCATGAAGTTGTGGATGAGTTATGACAAAACCTGGTGATCCAGATTGTTCAGCCTGGTGGAGGTATATGCTCTACCGAGTGCTGTTCTAGTTTTGTATATTTGTGGATCTTTTTAATTTGTCGACTTGTTTTTTTGTGGGGGGTGTGTCGGTTTCTTCTATTCCTCAGAAAACCTCGGTGCACTGTAAATGTTCCATCATCACCAAAACGATCTAATGCATTGATTATGAATTTTCTTTCTGCATATTTGGGAATAGTGATGTTTTAGGAGACAACAGGTAAGGGGGTTTTAAAGGTTTGAATGCTCAATTGAAGGTTTGAAAAAAGGGGAGGAGGGTGGGGTTGAGGGGGAGCTGGGTTGCATCATCAAAAGGGACTTCTAACACATGTGCAGTCAAAGCCACCGAAATGCCGACTGATTTCAACCAAGCTGGAAGTTGCATTTTAACTTGTGTACATACATGCATGCATACCCTTGTCATTTGAATCTGTTTCCTTTCCCCATTCCCACCCAGGACACATTTGATATTAGAATCCTGATGGCAAAATCCATAAAGTATACTGTGAACTTCCTGGAAGCAAAGGAGGATGATTTGCACAGGTTTGTTGATCATATTTGTCGCAGTTTGAAAACTTGTTGATGAGGGACACTCGACTTGCTGCTGCACTTGGTGATTTAAGACACCCTCGCCAAACTGTAAAATGGAATAGTTGGGTGGATTGAAGGGCAGTGAGGTTTTTATTTTCAATTTATTTTGGGCCATTAAAAGAAAATGACCTCAGGGTTGTGTGATGGGTTTTGTTGGGTAGAAATATTTATTTGGCTTTGGCATTCCTTTTAATCATTAAACTTTGGATCACCTCTTTTGCTGATATTGTAATGAAAGCATTTATTGATGACACTGAAATAGGAAAATCGATGATTATGGTTGTTTGTCTTTGTCATCTTTTCTCCTGTGTATTTTGGTTTATTTTGCAGATTTGACATTCCTTTCAAATTTCACATGACACAGTCTGGATTAGTGCATGGACTGGCTTTCTGGTTTGATGTCGCTTTTGTCGGCAGCAAGTAAGGCTCACCTGTGTAATCCTTTTCACACACCAACTTCAGCTTTCACTTTGTTTCTTTTTAGCCCAGATTTTTGTGGTTCTTCTTCATCTGATTTAGCCCATTCTGTCATTACCAGTGTGACTGTGTGGTTGTCCACTGCTCCCACGGAGCCTTTGACGCATTGGTACCAGGTTCGCTGCCTCCTTCAGACACCTCTGTTCACCAAGACAGGGGATACTCTATCAGGTTCTGTGCTGCTTATTGCAAACATGAGGTAAGTCTCCTTGTTATAAATTATATAAATTTATATATTTTTTCTTTTCGAAATTTTTACAAATTAATTGAAAATGAAAGTTTAAATGTCTTGAATATGAATGAATGAATGATCGTTTTTAAGGCCATTTTCCCCGCTAGAGCGGGGGTTAGCCTTGCGGGCCCCATGACAATCATGGTTCCCTGTTTGAGGCAGTTGTTTTTTTTTTTGTTTTTTTTTCCTTGAGTGAATAAGTATTCAACCCCTTTGTTATGACACTTCTGTACTTCGTTTTAACAGCCACTAATGGCTTCTGTACCTGACTCTTTGCCAAAATTCCACTGCCAGCATAAATAAACGATGAGTCGTTTGTTTTGACTATATATTGCCTTCATACCTGGCATCGGTTGTGCTGTCATTTGGAATTGATTAGAATTGCTCCTCTGCCCACCATAGTTGGACGACTTGATTGTTATCAATTAAGCAAATGGGTTTTGCACAACTTCTGTCATAGCTGAATTTAATGACTGGCTCTGGTAGATTGTAGCAAAAATATTTGCACAGAAGTTGCTGTTTTCAGGATATTCAGATGAGCTGTCTGGATTGGATGCGATGGGCAACTTCCTTGAACGTTTCATAAATCTGTGGTATTTTGCCTGCTGTTGATCGAGTTTCATCGTCTTCATGCTCTGAACGCATTGCATTGTTGTTGAATGAATTGTCCTTCATTAAATGTGAGCTTCATCCAGTAATTATTGATGTCCGTATGGTGTATCGCAATGCTGGAAAGCTGTCTGATTAGTAGCCATCTGTTGTGGCAGTAACAGTTCAAGCAATTTTTAGCCACTGGCACAAGTTCCTTGCTTGTCCATCATTGTACTTTATCCTGTTTTGAGAAGGATTGATAGAGATTTGGTGAGACATATTGGAGATAGTGGATGAAGGCGAATTGTGAATGGGATTTTAATAACGCCCATGTTTTTTGTTATTTATTTTTGCAGACAAAGTTACGACATTGATATAGTGGCCGTGGTGGATCAGACAGGCTCACGCTCGAGGAACACCCTTGACCTTAAGAATCCTTTTTTCAGGTAAGACCTGTCTATGTACGTGGTGGCTCAAAAGTCAGTTTCCAAAGATTACCATGTTTATTTTCAGGGGGAAAAAAATTGTATGTCAGATAGCACTGAGAAGTAGCTCATCCTTGGTCAGCCACCTAACTATCTCTGCAAAGCAAGAAAAACATTTACTTTGAAATAATGATATACTTTATCAATGCAGTAAACTACCATTTGGGCCGCTCTAATATTTTATAACTAACAAGTAGCTGACGGTCAAATGGCCCACAAGGTGGTGCCTGGTGGAGATTGTCATCCATGTCACATGTAATGCAACATCCCCTTGCTTTCCAAGTGTTGAACCTGCATCCACCTCCCACCTGTGTATGGAAGCTTAAGTTGAGCCAACCTTCGATTCAGCAGCATTATGGCATTTAAAAACTGATTGCTTTAACCCTAAAAGGACTGGGGAGGGGGAAGGGAGGGGGCGTCATGCCCCACCGTGTGTGTGTGTGCGTGCGTGCGTGCGTGCATGCATGCATGCATGTGTGCCAGCCAGCCAACATCACTGCTATGCTTCAAAGCACCCTTGGAAGTCGTTATCTGAAAGGCCATTTACCTCATTGGTTACGGCTCTCTCGATCTCTTCTATTGATGCAAGATGACTGGCTCTCATTGGAGTTTTGGACGTCGGTCAGATCAGACAACATTCACGACCCTTTCAACATTTTCGTCCGTTTTAACAAAAGTCCATGTATATGTAGGTCGAGTAGGGCTACAAAACACAACCGATCGATGCAACGGCTAACAGGAAGAGTATGATGCATGTCCAATTACGAAACCCAAGCCAGTGCTACCACCTGCCGAGAAAAATATCAGTCCTGGAACTTTTTGTCTGTGTGCACTTTTCTTTCATCTGTATAGAATTCCACACCCTGTTGTTCGATCTCCACCAGATTTAGCATATGTATTGAGGGTACCCAGGTTCAGGTCAATGGTACAAAAAATCCTATCAAGTACTATTTAAAGCAAAAATTAAAAGTTGGTTCTGGTATTCATCACATTTGTAGGTTTTTGCCTTTTTATTACCTACGCCACCGAAGATGGATTGAGGTTATGTTTTCACCCCGTCTGCCTGTTTGTCTGTCTTTCTGTGAACAGGATATCTCAAAAAGGTGTGGACGGATTCAGACGAGATTTGGTGGACAGGTTGAGTGTGTGACATGGAAGAATTTATTCCATTTTGGTGAAGATTCGAATCCAGATATGGATCGGAGAATTATTTTAAGTGCTTCTTCACCATTGAGTGATAGGGCCAAAAACTATTATATAGCATATTTCAAAAAGTTGTGGACGACTTGATAAAACTAGGTGGATGAGTTGGATAAGTGACAAGAACAAGCAGATTAGATTTTGGTTCAGGTGGAGATACAGATTCGACATATCGGTGGGATGCAAAACGTAAACTGTTCAGCCTGGATGAGGTAATTGATATATGTGTGAAAATTACATTCCCAGACCAGGAATTTTGAACCCAGGTCCTCTGGAAAACCGTACTAGGGTCACCCAGACAACTCAGATGGCAGAGCACTGGTATGGTTTTCCAGAGGATCAGGGTGAGATTCCTTGTCTGGGCATGTAATTTTACCCAACATATATCAATTTAATTCCTGTGTTCCAGTTGAATGTTTTCTTTATTCACTGCAGAAGCAACTCATTTTTGCAGGTACTCTGGAACGTCCCCGACACCTCCTCCAGGCTCTCAATACAGTTCGCCCTCTGAGAACCTTTGGAATTCTGGAAGCTATGTCCTTCAAGGTGGGCCAACTTGCTGTCAAATGTGTCAATTATGTTGTGATTTTGGTATTTAACGTTGAACCTCCCAGGTAAGTTATGGTTCGATGTCCCAACACACTGAGGCATTTTCATTTATTTGTTGTTTTTTTTTTGCTTCAAATGTGTGCTGGCGGTTGGTTAGTTTTTCGCTCTGTATCCCAATGGCGCCCTGCCTTCGCTACAGGCGATTCGGCTGGCTGCGCGACGAATTATAGCAATCTGGAATCGCACTACTTGTCGTCGTCCTTTGAGGCTAAAGGCAGGTGAATGGAAAACTCAGTAATGGGTTTGCTTAGACCATCTTGTGAATTGGTGCTTTTTAAGTTTGAGGTCTCACCATGTTTGTTCTTTGATCGTTCTTGTTTCAGGATCAGCAGCCGTACCAGCCGCTTACGATCTGAGTTCCGTGATGGGGTCCAATGTGGGGATTTCACACAACAACCTCATACCAGTCGGTACGTGTTATGGTTAAATTATTTACAGTACCATGAAAAAGTATTCATACCCCTTGACTTTTTAAAAATGGATGAAGTTGAGTTTGTTTTTTTTGTCACTGATCTACACAATACTCCATAATGTTAAGTGGAATATATATATATATATTTTAGTAATTTTCAAAGAGCAATTAAAAATGAAAGGCTGAAAAATGTCTTTAGTCAATAAATGTTCAGATTCAGCCCCTTTGCTATGACACTCCAAATTGTGCTCAGGTGCATCTAATTTCCTTTGATCATCCTTGAGATGTCTCTACAACTTGAACACCAATTCAATTGATTGGACATGATTTAGAAAGAAACACACCTTTCTATATAAGATCCCACAGTTGACAGTGCATGTCAGCAGAAACTCTACCATGAAATCCAAGGAACTGTCTGTAGAACTCTTGAGATATAATTGTGAGGAGGCATAGATCTGGGGAAGTGTGTAAAACAATTGCTAGAATGTTTAAAGTTCCCTAGAGAATAGTGAGTACCAATCATTAGGAAATGGAAAGAATATGGAATTACCCAGATTTTCTAAAGCTGTCCATCCGACCAACCGGGCAAGAAGGACCTTGGTCAGGGAGGTGACCAAGAACTCAATGACCACTGACAGAACTTCAGAGTTCCTTGGCTGAGATGGTAGAACCTGCCTGAAGGACAACAGTTTCCGCAGCACTTCACAAACCTAGGCTTTATGGGAGAGTGGTCAGAAGGAAGCCACTCTTGAGAAAAATGCACATGACAGCATGCATGGAGTTTGGAAGAAGATGCGTGAAAGACAGAGGATGAGGCAAAATATTCTGTGGTCTGATGAGACAAAAATTGTACTCTTTGGCCTGAATGCAAAGGGCCATGTCTCACGGAAACCAAGTACAGCTCATCACCCATCTAACACCATCCATACTGTGAAGCATGGTGGTGGCAGCATCATACTATGGGATTGCTTTTCAGTGGCAGGGACTGGGAGACTTGTAAGGATCGAGGGAACAATGAATGGAGCCAAATACAGGCAAATGCTTGAGGAGAACCTGCTTCAGAGTGCAAAAGACCTTGGACTGTGGCAAAGATTTACGTTCCAACAGGACAATGACCCCAAGTATACATCCAAAGCAACACTGGAATGTCTTCAGAAAAAGAGCATGAAAGTCCTTAAATTCCATTGAGAATCTGTGGAAAGACTTGAAGATTGTTGTTCACTGATGCTCCCCAACCAACTCGACAGAGCTTGAGCAAATCTACAAGGTAGAATGGGAGAAACTCTCCAAATCCGAAAATTGGCAAAGCTGATACAGACGTACCCCCGAGAAGACTCGAGGCTGCAATTGCTGCCAAAGGCGCTCATACGAAGTATTGACTCAGGATTGAATACTTATCTAAATTAGGTATTTCTGTATTTCATTTTGTATTGTTTTGTAAAAAATTCTAAAATAATAAAATTTCACTTCGACATTAATGGTGTATTTTGTGTAGATCAGTGACAAAAAAAAAATCTCAATTTAATCAATTTTTAATTCAGCCTGAAACACAACAAAATGTGAACAAAATCCAGGGGTGTGATTACTTTCTGAAGGCACTATATCTCAGGCATCCAATGAGATTTAAGCAATGCTATTTTTAAAATATTGGTAATCCCTATGTTACATGGCTCCCCCTTTCCCATAAATGAATTCATGGGTATTGAACTGTTTGGATGAAATGATGTGGCTCCTTGTCTCTTTTTCATCCTGATAATGTAGCGACTTCTGTTCCAGCAAACGCCGGCATTGTGAACCACAGTCCAGCCCGCCAGGGCTCGATAATGAGCACCGGGTTTGTTCAAGGTATGGTTTCTTTGCTGTAAATGACATGGTGGACTTAAAAAAAAAAAAAACATTTTTTTTTTTTTAAAGTTGCTTTAAAATATGGATCAAAGAAATAGAAGGATTTACTGTTGAAAACTATGAGCTGGCATTGTCCAATGGTCAAGGAATACAGGATGGGCCATTTATCTATTCCCAGTTTTGAACCACTAATTCCGTTGCTGAGAAACAAAATCGAACAAAATATTTACAAGATATGGGAAATATTTCAAGTTTTGTGGTAAAAAATTTATTGAATTCAGAAGTGTACAAAATTAGTTATGAATTTCGACGTGATTTCCATCATTTTCAAGCAGAGTGTGCATCCTTTCATGATACTCCAAGACCATTTTCTGTTGCATTCTGACCTTAATTTCTCCTAAAGCTGCTTGAATCTGCCTTTTCAGGTCTTGAATGGTCGCTGGTTGAGTTGCGCAAACCTTGCCCAAAGAAAGCCCCACAAGAAGAAATCGCGCATAGCATAGTAGCATAGGCTGCCTTCATTCCTCGATTTCTGACTTCCTCCACTCATGCAGTCAATGTGGTGCTCTCAATGGAACCCTCCTCCCCTCTTGTGGTGGTGGGTGGAGTTCTCCAAGGCAGTGTTTTGGGCCCGTCTTCCTCGTCGATATAAAAATTACTCCTCTGATGCTCTCGAAAACCCTCTTCGTTTTTGCAGACGATTCCACATTGCGTCATACAATACTCCATCCCTCTCCTAGGTGGACAGGAGCTGCATCTCTCTGCTGCTTTGGAAATGATTAAGACACTGGTTTGATAAATGGAACATGTCCTTCCATCCTGGACAATTAGTCTCATCCTATCATTCCGGAATGATCGTCAAACGAACCCACCTATCTTTCTCTTTGGCCATCCACTGGAAGAGGTTCACTCTTTCATGCCTAGACCTCACCATCAGCTTTGACATTTCCTCGGCTGATCACATAGCAAAGCTGGCTTCCAAAGCCAGCTGCTGACTTGGCATCCTCTATCAATCCAAGTCTTTCCTTGGAAAATCAGAGCTACACAATCTACAACACCGTTGTCCGTAGCACATCTGTCTCCTGGATTCTGTGATATATAAAACTCTCCAAATTATTCAAATCTTCCCTGATGAGGCTGTAGCACAGGGTATGTTACTTTCACACTACAGGAAGGGCTGAGGTTTGTTTTCTTCTTTTTAATGACCTCTTCTCCAGTATACCTGGTGTTGGTCTAATGGTTAGGGTGGCGGGCTTGGGATCCTAAGGTCCTGAGTTGGAATCCCGTTGAATTAATGCCAGGTGGGGTTGACTCAGCCCGTCATCCTTCCGAGGTTGGCAAAATGAGTACCAGATAACTGGTTATAGAGAGGAATGCATCAGCGGCAGATGCGCCCACAGAAAAATGATGCAACCAGCAGCCGGGTGGCTGCACAGGAACCACCCACCACCTCTTCTCCAGTGTTGCTCCCTCTGCTCTGTCCTCCAACCCTTTCAATCTACTCTAGAATGCATGTGTTCTTCCAGTAACCCCTTCCTGGATAAACTCCCAAAATCCAGGCTGACTGCCTGCCTCGACTCTTTAATTCCTCGCTTCTCCCGTCTATGGAACCACCTTCCAGAGACCGTTCTGTCTCGCTCTTCCCTCCAGGGCTTCAAGCAAGCAGTTCACCGCTTTCTTTTATCATCCCCAATTCTGTCCCGTGGTCTTTATTGTCCTCATTAACCTTTTCTTTCTAGCCTAACAATCTTACTTGCTAGTTTCAGTTTCATGAGCCTAATTCCTATAAAGAAAAGAAAATATGAAGGAGTTGAAAAGCAGAGGGGGTAAAACCACAGGTCTTAATGCCGTCATTGTTGAGAGAGAAATAAATGCATGTCCAAAGTTGAGTGACAGACAGAATCCAAACTGATGTTGAGATATGAGAATGTTTGAGAAGAGTAAAGACTGAGAGCTACAATGATTGACTCAATTCTCTTGCTTTAGATTGAGACTCTGTTTACTGGTCGATTGAGCTGATCAGTATTTGCATGCTTGTCTATGGGAGTGATGTTGCTGTTTTTCAAGTCGGTGACCTAGGCCTAAGGTGAAGGATAGGCTGAAGAGGGCAGACAGACAGAAGTGAGGGTGGCAGCACTTCAAGATATGAGAGCAATAGCAATAGCACTGGTGCTATCTGGGCCCATAAGGCTGTTCAAACCTATCTCGTGTGAAGTCGGTGTTGGACAGGTGAGGACGTGGAAGGATGGGTTGCACACACTAACTTTGGAGGCAAACAGAGTTGAAACATTCAGCCTTATCTTGATTGGATTCAGCTTTGATGGAATTAGAGGTGAAAAAATGGAAGGAGAGCAAACACCTTTGACAGATGTAACAAGGAGTCAACAGGAAATTGAGGAGGGAAACAGGTGGGAGTTTGTCTTGAGGGTAGCCAGATTTTTTTTATGACTCACCTGAGAATGGAATCACTTGAGACTTGAAAGATCACCTAAGGTTACCCTCAGTCGAGTTAGCCTTCTATGATGCGTGAGCAAGCTGCTAGATTGTGACTCTCGTAGCAGGATTTGGTGTACCAGAGGATAGAAGAAATAAATGCAGATGGGATGGGATAAACTTGTGCATTAGAACAGGTTTTTTTGAAGGTATTCCCAGGTGCAGCCACAGAAAGCTTTTGCTGCAGCTATGGCTAGTTTTATGTTTTTTCTTAATAGCCGTTAGCCAGTTGGAATTATGGCGGTTAAATTGGCCACAGATGAGGAACAGTTCGCATTCCATGGCATCCAGGTGTGTATGGTTGGTTATGAGTTGATCCTGATTGGTGGATCGTTGAGGTGTATACTGTAAGTCCTCACTTAATGTTGTAGTTACGTTCTTGAAAAGTGTGACTGTAACTGAAATGACGAAGGGAATCCAATTTCCCCATAACCATTAATGCAAATAGTTGGATGGGAGGAAGGGGCAGGGGGAGGAAGTTGGTTTCCGGGTAAAAAAATTTTTTATCGTCGGACAAAACACATTATTTACGTATTGACTAAGTTTTAAATAATTTTAAACAAACTATTGAATATCATAATCTCCAGTTGTTTCAGATCTTCATTGGTTGGCTCTTCGTGCGATTGCAGAAATTGTGTAACGTCAGGTTCTTCTTCTTACACCTAATCAAACCAAGCTGAGGATAACTTTCTTCATTGTGGGGAACGACATCTTTAAATCCTTTTCAAGTCATTGACACATTAAGTACACAACTTCCTCCACACAGCATTCAAGCACACCTGGGTAACCTCAGCCCAGGACCCACCGATGTTAAAATGCACCTGAGGCTGTCTCCATCGGTTTAACATATAGAAACGTGGCAGCTGGTCAGGTGGATCACCACTTGTCAAACAAATGAGATTGGAGAGAGTGACACAACCACCGATGTTACTGGTGTGTGTGTGTGTGTGTGTGTGTGTGTGTGTGTGTGTGTGTGTGTGTGTGTGTGTGTGTGTGTGTGTGTGTGTGTGTGTGTGTGTGTGTGTGTGTGTGTGTGTGTGTGTGTGTGTGTGTGTGTGTGTGTGTGTGTGTGTGTGTGTGTGTGTGTGTGTGTGTGTGTACGTACGTACGTACATACACTGTGGTTCTCTGGGTGGGTTTATACACTGTGGTTCTCTGGGTGGGTTTATACACTGTGGTTCTCTGGGTGGGTTTATACACTGTGGTTCTCTGGGTGGGTTTATACACTGTGGTTCTCTGGGTGGGTTTATACACTGTGGTTCTCTGGGTGGGTTTATACACTGTGGTTCTCTGGGTGGGTTTATACACTGGTATTTACGGTATGGTTTATACTGTAGCTTTATTAAAACAAGGAAAGCCCCATTAGTTTGGTACTAAATTAGAGGTTGTAAGTTGTTTTGATGCAGACGAGCCTGCGGTAATTATCTACTGTGCACGACTTTAAACGAGAATGTTCTCTAATAGATCATCGATGTAATAATGAAACTATGTTAAGCGAGGACTTGCTGTATGGTGTTATCATTCGAGAGATGATACACCATACAGACAAATGTTAAGTGGTTGTGGAAAGGATGGTATATGTGGAAGTATCTATTGTGGGGGGAGGGGGAAGGCATGGCATGGAAAAATAAATTGTGGCTTGTCAAGTTATTGACTTAAACTGCAAAGATACCCGGGAGGTGTTGGTCAGGCCCGTCAGAGAGATAATTGGCCAGGGGACACATAGAAATAGGATGACATTCTGTGAGAGGAAATATTCTGTAACATAAACTGTAACAGCAGCAGCGCCGTGTAAGGAGAGACGTGTGATGTTGGAACAGGACATCTAATGTTTGAGTGTGAGCAAGAGGGTAGGAATGGAAGTTGGGGTTGGTAAGATAGGATGTGGGTGTGGTGGTTGGGGTGGAGAGGAGGATGCAAGACGGTCTGAATGACCCCGAGCCTGCACTCATTGTACACATTTTTCTTTTCTGGATCCCAAGTTCAACAAAGCAAAGACAGACCTGGACGGTGGGAAGGATGGTTTCAAGCATGAAGAAAAGCAGTGCTTTCTGAATGGGAAAAGGACATGGGGTGCAGGTTTGTGAACAATCTAGTAAAGGGAGGGAAGAATTTTTTTTTTTTTCATGCAGAGATTAGAGGAGTAATTGGGAAAAGTGACAGGACACAAAACATTTTAACTTTATTTTGAAATAATTCTGAGTAGTAAAAGAGTGTGGTGAAGATTGAGCAAAGGAAGGAGTAATAGGAATGAGTTGAAGTCAGTAAGGGTTTTATGTTTCGAACTTTTGTAAAATGAAAAGAAGGGTGAAGAGAGCCCAGTGGAGGCATCGCATTATTTGTGTTATTTTGACCAGGCCAGAATAGCAGCCCGTACGATCGTTGTGGGCACAGCCTTGGCATGCCGATGGATTGTCTAATTAGCAGGTGCCACTGAAATCACACAATTTGAAGCTTTTTTGATGAGCGTTGAATTCTTCACTTGTGGAAACAATATATTTAAGTCGTCGTCTCCATGAGCAGCGATCGACTCTGCAAGCTGCGTTGATGGTCTCTGCGGAAAGTGAAAAGACCAATGTGGCCAGTTCTTTCCCAGCAAGCTTTGCATCTTTGATTGGCAAACATAATGTTGCTTTGTTTGTGTACAAAACCGAATTGATGGGATGCAGTTGCTTTGCTTTTGTTTTATATTCACAAAAATATGTGAGGATATTCAAGCTTTGAGAAAACCACAAGCGAGCAAGCTCCTCTCCCCACGCACTCTTCACTCGAGTGATTGTCGTGACGTACTTCCACGTATCCCTCCTTGTGATCGTTCTGAAACGTCGAGGGAAGGTCAAATTGCCAGACAATTTCAGTTGTTGAAGTTGATGTGGAAATTCAGTGTCGGGCTCGAGATTTCCAACCGGTGTGGTGCATGGAAGTAGCGAGGCACGAGTAGTTGGTGTGCAAATGCCGCACCACGAGAGTTTTGATTATGTCCTGCTTTCTCTGTCGTCCCCTGTGCAGGTGGTTCCAGCCTGCAGCTTCCCACAACATATTCCCCTCTTAACACCCATTTCAGTCTCGGTGGTCCCGCCATATCGATGGCGCCCCCGACTTCGGTCACAAGTGCTCTTCACTACGGTCTCTGAATGTCCTCCATCTCCATCCCTGAAGTCCCCCCAAACATCACCGTCATGGCGTCTCATTCTGCTACGTGTTGTGCAAATTTGTTCTTCATTGTAATTTCCCCACCCCTGCCCCTTCCCCCAAGTCCACAGCTTGGTGCAATCGAGTGAATTGCATTAGGGTGTCAAATGGAATGGGGAGGGGGTGAATGGGTCTGATGACCTCGAATCGTTTGATTATCGGTGTCTTGGCCGATACATTTATGGTAACTCGATTTAGTTTGTTTTGAATCGGTATGCAACTTGTGCTGTTTGAGTATAAAATGAGAAGTGATGTTGATTTTGAGTTTGCACTGACATGTAGTTCTTACAGTTCGCCTTTTTCTTCTTCTTCTTCTTTTTTTCTTTAAAAAGTACTTATCCAAGTCGTGTATCGTTTAGACTTGCATACGTTGGTTATGGTTGGAAAGGCTTCGGTGTGGGGATCCCTAGAGTAGTGCATGGAACAGCTGGGGTTTTATACATTATAGTATGTCGTGCCATGCTGAAGCTGTTTTGTTCAATAAAAGCACAAAGCAAGAAAAGACTCGGTGTGCTGATTGGACAGAACGGATGTATTGCCTCGGGCAACATGTATGATTGTACTTTTCCATTGTTTTTTTTAAAACTATTAACCACATGGTCATTAGCAATGGGCAATGACGTGCTTTGATTGGAAACGACGTGCACATTTTCCTGACTTGGCTATGGCTGGAAAAGAAACCGTCATCGTGGCAGCTAGGCCGCCGCTTTTCATTGCACCAGCTTTGAGCTGAACCAGAGAGGAGGAAGCAGCTGAGATTCTGCACCAACACAAAGACGAGGGTGAGACGTACAAACATGCATTTATCTTGAGCAGTGGATTGCAAAACTTCAGTCTTCGCTTTCCGCACTGCCTTCAGATTGGTCCTGGCGGGGTTGGGTGGGTTAAAGAAAAAGGTGAACTTCTTGTGACTACTTTACCATCATTATTCAACTATATTGTGGAGGTTTGTACGAAAGTGTGAAATGCAGCAGTTGTGACGGCAACAAGACGAGCATCTTTTAGAGTTTGTGGGTTTAAATCTGGGTGAAGCCCTTTAAGAACCCTAATCCTGAACACTGGTTCAAGTATTTTGTGGGTATATGTTGAATGTACATCACAAGTAAAAAATGTCTGCCGCCGTTCTTACCCTGAAAGAGTTTAATCTGCTATGTTCTGGCTTTCTGGTGGGGATGCTGGCTGATGGAATGTGTACCACATGGTCCTTTAACACTGCAATGCTATCAGTGTGGGTATCCTGATGCGATAATGAAATTCTACAAAAACCTCTTAAAGATTACAATCTGAAAAGGGATTGGGTGTGATTTGCATCTGTGAAATGAGCAAACATCATACTTGCTCACAGTGAGATCAAGTATTTTTTCACCCTCGCAACTGGAGAATGCTACGTTCGTTTGGGGCACACCCCACTACCTTGAGCAAGTTATACAGGAAGGGCATAACATTGGGTAAAACTAAGAAGGCCACAACAACCATGCACTTTACAACAGGTGTATCAAATTCCTTGTGAAGGAAAACGAGTGAGCTAAAATTCGCATGAGACCATCACGAAAGCAAACAATTGTTTGACAGCTCGTTATCTCCACCACCAAACGTGGATGGAGGTTATGTTTTCACTACTGTCTGTCTGTTTGTGGACGGATGCAGACGAAATTTGGCAGAGAGGTAGCGTATGTGACGAGGACGAAGTGATTCGATTTTGGTGAAGATTCGAATTCGGCTACTAGAATTTTTTAAAGTGCTTCTTCACCATCGGAAGATAGGGCCAAAAACGATACAAAGCAGGATATCTCAAAGTTGTGGACAGATGATTTTGATTAAATGTGATTCTGTATTGTGATTTTCTGGTCGACTCGGATACAAAACGTAAAGATTTCACCTGGTGGAGGGTATATGCTCTCTACTGAGTGCCGTTCTAGTTTTTAGATGCTTCACGTCATCAATAGTATGTTGATCACAGTATGCTTACTGTCATGGGAAGCAAGGAGAAGCCGTTTCAGAAGTTTGCCCTTGGTGCAAAAGAGGTTCATGCTTTGTGTTCAACGAAGAGCAAGGTGATAAAAATAAAAGGTTGAGAAGTTTCGGTTTACCAAGAAGGGGGATGAGTTGACAGCATGACACAGGATGCCCATTTGGCAGTTTACATTGGAATGCCAGAGATTGGAACTGAGGGTGAGATTAAACCTCCATTGGTTGAATGTGAAAATACATTTGTTTGATCCTGGAGAGCAGGTGAGCAACTTGTTTTTCTTTTTTTTTTGGATACTAAGTCAAGGCTCATGTAAGCTAACATACAACATATAATGAAAGGAGTGGGAGAGAGGGGGAGAGAAGAAAGCACAACACAAGTGGAGAACAGGGACATCAGGAGATCTGTGGAAGGGCGGGGGTGGGGAACACGGTATAAACAAGATGGACACTACAAGTACTTACAGTAAAGACAACGAAATTTGAAGGAGGTAGATGTTGGGTGGACTAACGGAGGTAGAAAAGATCAAGGTTTTGGATGGGGGAAGATGAGAGATGGTGGTGAACAGCTGTTTTAAAGACCTGGAGGGAGGAGTGGGATTGAAGGGAGTGAGGGAGTTTGTTCCAGAGGTGGGAGAAAAGAGGAATTAAAAGAGTGAAGGTAAGCAGAGAGCCTAGATTTTGGCAATTTCACCAGAAGTCACCTGGCAGTTCGAATCCTGAGCGTAGATGATCTTGTACACCCTGCAGGAATATTTTGGGGACAGAGCACAGACAAAGCTGGGGGTGGGTGCTAGGCCGGTGAGAAGCGGTATAAGATAGAAGGACCACCAACCTGCCCGCGGTGAGTGAGTGAAAGGCCCTCAGCATCAGCTTCATTGCGGGAGATTCCAACGATTCAAAAAGCTTTGGTTTCAACAGCGCGAAGCCGAGCACAGAGTGAATGGAATTGCTGTTCAGAAAACAATCATCGGCCCACATCAAGAAAGGCTCAAAACTATAATTGATAAAACAAAGCAGCCGAGCCTCCTACATATGCTGGTGAAAGATGTAGGCTTCCAGCTGTGTTTCAGCATGTGATGGTTCAGCAGTAGAGTGTATTTGCATTAATTTGTATTTTTTTATAGGAGGTGAATCAGCATGAAGGAATTGGGAAACATGTAAACCAATATGAGTAGATGTGCTTGTTAAGAAAAGGTATAACTAAATGATTATTATATGTATAAGATAGACAAAGTATAAGAAAAGTCATGATGAACAAGCATTCTGAGTATTGCGCTGCAAGACATGTCCCCTACCAAAGTTCAAAGTGCCATAACTTTGTCAAAAATGATCGAATATGCAAATTTATGCACGGTTGATGCTGGTTTTCAAACTTGATCTGAGGTATGCTGAGACACGTGTGTCTCGCCTCGTTGATAAGCCCGCAAGGTCGCTCCGTGCAGCGGCCTGCACGGCCTGCACGTACTAGTGATTCAAGAGATATCCATTTTTTAAAAACATTTTCGTTTAATTAACGATATCTGCCAAACCACCTGCCCTATCGCAAATTCCAAAAGGACATTTTAGTAGACTGACATGCTGAACAGATTTGCGAAGTTTCCCCTCGATTGGATCAAAAATGAGGGAGGGGCTCGGTTATAAAGGTTCATGCTTAAAAACGTCATAACTCTGAAACCATCAGTCATCAGTAATTTATGAAATTTTTCGGTTCACGATCAATGATCGATGTGTATATATATGTTGCTCGGCTTGGCTCCGCCCCTCCGGAAAGCGTGCGGTCGCGCTGTTGACGTTCGCGAGACGAGGCTGAGGGTGCGCAGTGCGGCTTGAGGATAACTCGAGAATAAACAAGATATCCATTTAAAAAAATATTTTCGTTTAATTAACGATATCTGCCAAACCACGTGCCTTATCGCAAATTCCAAAAGGACATTTTAGTGCTGAACAGATCTGAAGTTTCCCCTCGATTGGATAAAAAATGAGGGAGGAGCTCGGTTTTAAAGGTTCATGCTTAAAAACGTCATAACTCTGAAACCATGTGACGCATGACATCATGCTCGCTGACCTTTTTGTTCGTCATGGGTATGCGATTCTGCCTGCAAAGTTTGGCCTCTCTGTTCAGCCGTTGCAGAGAAAAAGGGGTTTTCGTGTTTTCACGAAAAACAACATGGCGGCCAAACCACGTGACCTGTGACGTCATAATTACCATTAAAATATTCTATAGACTGAGCATCATGGTGAAAATTTTCTCAATCGGTCCTATTATTGCAGAGAAATTGGTTTTTAAAGGAAATTAAAACTTAAAATGGCACCGAGTTAAGGATCATCAGAATTATCAGAATTCCCAAAGTTCAAAGTGCCATAACTTTGTCAAAAATGATCGAAACGTCGTGAAGTTCGAACTTGATCTGTAACTTATCATGAGGAAACCATGTGCCAAGTTTGAAATCATTAGCATTAAGAGTTTAGAAAAAAAGTCCGGAAAACTGTTCTTTGCGTGACGGACTGACGGACGGAGGGACGGCGTGCAAACCTATTGTCCCCTCCGGTGTACACCGGTAGTGGACTAATAATAGGGCATAGCACTGCGACAGTAATAATGGAAAAAAATGTATACGTTACCAGAATTACGATGTCTGTCATTAATACATTATTTTTTATTTAAAGCTGCACATTTCAGATCTCCATTTTGTGAAAATGTAAACTTGAGATGTTATAGTACTTGAAAAATAGCATAAAGAATGTTCCCCCCAAATGGGACCAGTAACTCAAATTTAAGGGTTGGGCCCACTGATTATTTGTCATACAATTTTCTCTTGTGCTTATGAAACAGGAAAATCCTACCTGGTTTTCAGGAGAATCTTCCGAGTCTTCATCACTGATCACAGGCTTGGCCTTTGTTGGACGATTTGGACGTCGCCTTCCCTTTGCTTTGTCCTTTCCTTTGTCCTTTCGCCCGAGTCGGATTTTCAGCTTCATCGAGTGAGCTATCAATAAACAACCAAAACAATTCTGACAATTAAAATCGCAGAAGAACTCAAGGACGGTGATTAAATAAGCTATCTGAACCGATAAAAAGAAACGACGTACTCGATTTTTGTAACTACATGGATAAAGCATCGGCACCGAGTGTCAGAGACTCGTGATTTGACAATACAGTGGATGGAAACTTTTGAGGCTTAAAAGGAAGAGTGGACAGCTACAGAGAGAATAGATAAAAACTAGAATTTGACACGAATGTGTCCATGGATGTGCCTCCGTCAGCATGGTATGTGAACCGAGCTGTTACGTTTGATCTCAATTAGACGCCACGTGAAAAATGAAAGTCAGAGGAGAGAAAACACGAGAGAGAAAAGAGATAAAAGTATAAGAAACAACATCAGATGCTCCCAAACTCAATGGGCTGCAAAAGGATTTTAAATTAAACGATGCATGACCTTTGACCATTGACCTTTGAATCCAAAATCTTATCAATTCATCTTTGTTCAACAGTCCATACTTTTACCAAGGTTGGTTGAAATCCCTTCAGTCATTCACAAGTTGTGACAGTAACAAAAGTTGCCAATTAAAAGCCACAAGACCTTTGACCTTTTGAACCCAAAATCGAATCGCTTCATATTTTTCTACAGTCCATACTCCCTAAATAACTTTACTCTGTATAACTCCATAAATAATTTTACTCTGTATGACTCCAGAAATAACTTTACTCTGTATACTCCTAAAATAACTTTACTCTGTACAACTCCCTAAATAACTTTGTGGGGGGTAGGCAATACCTTAGTCCAGGTAGAATTGCATAGGTAGTGTGCTCCAACTGTCATGAAGAAGAAGAAACCATGTATCATAAGTATGGATCTGGTCGACCATATGTCGTGGAAGAGCGTATCTTCGTTAACATCACGAGGGGTGGGGTTATGTTAATTAGTTAGGGATTAATGGTAAATCCCCTGTATGTAATGGCCTCTGTTATTTTTCTTCTGTTCCTTATGACACATGCAGCACACACACATAGCCAGGAAATCGCGCATGAGAACACTAAATAAAACCCAACCGGAAGCAGGACATTGAGCACTACCGCGGATAACACCGACCTGGTGAGCACACAGGCACAGGCAGGGCCGTGAGGCCACGCCCTGAAGAGCAGTGATTGGTCTGGGATTGATTGGCGCAAGGACTGCTAAGATGGCGCTCACTGACAGGAGAGGACACGGAGACGTCGTGAGATGACGTCAGGGCCCCGAGGATAAAAGAATGCTCTGCCCGACATTTTTGCTCTTCTTGCTTCGTTATTTCCTCGCATGTTCTGGGTTTGGTGGCGAGCGGTCGTCTCCCCGACATTTTTTCGTGGCTGCTCTGATTTTCGGGATTCGACAATGAACGGTCGAAGTTCACGAGTTCTCGCTCTTGGCCTCTTCACTGCTTCGTCTTCTCGTGGCTGGCTCTGATCTTCTGGCTTTGGCGGTGAACGGTCACGATTTGATATCTCGCTCTGCTTCGGGAGTTCACGGCGAGTGGTCGGAGTTTGTGGTGCTCTTGCGCTGGGAGACGTGGGTGTTGGTTCACACTTGTTATAAGGTTCATTCGGATGATTTTTTTACAGTAAAAAAATCATCCAAATGAACCTTGTAACAAGTGTTCAAAGTCACCCCACTTTACGGCTCATGCATTTAGCTTTCCAAAGGTACTATTTTTATTACTCTGTGACACCAGGAACCCTTTCAAATAAAACGTGACAGACAGACAGACACACTCGGCTCTTTTTATGATATAGATTTCACCTTTCTTTGCAACTGCAGGTGTGAAGGGATGTAAAGTTCCATCATTTTAACCTTCAAAGCAACAATTGTTACGGATTCGTCACTTCCGTTGTCGTGGTTTTCATCCACTGTAAACATTTTTGATTCCATGTACTATTATTGTTGTCGTTTAAGGGAGCTAGAGATTACTATTTGCAAAAGGTAAGAAAGTTAATGTTTTAAATGAAACCGGAACCGGACGACGATGAAGAGGAAGAGGAGGAAGAGAAGGCGGAGCGAGTGAGTCGGACGAGAAGCCTAGCTGCTTTGAGGTCTGGAGCGAACGTTGGCGAACGAGAGTCACGAGTGAACTTTAGGGTTTCCTGGGAAAGGGATTCCTGCGACAGTTATCGCTGTGACAGATCAACCTGCGTGTAAGGTTTTGCGGTTGATTCCGAGGAGAATCATCGTAGTGCCGTTACGCCTCGAGAACGGGCCGTCGGCCATTTTGACTTGCGCGCTTTGCGCTTCGCTCAAGTTTTTCACTTCGCTTCAACCATTTTCACCACATTCAGACGTTAATCTGGTGTGCGTGTGTAACGTGGCTTTTGAGTGGGAAATCTGCGGTTCGCCGATTTGGAGCCGTGGAACGTCCATACCCAAGGGTGTGATTTCCCGGTCGCCTTGAGGGCACCTTTGCGCAGCTTTGGCAGCGGGACTGTGACTGTCATCCGAACGGGATTCTGGTCTCGTGTAGACATCGTTCTGACGATCGCTGGAGCGGATCGACTTTGGCTTGATGCCGGAATAGACATTGGGGAATGTTCTTCTTTTCGCTCACTTGGAGCACAGTGAGTTATATTGTACGAACCTGATGGTACCATCATAGGAAATATATATTGGTTGTACAATTGATTACTATTGTTGTTGTACTGTTATTCTTGTGTGATCTTAATACAATACTGGTTTGTTGGTAACAATTGGTGTGGTTTCACCATTGATCTTTGACATACAGAATAACACATCTTTCTGCCGTGACTCCTCTCGGGGCTCGGAGGTACACCGTAACCGGGGTTTGGGGAGGAGCACGTAACACAATGTACTTTTCTTAATCTCTAGAAGGAGAAATTTACATCAAGTCTGAGAACATTTCCAACTGAAGTTCGAAATGGGGAAAATAGATTCTTCTCCACTACAATAATCTTTGAATGGAAACAATTGATTCACAAAGAAGGCTTTCTGTCCCACTTCTTCTGCCCGTTTTAGATCATTCTGGACATCTGATGTTACAAATGCTCCACCTGAAGCAAAGGTCATCATTGTGACAGGCAAAAGGATCAATAATCATGGCTAGAATGGTAGAACATAAATTAGAACAGGCCTTTCATCCATAATGATCTGAGACTGATCCAAGTTTTTCCTTGCACAGAATACATCAGATGTTCCTGATATCTATTCAACCCCGCCCTGGATGGATAGGAAAATATCCACCAATGAACAGCACACCTTTGCCCAGTGTAATACCATTAAAGCCATCTTTTGTCTTGGAATGTCTAGTGAGTGATTGGTTTGGTCATAAGCAGTCTGAGTGAATCTCTATATTTGCCTTGTTTCTGCTATGCAAATCTCCCGTGCATCACCATCTGCATGGAGATGGACTGAAGGAGATCTGGAATCGAGATGTGACGTCTCCAGCCAATATTGAGGAGCGCTGAGTGCAGTTTACCTTCCGCTTTGCAAATCATCACCTCATAAAGTAACTTGTCTGTCAGGTTTAGGTCTGTTAGTCCATCATACTTGTACATTTCCACGCTTCACCAACTCAATGTATCGATTTACTTACTTTTGTATAGACTAAGAATTAAAAACAAAACAACTGATGCCACGTTATTTGCATTTATCGAGAAAATAGTTCAGCCTTCTAAAGATCTGATACTTATAATCAAAATAAGGAACAAGTTATATTCAACATTAAATATTACAGAGGGATGAACTTGGCTTTCGTTTTGTGCACGTTCCTATGGAAGTTGTATATTTCATGTTCCATTGGAAAGTCTTAAGATTTCACCAACTGGTAAATTTCAAAAATTGTACCATGATAATACGTCAACAAAAGAGATGACACCACAAAGATATTCATACTGGCATGATTAATCCGGATGGTAAGCATCGTCTTATGCAACAGACAATATATGGGCGAATGATATCATAGCAGGAAAGGAAGACCTGAAAGATGACCCATGGGGAAGTGATTTGCAACTGCATCATGTGATAAAAAAATGTTGCCAAGGGCAATCAACGATTTTGAATGACTGTTTGCTGCCATGTAGGAAATAAGAAAGCATCAATAGAAAGCATTCTGAGCAAACATTTGGGCATAAAAATGGTGTAAAGGACGCACAATGCTGATGAGGAATCAGAAGAAGCAACAACAGCAAATCTCTTGAACAAAAGTTGGAGAGAAATACAGAGAATGTAAAAAAAATTCTTGAAGAGGTAGTGGAGGATGAAACATTGGTCCACAATTTCTATCTGAAAAGGAAATGACAAAGTATGACCTGGAAGGAGGAATCAGATTCCTTAATACTGTTGCTTTCAGGCTTCTCTAGGAGTGAAGTCGGGTTTACTTACGGCGAAGCCATCACCAAACACCTGCTCTTTGATCATAACTTATTTGATCAAAAAACATCTGTGCCAATATCACTGAAGTTTCCAGTGATGGTTAACCCGAGATGACGCTCAAGAAATTTCATCTTGATCAGATGAAGTTTTGTACTTGTCGAATTATGATGTCATAATGAAGGAACCTATGACATCATTAACATATGGTATTCCCCATGGAGAGTTATTTACAATGAGCCATGTCTTAATTTTTTCTATGCAGCATTTTTCGAGATATAGAGGTGCAAAGTTTTTCGGCTTTTCAAAGATGGCGCCCGTACCACGTGAACTATGACGTCATAATTATCGTTTAAAATTCTACAGGTGGAGTTGCACCTATGGCGAAAATTTCCTGTCAATCGGACCAACGGTTGCAGAGAAAATCCTATTTATTCTGTGCCGACAAACATACAGACAGACAAATGAAAAATCACTCAGAGAGCGACACTTGGCAAAACAGAACAAAGTGGAATGGCATTCAGTAGAGCATCCTTTTGACCTAAAAAATAATTGGTGGTTGAATTATGTGACCTGATATGAAAATCCTATTCAAATTTCAAGTCAATCGGATGAAAATTGAGGATTTTAGAAATTTGAAATTAAATGAAGAAAAATAAAAGGGTTTCTGTCGGACCACCAACTCTACCATTTGGTGAAGTTTCGTGAAGATCGGTTTAAAATTGTGACCTGTACGCAAGTATAAGTGAGCGGACAGACACACACACACACAAACACAAACCGGAGTAATCAACATACTTGTCAAAAAAAATTTTTTGCAAAGTAATAAACGGACTCAAATGCAATACGATCTCCTCTGGTGATCGATCGATATCGATCTCGATCTCGATCTCTCTCTCCCTCTCTCTCTCTCTCTCTGTCTCACCCTCTCTGTCTCTCTCTCTCTCTCTCTCTCTCTCTCTCTCTCTCTCACCCTCTCTCTCACTCTCCATCTCTCTCTCACCCTCTCTCTCTCACCCTCTCTCTCTCACCCTCTCTCTCTCACCCTCTCTGTCTCACCCTCTCTGTCTCACCCTCTCTCTCTCACCCTCTCTCTCTCACCCTCTCTCTCTCACCCTCTCTCTCTCTCTCTCTCTCTGGATGAGTCTGGTGGAGGTTGTGGTAATTTCCTGCAGAGCTATCACTGCGGCTCTGAAGTAACATTCCTTTGTCTATAGCAACAAATAACCTGCTCATCTTCTCCATTCCCGAGTCATCACAGTCTATGTCCCATCAAGATATAGGAAGTGATTATCTGCGGTCGCAAACCACAAGGTTGCTTTTATCTCTTCACGCCAATGTACCTTCCTTCAATTCATCAGTGTTTTAAAGGTTGTGGTCCATATTCATTACATCTTTATCAGAAGCAGGCACTTGTACGAAAAAACAAATATCCCATGTAAATACCGAGACACTCACCCTCACTCTCAGAGTCTCCTTCATCATCTTCACCAGTCTCGCTGTCCTCATACTCTACTATCTCCTTCTCAGCTTTTAGCCGTTCAGCCCGAAACACAGCTTGTAACACTTTGGAGTCTTCATAAATCTGACGAGTAGAGGAAACATGAAAGTTCATAATTATTTTACAAACCCTCACCAAAGTAACGAGGAATAGTTACTCTTGGCCTTGCAATTAGCCGCACATCTCGGAACATGCAACCATCAGGTACAGAGCATGTGACAAGTTAGAAAGGATTATTGTGTTTGCATCGACACCGAAAGTTACATCAAATTCAACATCATGACTGTATGACTTTGTATTCGAAGTCTTTATAATGTTCTTAATCCTAATCTTTTCACCCACTATCCTCAAATGACATATTTATCACAAAAGTATGTCCAGTAAAAGAAATCGGTTGAAGAAAAACAACCATTTCTGCAGACAACTCAGCATGGATCATGGCATAATAACCGTCGTTCATAACGTCCACCGACATGGTGGAATGGCACAACTTTGGAACACGAACAATCGCTCACCCAAGTGGCACATAAATTATTTTGTTAGTGTACTGTTCGGATGACATACCAGTGAACCCTCAAGGTTGAAGGTTTGGGCATTGTGGCATAGCAGCATCACATCCCTCTCAAGGTCGCTGAGGTTACGATACTTGTGAATCCGAATACGCTCCTAGATGCAGTGGTTTTGGGGGATTTGATTTAAAACAAAAAAAAAACAGTTCAACAAATGCAATCCAGCTAAAACAATAATTATCATCAGTCTGACTGCATTTATTTAAAACTGCATATGATGAAAGGTCATTTATGTTGTACTAACCGCTCTTCCATGAGCCTCAATACCTGTATAAAAAAAAACAAACAAATATATATATATATATATATATATATATATATATATATATATATATATATATATATATATATATATATATATATATATATACGAGTGATATACAGTCGTATATACAGTTACATGAAAAAGTAAGTACACCCCATGTAAAGTTTTGACTTTTTCCACATATTTCAACATGCAGCTATTTGATCTTCATTTCAACAATATTGACAGATAAAGGTGATATAATATAACAAATATCATGAAACATTTACATTTTGTCATCTATTGTATAATTTAAATAAACATAAATGCAAATTTCGCATGTGGAAAAAGTATATACATATGTGTGTGTGGAAAGGCAAGAGGCAAGGAATCATGGAATTTGATGATATAATGCAATTTACATTCAACTGTACAACAAAGCTTGTAAACTCAAAAGCAAATTAATACATTTAGGTGTTGTGGTGGTGTACTCAGTGGTTGTGTTCAACAGTACAGCAGACATAAAACTTGCAGGCCTATGCTGATCCTTTATGACATACGTTCAAGAGATCATGTGAGAATAAATAAAAAATTGAAAGGTAAGGTCAATTAAATATTCCACCTGAGAAACACATGCACCAATATATCTCCAGACCAGATGAAATACGTCACAGGTGACAAGTTAATTCATATGTATCAATTTGTTTTTTTGTATACAATGTCGAGGCTCATGTAAGAGCTTACACATAGAACATATAATAAAGGGAGCGGGAGACAAAAGGGGGAGAGAGAGAAAACACAACAACAATAGAAAACAGGAACATCGGGAGATCTGTGGAAGGGAGAGCGTTGAGGCGGGGTACACGGGATTCGTGGTGTGGAGAGCAAACTCCCATCCACGGGGTCGCAGGTGGCGGATAGCGAAACGGCCTCCAGATATGGAGGTTAGCTGCGAATACACAATAAGCAGTCCCCGACCAAACACGGGTTGCCCTTTGGCAAGGCATAGTACCCGGATGCCACCCGAACCAGGGTCACGGTGAAGACATTGGGAGGCAGGATGTTGGATGGTGGATGAAGCAAATTCGAACAGTCTTGGTTCATTCCACGTAGTGGCAAGGCGATACGAACAGTTACTGCTGATTGTTTCGGTGAGGCACAAATGCCCTGAAATAGGGTACTGCTCACACTCGTATGGACTGGCGACCGCGAGTGCAAATACTAGCTACCGAAAGCAAAACATGACACGAAAAAATGCCGAGCTAGCTCGACGCAGTAAGTAAGTAAGTAACACGGGATAAACAAGATGGATAAACAAGGACTTCCAAGAAAGAAAACAGGGAATTTGAAGATGTGGATTTGGGGTGGACTAACGGGGGTGGAAAAAATAAAGATTTTGGATCAGGCAAGATAAGAGATGGTGGTGAACAATGGTTTTGAAGACCTGGAGGGAGGAGTGGAATTGAAGAGAGTGGGGGAGTTTGTTCCACCAGAGGCGGGAAAAAAAGAGGAATGAAAGAGTGATGGCATTTTCACCTGACAGTTTTCAATTTTGGCAGTTTCACCAGAAGAGGGTTGCACTGCCATATCTTGTGCATCCTGAAGGAATATTTGGGGGACAGAGCACAGACAGAGCAAGGGGTGCAAGGCCGGAGAGAAGTCGGTAGACGAACCGACTGCCTGCAGACCACCAACCTGCCTGCGGTGAGTGAGTGAAAGGCCCTCGGAGTTAGCTTCATCGCAGGGATTTTCAATGATTCTGAAAGCTTTGGTTTCAACAGCGTGAAGACGAGCTAGGTGTGAGGCAGGAGCCCCGGCCCAGAGGGGAGAACAGTATTCCATTGAGCTGCGGATGAAAGCCTTGTATGTGTTGAGGAGCTCAGGTGTGCCAAGGAAGGACTTCACACGACGGAGGATGCCCAGTCGGCGACTGGCTTTGGAGGCCAGCTTGGAAATGTAGTGAGATAGTGAGACCAGACCTATCATGGCAGATAGTGAGACCCAAAAGCTTGAGGGACAGAACTTATTGGAGAGGATTGTTGAGAAAGTATATGGGAGGGGTGTCCAGACGGTCTTTTCGGAGAGACATCGTAAGAGTGTGAGATTTGTCAGAATTGAAAGACATGTTCCACTTGTTTGACCAGTCTGTGATTTTGTTCAGATCTGCAGAAAGTGAAGAGGCTGCAGACTGCCAATCTGAGGGATGAGGAATGGAGCGGCAGAGAATGGAGTCATTAGCAAAGAGATGAAGAGGATTTTCCAGAGAGTCTGAGAGATCATTGATGAAGACCAGAAATAGCACAGGGCACAGAATAAAAGTATGTATTTATATGTATATGCATATAAATACAGCATATATATATATATATACAGACTTGGCATTTAATATGGAATTTTTTTTTTCCTTGACTTGGGTTTACTTTCTTACCTCAGTATGTCAATCTGGTGAGTTTCTTTTACACTTTGGTGATTTCTTTCTTAAAAGAACCATGTCACTGATTGTCTGTCGCAGCAAGAAGTCAACAACAGGATTATATCACAGGTGGCGTGGCAAAATGTACGGACAGGTGCATTTGACGATTGGCTTCACAGTCGGGTATACAAGGGTTGTTGCGTTCTGTATCATTGGAAAACAACTGCTGCACGTCTCCAAAAGTTATTGCCGCTTCCTCTGGAGATGGTCTGTCAACTCGACAATGCTGTTTGTCATGGATTCGTGGCTTTACGAAATTACGGCATGAAAGAGCGTGCTATTGCTCGGCAGTGTGGCATCACTCAAGGTCAGGTGTCAAAGATCCTGAAACGAAATGCTCAGAGGGGTGTCCCTACTCCAATACCGAGGCCAGGACGTCCCCGCAGAACCACAAGAAGGGATGATCGCCAGCTGCACCGGTTAGTCCGCAATGGCCGTACCAAGTCAGCTAATCGGCTTAGGGCTGAGTGGCAGCAACTGACAAATGTGCCTGTATCCAGAAGGCTAGTCAACCAACGACTGGTTCAAGCAGGCTATCGTGCCAGGCGTCCCCTGAGAAAGCCACGCCTGACCAGACAACACCGCCAGCGCCGATTGCAGTGGGCCAGAGAGCACCGTCAATGGCAGCCAGGACACTGGAATCACGTGATATTCAGTGACGAGTCTAGATTTCTGATCTATCGTCAAGATGGCCGCGTCCGAGTGCACAGACAAGTGCATGAAGCCTACAACAAAGATTGTATAGTGCCAAGAGTCCAAGCTGGAGGTGGTGGGGTGACCGTTTGGGCTGCTTTTCATGCAGGGGGCAAAACTGACCTCGTTGTTCTGAATGGAAAACTGAACCAGTTCAAGCACAGGGCCATTCTGGAAGAAACATTGCTTCCATTTGTTCGTGCAGCCTTTCGAGGAAGCTTTGTCTTCCAAGATGACAATGCACGGCCTCATCGTGCTCGCATGATTCAACACTTTCTTGCTGACCGTGGTGTAGAGCATATGGAGTGGCCTGCCATGTCCCCGGATATGAATCAGATAGAGAACTTGTGGGCAGAATTAACGCGTCAAATCGACCACTTGGACCAGCAGCCGACCTCTGTGCGTGAATTGCAGCAGGCTATTGTCACTGCATGGCAAGCGATTCCTGTCCAAACCTTGACAAATCTCGTGAACAGCATGCCTCAACGTGTACGTGCTCTCCTGAATGCTCGTGGGGGTTACACGAAGTACTGAACTGTAATTTTACTGTCCGTAATCCCAGTCGTAATTTAGCTTTTGTTTAAAAAAAATTTGGCTCATGTGCAAAATAAAGAGATACTTCTGGAAAATGTACAGAAGTTTAACACAGTACTGTCCATGAATTGAGTTCGATATCAGTTTACATCACTCTCAAGGATCAATTTATTTGTTTTGAAATGTCAAATGTGGATTTTGTTTCTTTTAAAGGTCACATTAACAAAATCTAGAATAATTTCAACATAATTCCAATGAACTTTTGGCTCTGAGACATCTTGAAAAGTAAGTTCACCCCCACAAAAAAAATATTCCATATTAAATGCCAAGTCTGTATATATATATAAAACTGTGTTTTCCCAGACAATATATATATATTCACACATGTCCATGTTTTGTCACTGATCTACATATTATACCCCATAATGTCAAAGTGGGATTATTTTATTGAAGAATCTTTTGCAAAATAATTCAAATTAAATACAGAAATATCTAATTTACATAAGTATTCAGCTCCATGACTCAATACTTTGTAGAAGTGCCTTTGACAGCAATTACAGCTTCAAGTCTTCTTGGGTATGTCTGTATCAGCTTTGCACATCTGGATTTGGGGAGTTTCTCCCATTCTTCCTTGCAAATATGCTCAAGCTCTGTCAAGTTCGATGGGGAGTGTCGGCGAAAAGGAATCTTCAAGTCTTTCCACAGAATATCAATGGGATTCAAGTCTGGGCTTTGCCTGGGCTACTCAAGGACTTTCACATTTTTGTTCTGAAGCCATTCCAGTGTTGCTTGGGGTCATCTTCCTGTTGGAACGTAAATTGTCGTCGCAGTCTAAGGTCTTGTACTCTGCAGCACGTTCTCCTCAAGGATTTTCCTGTATTTGGCACCATTCATTGTGCTCTCTATCTCTCTGCCGCTGAAAAACATTCCCACAGCATCCTATACACACACACACACGCGCCACACACACGCGCACAGACACACGTGCACAGACACACACGCACACGGACACATACACACACAAACACGATTACAACACCCCATCTCCTACTGTGCAGGCTGATGGAGTAATTAAAGGAGAAAATATATTATATTTGGAAAATAACAGGTTTGTTAGGAGGGGTAATGAGACTTTGTGCACACCTTGTGCCCTTTACCCCTTTACAATAAAGAGGCTCATGGAGGAGCAAGGTAGAATTGACAGTGGGCCAAACATCAAGGGAACTAACAAACAGGAAAAGAGGAGAGGGAAGGAGGGAATGAAACTATCAAGTAAGTCTATTGAGTTAGGAGAGATTAATGAGGGTAGTAAATATCATGGGTAAGAATTTGGGAAGACAAGAGATGGTGGTGCACTGCTTGCTTGAAGTCCTGCAAGGAAGAGTGAGACAGAACAGCCTCGGGATGGTGGTTCCATTGATAAGAGAAGTGAGGAATAAGACTTCAGGTGAGCAGTCAGCCTGGATTTTGGAAATCTAATCAGGATGAAGATTTAGGAAGAGCACGTTCATCCTCCAGTACATTAGGAGGGTCATAGGAGTGAGAGAGCAGAGGGAGAAAAGTTAGGGAATAGAAGTTAGAAAACAAAGACAATCACCAAACTGCCTGCAATGTGAGAGCACCAAACTTTGTGTTTCAGCCTCGTCACGGGAGATTCCAAAAATTTTGAGAGCCACAAGTTCCACAGAATCCAGGAGAGATGTGATGCTGGGGTGCATGTGTACCACCTGAGACCCCGATTTTTCTAATGCCTTGAACAAACATTGGTACATCAAGGGTGATGAAAGTTGTGATCAAGTTTCATCGAAATTGTGTGTAGTTTCTTAGAAGAAAGCAAATACCTATTTGGGGGGGGGGGGGGGGGGGGCAACCCCCGTAGACTCCCTTCGGGCCCAATTTTTTTTAAGGCCGCGAACAAACGTTGGTACATCACAGGTGATGAAGGTTGTGTTCAAGTTTCATCTAAATAGTTTGTGTAGTTTCAGAGGAAAAAGCAAATTCCTATTTTAGGGGTTCAAACCTAGATCCACTTTGACCCAGGTAAACCCCCTTAGACCCAGATTTTTTAATGCCGTGAATAAACTAAACTTGAGTTGCAACATGCCAAATATAATTTGTGCCAAGTTTGGTCACAATCCAATCAAAGGTTTTAGAGAAGAAGTTGCAAGTGTTCATGGACTGACGGACGGACAACGCACCATCGCATAAGCTCCCTGGAACTATGTACCAGGTGAGGTAAAAAGCATAAGTGTCATATTATTATTTTTAGAATTTTCCATTTTTCTTTCTTCAGTGCCTTTAAGAGAGTAATGATGTCAATAAATGATTCACATTACACATCTAGCATATAACAGCGAATGTCAATCGATGGATGATACACCTTCGGCTGTCAGAGAATCAATAAACTTTTTAACGATACTTGCATCAGATGTAATGTTATGTCTCTACCAACCCCGTAACATTCAATTTTTATTTAGAAGAGGTATTAAATTCGGAGATCCCTCGTAATAAAGTCTTACTTTTATTTTGACAAATTGGCAAACCTGAAATCATTCAGCAAGAGAGCTTGTGCCATATATATCGAAGAAGGAAAATCAGATTTTTTTTGCACTGTGGAGACATCTACCTATTTGGAAAGGTTGGAAAAGGTTGGAGAGGGTTGGAAAGGTTGGAAAGGAAAGGTCGAAGGTTGGAAAGGGTGGAAATGCGAATGGTTTGATGGATGTGCGGAGTATCGTTGAGAGAGAGGAAGACAAATGATGAATTGCGAAAATGATGGGAATAGAGCCTGTGATTGATGCTGTGAAGAGGAACAGGTTGAGATGGTTTGGTCATGTGTTGAGGAAGGATGAAAGTGACTGGTTGAGAAGAGTGATGGAAATGAATGTAGAAGGAAGTAGAGGACGGGGAAGACCGAGAAAGACTTGGCTAAAGATGGTGGAAGAAGAAATGCGGGCAAGGGGGTTAACAAGGGGAGATGCAGAAAATAGGGCAAAATGGAGAAGATTGTCATGGGGACCGCAAGGCTAACCCCCGCTCTAGCAGGGAAAATGGCCTTAAAAT
Organism: Myxine glutinosa; assembly: GCF_964187855.1. Taxonomy (NCBI): domain Eukaryota; kingdom Metazoa; phylum Chordata; class Myxini; order Myxiniformes; family Myxinidae; genus Myxine; species Myxine glutinosa. The sequence goes on from NC_136261.1 coordinate 229,593,519, forward strand.
GCCTGTTGTTGTTGTTGTTGTTGAGACATCTACCTTGATCTTATGGAAATCTACAGGGCGCCGAATAAGCTCGTAGTACTCGGGAAGTTCCTTGCGGGAGGGCAGCTGGATGAAAACCTCACTAAGCTGCCGTCCAGAGCTGTGAGAGGGAAGAACATGAAAAATGAATGCAATACTTCTGTAGTTTTGTTGTTGATTCTATCATTGATTTTGTTGTTGTATCTATTTTTTCATCATCGTGAAATCGGTTTTGCACAAATGACACAAATGACAATCTATTTTGCTCGTACCTGTCCTTGTATTTTACAACGGTGTCGACGATTCTTCGCATCCAGCGAGACAGAGCTGGGGGATTCGGGGCAGTTTTCTCTGCCGGGGGTCGGCCGCGCTTCTTTCTTGCCCGTTCCTCGCCATCGCAGACTTTATCTCGAGGACTTGTCCCGGGCAAGTCTGGATCTCTCCGTCGCTTACGAGACTTCTTAACCCTCACTTCTTCCTCCAGCACCTCAAGGTTACCATCTTCAATGGCCTGACACACACACAATGACAATCAAAGATTAAACAATTTTAGTATAATTATTATATCCAAACATACATTGAAAAACTTGAAATAATGGTAAGAGCTGCACTCTCCAAGCTACCGACCCTTTCTCCAACATCACAAACAAAACAGAATGAGATTAGATGAAAATAAATGTTAAATAAATTCACGATTCTGACCACTCACTCATAATACAATCTTGACAATATTCTCAGAAACATTTTTTTGGCCTTACCTTCCAACAAATTGTATTTTGGTCTGATTAATCATTCGCGAAACCAGCATTGGCAAAATTTTATGGGGCTACAAAAGCACATGTCGACCAGGAAAGGCATTATTTGAGGTACGGTGAATTTGACACACTTCAAATATACATAGACTCGCCTCAGTATAACCTGCTCTTTACATTCTAACAAAAGTGAAAGGATATTCCTTGCTTCTGTTGTTTACCTGTGTCTTTATATATTTGCAATGGGTAATGCCACTAGCTTTACTTGGGGGAAACAAACAAACAAACAAACACACACACACACACACACACACACCCACCCACACCCCCCACCCTCCCCCCCCACACACACACACACACACACACACACACACACACACACACACACACACACACACACACACACACACACTCTCATGATAAACGCATCGACACACAGCAAGCAAAGCATATGAAGCACCTTGAGCCATTGCTTCTCAGTAAGTGAATCACTGTAGTCAACCTCTTTCCGCTGCCGAGAACCACGACCAAACAACTTCTCTTCCTCCTCTTCACAAGTTAGTCTCTCCACTTCAGCATCATCCTTCAAAATCCATCTTGGCAGTTCATCCTGTTCCATGAGGCGTGGCTTGCGCTTGGGGTTGCGTGCCTCTTCACGCCGACGATCGAGGTCCATGCGCTGAGGAAGAATATGGTGAATGGGAAAAGCTTCACCCTCACAAATCAATGTGCCCAAAGGGCCTTCGACTTATGAGAAATCACCACTATCTGAGAATTCACCACTATAGTCATAAAGCAAATTTGGCAATTTAAAAAAACCTTCACTAACAGCCATTCGATAGACCATTTGCCATAATGCAAAAACTGTCACAGCAGCAGGCCCATTTGCCATATCTAGTACATGTGAACGTTTTTATTGGTCCAAATACTGTCAGGGTGAGATGCAGAAAGTGACAGCAGATAAGCATTAAAAAAAATTAAGATCTAAAATTTTAGTCGAGATCCACACACACAGCAAAGAGCAGTTAATTGATGGAGATGTGTGGCTGCCTTTTCCTGAGCAAAAAGGAGTGGATTTATGTTCCAAATTGAATGCAGACTTTATCAGAAATATTGTAGATGGGTGAAGAAAACTGAGACTAACATTTCATACCACCAATGGTATACATGTAGTGTTTAGAAATGTCATGTAAATCACCTACTAAACTTTCAAGATCTTGTGCATTTGTAAAATATTTGTCACCAAGAGATGTTGAGTATGCTCAACTTTGAGTTCGTCTACAAACTGAGTCCAAATCCAGAAAATAAATAAATAAACAAGAAGACATCATGCAGAGCTGAAGAGCACAATACTTGCAAAATCCATCCTCCTTCCCTTCCCCCCCCCCTCCCCCCCCCATGAAAACAGGTTGCAATTGAAAATTGACGATATTGATCAAAGCGTGGGTCAATAGGATGAAAAGTAACGATTTTTAGATGAAAACTGATGATTTTACAAGTTTGACCTAGAGTTGACCTTTGACCTTTTGACCTCAAAATAGTTTGTCTACAAATTCAGTGAAGCACTATGCAATTGCTGTTAAATTTTCAAGTCAATCGGATTAAAATTGATGATTTTTCAGATGAAAATTGATTATTTTGGAAGTTTGACCTTGAGTTGACCTTTGACCTTTTTACATCAAAAATAGTTGGCTTCCCAATTCAGTGAAGCACAATGCAAATGCTGTTATATTTTCAAGTCAATGGGATGAAAAGTGACAGGTTTGTTTCAGATGAAAATCGATTATTTTGGAAATTTGACCTTGAATTGACCTTTGACCTTTTGACCTCAAAAATAGTTGGTTTCCCAATTTAGTGACTCATTGTGCAAATGCTGTTCAATTTCCAAGTCAATGGGATGAAAATTGATGGTTATTTAGATGAAAATTGATGATTTTGGAAATGTGACCTTGAGTTTTTTTTTTTTTGTTTTTTTTTGTATACTGAATCGAGGCTTGTGAAAGAGCTAACATTTATTTTTCACAAACAAATCAACCAGAAAAAATATATATATAAAAAGAGGGAGCGGAAGACAAGATGGGGAGAGAAGAGGAAGCGCACAAACACAACATTTGAGAGCAGGGAGAAGTGTGGGAGGGAGAGGGCTTGGGGGGAGGAGGCTTGGGAAAGGGGGGGGGGGGGGGAGAGGTATAAAACACAAGGAGACCAAGGACTTCCAGGACAGAAGTTGGTATTTCAAAAAAGTGTAGGATTTGGGGTGAAATTAGTGGGGGTAGAAAAGATCAAGGTTTTGGATGGGGGAAGATAAGAGATGGTGGTGAACAGCTGTTTTAAAGACCTGGAGGGTGGAGTGGGATTGAAGAGAGTGAGGGAGTTTGTTCCAGAGGCGGGAGAAAAGAGGAATGAAGGAGTGAAGGTGAGCAGAAAGTCTTGATTTTGGCAGTTTAACCATAAGAGGGTTGCAGGCAGATCTTGTGCGACCTGTAGGAATATTTGGGGGACAGAGCCCAGAGAGAGCTGGGGGGGGGCAAGGCCAGAGAGCAGTCGGTAGCAGACGGAAACACCACCAACCTGCCTGCGGTGAGTGAGTGAAAGGCCCTTGGAGTTAGCTTCATCGCGGGAGATTCCAATGATTCTGAACGCTTTGGTTTCAACAGCGTGAAGACGAGCTAGGTGTGAGGCAGGAGCACCAGACCAGAGGGGAGAGCAGTATTCCATAGAGCTGCGGATGAAAGCCTTGTAAGTGGTGAGGAGCTCAGGTGTGCCAAGGAAGGACTTCGCACGACGGAGGATGCCCAGTCGGCGACTGGCTTTGGAGGCCAGATTTGAAATGTGGTTTTCCCAGGAAAGATCATGGCAGATAGTGAGACCCAAAAGCTTGAGTGACAGAACTTCTTGGAGAGGATTATTCAGAAAGTGGATGGGAGGGTTGTCCAGTCGGTCTTTTCAGAGAGACATCGTAAGAGTGTGAGATTTGTCAATATTGAAAGACATGTTCCACTTGTTTGCCCAGACTGTGATTTTGTCCAGGCCTGCAGAGAGTGAGGAGGCTGCAGACTGCCGATCTGAGGGATGAGGAATGGAGCGACAGAGAGTAGAGTCGTCAGCAAAGAGATAGAGAGGATTTTCAAGAGAGTCAGAGAGATCATTGATGAAGACCAGAAAAAGCACAGGGCCCAGAACACTGCCTTGGAGAACTCCAGCCTGAACAGGAAGAGGAGATGAGAGAAACCCATTCAGGGCCACACATTGACTACGACTAGAGAGGAAGTCCGCCAGCCATGCGTGGAGATTTCCATGGATACCAAAGGAGGAGAGTTTGGTGAGCAGAGCATGGTGCCAGACCCTATCGAAGGCACGTGAAATGTCAAGGGAGACAGCTCTAATTTCCTGTTTGGCGTTGAGGACCTCCATCCATTGTTGAGAAAGCAGAAGCAGCATGTCCAGAGTAGAGTGACCAGGTCTGAAACCAAATTGATGGTCAGAGATCAAGTCATTGGAGAAGAGGAAAGATTTCATATCTGAAGCAATGATGGATTCCATGACTTTGCTGATAATTGGGAGAAGGCTGATTGGTCTGTAGTTGCTAGGATCTGTTTTTGCACCTTTTTTGTGCAAAGCGGTGATGTTGGCTGATTTCCAAGCAGATGGCAGATGACCTTGAGCAAAAGAGAGGGTGAAGAGAACAGAGAGAGGGAGTGAAAGAGCGGAAGAACATGATTTTTGGACCCGTGGGCTGATGCCGTCAGGACCAGTTGCAGAATCAGAGTCGAGGGTTGACAGAAACGTTTCCACCTTGTCAGGAGGAAAGGACACAGAGTCCAGGAGCAGCTGGGTACGACTGGGTACAGTGGGTACAGAGAGGGATGGGTTTGGGACACAAGATTTAGAGGCAAACACAGAGTTGAGGCATTCAGCTTTTTCACGTGCGGAGTCAGCCGTGTAGCCGTTTTAGGTGAGGGAGGGGATGGAGGGGGAAAAAACACCAGAAATAGATTTGACCAGACACCACCAGGATTTGGAAGAGGGAGACAGATAGGAGAGTTCGGTCTTGAGAACGGAGAGATATTGTTTCCTGGCTCTCCTGAGGGTGGACACACACTTGTTTCGGGCTTTGTGAAAGGAAATGAGATTTCCTTCCGTTGGATTTGCTTTCCAGGAGACGAAAGCAAGTTGTTTCTGGGCAACAGCCTCACCACAAGATTCCGTGTACCATGGACGGGAGGAAGGGTATGACAACTGAAGATGACATGACCTTGACCTATGACAACTTGACCTTTTGACCTCAAAAATAGTACGTTTCCCAATTCATTGAGGCAATATGCAAATGCTGTTCTATTTTCAAGTCGATCGGTTGAAAATTGATGGTTTTGCAGATGAAAATTGATGATTTTGGAAATCTAACCTTGAGTTGACCTTTGACATTTTGACCTCAAAAATAGTTGGTTTCCCAATTTAGTGACAATATACAAATGGTGTTCAATTTTCAAGTCAATCGGATTTAAAATGGCGATTTTATAAATTCGACCTTCAGATGACATTTGACCTCAAAATCAATAGGCTTCTCAATTGTGACGACCTCTACAACATGGTGAGGTTTCGTGACGATCGGTTTAGAATTGTGACCTGTAGGCCGGTGACAAACAAACAGACAAACAGGCAGAATAACAAACGCAACCGACCAATATACTTGAAAAATCTTTGATTTTGCAAGTAACTAACAAGAAAGAGCAATCAGAGATAGCAAACCCTCGCCAGGATGTATTTTCACTAGTTTTTAAGGCTTTTGTGTTAAAACAAATATGGCGGCCGAACCACGTGACAGATGACGTCATCAATATATTTTTTTTCTCCACTAATTTATTCCTAGATTATGATCAAGAAATTTCATCTTGATCGGATGAAGCTTTTGTACTTGTCAAATTATGACGTCATAATGGAGGCCCTTAACATCATCATAAACATATTTTATTCCCCATGGAGAGTTCTTTACAATGAGCCATGTCTCAATTTTTTCAATTCAGCACGTTCGGAGATGTAGAGGTGCAAAGTTTTTCGATTTTTCCAAGATGGCGGCCGAACCACGTGACCGATGATGTCATCATTAACATATTTTATTCCCCATGGAGAGTTCTTTACAATGAGCCATGTCTCAATTTTTTCTATTCAGCACTTTCAGAGATATAGAGGTGCAAAGTTTTTCGGTTTTTCCAAGACCGCGGCCGAACCACGTGACCAATGACGTCATCAATTGGGCACAGTCTATTCCAGGGCAAGAAAAATATGTGTGCAATATATATACATATATATATATATTCTATATATAAAATAGGCTAATGATGTTTGTCCCACATTGAAACACAGAAATGCTCCTCGGAGAGAAAAAAAAAAAGTAAAAGTTGCTTCAAATTACTCCAATTGACCTACAGGAATTATTTTTTTTGATCAGACCAAAAAATTGAACCTAAGCAGTGTATAGGTGACAGAGCGATTCATCATACAATCGTGCGTGCACACACACACACACACACACACACACACACACACACACACACACACACACACACACACACACACACACACACGCACGCACGCACACGCACACACACACACACATGGACACAGATATACTAATGAGACAAACACTTAACACAGTTCCTGAGCTTGGGGGAAGTGCCGTCACTGCTGTCACTTCCTGGGATACTCGGTAGCAGCAACGTCTTAACAATAACGCCGCTTTTCTCACCGCACTCAGCGCGGTGTTTCCTCGGGAGGAATTTCCTCCTCCCTATGCATGTCAACCGATGGTGAGTGTCCATGCTCGATCCTTTCAAACGCTGAACGTCAAGCAAGGAAGCAGCACGTACCATTTTTAAAGTCGTTGGTATGACTCAAACCAGTCCGGTTTTTAGGAGAACCACCTTCTTACTCGATGGCCATTGGCTCCTTTGGGGAGCTCATGCGCCCTTTGGCAGGTGTTGTTTTTAGTCCTGGCAGGGTGTCACAGTCACCCTCCCCACTAGCAGAGCCAGTGAGGGGTGTCTGTTTAGACAACGACAACCTGACCATACTACAAGACCTGACCATACTACAGACCAAACAAGTGACTATATTATCCCAATTTTCCTGGGTTCGGTGGCATGACTACATTGCTTTGCCACCTGGCAAACACTTGTCTGATAATATTCGTGCGTTAGTCTTTGCTTCGTGTTATTACATGGATGTAAATATATTGCAAACATAGGGGGCTTGTCTAAGCATCCTGGTATAATTTTTAAGTGCATTGTACAATGCACAGCAATTTGGAGGCTATTTAGCTCTAGAAAGAAACGGCCTGGCTCTCAGTCTTAAAGTGCACACAAGTAAAAGTACAAACAAGTCCAGATCTACACAGGCCAGAGTAAGAGATTTGTCCACCATACATTATGCGATTTTGACAGCTGATCCTATTTTCTAATTTTCCTGCATTCCAGCAAATATTAGGGGCATCTACAGGTATGTTTAACAGTTGCAGGTCCTGCCTGCACTTGGCTTGCATCGACAAGAGGCATCATGCTAAATTGATTGTTAAAAAGTAAAAACGATCTTGCGCTGCATTGTTCATGTTTCTTTACAATGTAAGGATGTAATGTAAGGATGTAAGGACTTTACAATGTAATGTAATGTTGAACAAGAGGATGCTGCACTACATACATAACCACCATGTAAAATTGCGGTAGTAGGGTACATCAATATTGTAACGGATTTGAGAATCCTGTAATTGTTGTAAATATCACCCTGCGTAAATGTAATGATCCTTGTAAATACCTCCGTTGTGTAAAGGTCAAAGGTCGTCCCCTTAGTTAATCCATCGCATGCACGTAGAAAATCATAAGCCCTTCTCTATAGTTATTTCTTATTCTATGTAGTTTAAGGCTCTGTTTCCCACTAGTTGACCCTGCATTGCACCGAATTGAAATAAGATAGATCCCTCCGACACCCCAATGGCCTCTTCAAAGTGCCAGTAACTTTGGGTGGGGTTATTGGCATCACCATCGCCCCAAACTCCATTACGCACGCGGTCAAGCCGATGAACAAGGGCGTTGCCCGCCCCTCGTCATCAGAAGGTGGAGCCAGCGAGCCCCCACCAGCCAATCAGGGCTGGTGAGATACCATCACGGGCGTGGCGCGGATTGATCTAAGAGCGCGATATAAAAGCGCCCGCGCAAGCCTTTTCGAGGGAAGTGCGTAAGAGTCCAGTTGAGGAGAAGCTGAGAGAGGGTTTTGAGGGAGGTGCGCTGGACCAGAGGCAGATTCTGCGGAGTAGTAAAAGAGCGTCGGAGACGCAGGAGGCGGAGGACGCGTGAGACAGCTGCCGGTGTGAAACCGAATACGTGGAGCTGCCGGCTCCTCGCTGCCAGCCCGAAGCGGGGCTGTGTGCCGGGTTTCGCCTCAAACCCACAAGCGTGGACCAAAGCGCGAGCTTGGAGCCGAACCTCGACGCCACCATCTACCTGGACCCTCCTCTGCCGACCCGTACCATCCCTGCCTTTCCATCCTTTTGTGTACGTGAGTTTGTTTTGTGTGTCTTGTCCCTGGGTATAAGTAAGCTTGTATAAGTTAATAATTGCATTGTGTCTTCTCTCCTTCTGTCTTTATTTTCGTATTCTTCCTTCTTCCTTGGTTTCTTTGGTCTTGTACATAATAGTTAGTAATATATCCCTGTTCTTTCTACCTTGCCTTCTTTCCTTTACATCCGTTTCGTTTTAGTGATTTCCCCATTGAATACCTGTGGCACGATTTGGCCAACGTTTAGGATCGGGTGTAGTATTGCTAATGGTTCGAGCCGCGGCTGCTAATCCGCTCGGCAAATAACATCTTGTTCGCGGTCTCGAACGAGGTTGCTCACCTGCCTCTCTGGAGGGAGCTGGGCAGCTTCAGGACTCACGTCGGTCAGTCGCAGACAAGGGGATTAATCCCCCCTTGGTAAGGGGAAAAAGGGCCGATGGTGAGATCCGCAACAATTGGTGTCAGGAGCGAGATTCGGACTTGAAGTGCGCTTAGCACACTCAAAATTACGAATGGCCAAAATTTTATTAAAACATCCAAATTTAAAAAATCGTGCCATGGATAGTCAAGGCGACCGAATGCCGGTGGGTGAGTTAGAATGGGGGGGGGGGGGGGGTAGAGTCGATCCAGGACCCCATGGAGGAGGTGGGAGTAATAATGGAGGAGGAGAGCAATGAGGATGTGGTCGCGGAGGTTTCAGACACACGAGATGGCGGCGCCTCGCATGAGGTGGGAGGGGCACAAAATGGCGCCTCGCACATGGCAGCGAGGGCCACGCCCGCTGCGCAAGTAGGGGTTGTGGACCTGCATAGCTTTTTGGCGCAAGTACTGGAAACCATAAAATCGGCGTATGGGTTGGGCGAGCAGGTTCCAGGGGTACACGACGAGGTAAAGCGGGTTGAGAAGCGCTGGTTGAGCGAAGTGGAGAAAAGCACAGGTAATTGGACCGGGGTAGAAATCGCGACCAGGGGTTTGGGGAAGCCGGCGACCGCTGAGGTGGAAGAGGGAATTTTAATCAAGCCAGCGGTCGTCGAGGTGAATAAAGAAAAAGAAGTAGTGGGAATTGAAATTGGAGAGACCGGGGACTGAGAAAAGCACTCGCGGCAGGGAAAGATGGAAAATGTGCAAAGTCCCTGCTCACATCACGATGCTGTGCTTAATAACACCAATGAAAGTTTGCAGGTGGTGTTGGTGCAGGGAGGAAGAAGAACCCCGAAGGTGAGTCGTGCTGTATATTGTGCGGGGAGATTTTGTAGAAGGATGTTTGGCGACAAAATAATTTTCGCGCGCTTGGGATCGAGAAAGCACCCGGGCGTTGGTGGAGGGTCCGTGGTGCGCTGTGTGAGTGGGAATGGCGCGCTTGTGGAAAAAAAGTGTGCGTCGGAGAATGAATGCACGACAGAGTATGGGAGTGAAACCGAGTGCGAGCGAGAATGCACGTCGGGGTGTACGGAGTGTGACACGGCGAGTGAGTTGGTGGTGGCGCAGGTGCGAGAGGGCACATCAGAGCGCGAGTGTGAAACCGAGTGCGAGCGAGAATGCACATTGGGGTGTACGGAGTGTGACACGGAGAGTGAGTTGGTGGTGGCGCAGGTGCGAGAGGGGACATCGGAGCGCGAGTGTGAAACCGAGTGCGAGCGAGAATGCACGTCGGGGTGTACGGAGTGTGACACGGAGAGTAAGTTGGTGGTGGCGCAGGTGCGAGAGGGCACATCGGAGCACGAGTGTGAAACCGAGTGCGAGCAAGAATGCACGTCGGGGTGTACGGAGTGTGACACGGAGAGTGAGTTGGTGGTGGCGCAGGTGCGAGAGGGCACATCGGAGCGCGAGTGTGAAACCGAGTGCGAGCGAGAATGCACGTCGGAGTGTACGGAGTGTGACACGAAGAGTGAGTTGGTGGTGGCGCAGGTGCGAGAGGGCACATCAGAGCGCGAGTGTGAAACCGAGTGCGAGCGAGAATGCATGTCGGAATGTACGGAGTGTGACACGGAGAGTAAGGTGGTGGTGGAATGTGTGCGAGAGTGTACACCTGAGTTGGTAGTGGCGCAGGTGCGAGAGGGCACATGGAAGCGCGTGATCGGGTGTGAAAAAGAGTGCACACCCATGGTTGTCACAGAGGATGTGACCGAGGAGCGGGTGCGAGGATGCACGCTTTGGATGAGTGTGCGAGGAAGCACACCTGAGGTGGTTGTGGCGCGGGTGTGGGAGAGCCCATTGAAGCGCGTGAGTGGGTGGATGCGAGAGTGCACGCCCATGGTGAGTGTTACGGAGGACGTAACGGAGGAGGTGTGGAACGAAGTGTGCGAACGACGAGTGTGCGCGAGAGGTGTGGTGTGTAACAGGGAGTACGGTGGTGGAATTGACGAAGAGCATGGGATGTATGAGCAACAAACGGAACACGTGGTGTGAGCATGCAGAGGAGGCATCGACGTTGACCGGGGCAGCGTTTAGGGCGACGGATAGCCGATGCGAGCACTCGGGGCGCGGTGCGTTTTGTTGGATGCGAGGCCCGGCGCGGGTCGGTGCTGCATCGCTTCTCTTCGAAGCGTCGTTGCCGATTCGGGCCTGGCCCCGCCCCGCACGGTCGAGTCCGGGCCTCGCCGGGCAAGGCGACCGGTCCGGTTCAAGGGCAGGTAAGAGGAAGCAGAGCGGTGCCCCCTGGCGGGGGCGGGGTTCCGACCGGGCGAGATTGAACCATCGGGCTGGAGACCGCAAGGATCCACGCCGAGATGGTGCGTGGAATCTCGGCCCGACCAAACCGCCTCCCCTGAACCGAATGCCGGACGGATTCAACCTGCAGGCAAACAAACCACCCGAATTCATTGCTCGGCTTTGCGAAGCCGAGTTTTAATGATGTAACGACGCACCGAGGCTCAGATATAGTGGACTGTGATGATGATAGTGTTTTGGATTCGAAATTTTGGAATAGTGAATAGGATTGGCAGAAGTGATTGGCAAAAATTTGATGATTGGCAACTGATTGGTAAACTGATTGGCAAATTTTGATTTGCAGGAAATTGGATGGGCCAAATTAATAGTGGGAGATGCCCGATGTGGTGGGATGGCAAATCCACCATCCCTCACAACAAACGGGGCACATGAGCACTAGCTATGGGGTTTATGGCAGTGTAAGCTCGCCGAGGGAGGGTTTGGATAATGTATAGGGACCTAGAGATGACCATAGGTAACGGTAGAGGTAAGTAGCTACATTGGACAGGTAGTCGGGGACATAGAGAGGTTAGAATGGTTGTTAATGACGTGGGATGTGCTTAGTTTAAAGGGAAGACGGGGAGCACCAAGTTAGAAGGAAACCAGGTAGATCAGATGATGCCGTATTTGAGAAATGAACAGGTGTATGGAGCAGTGTATGAGTGAGTAATAGTGATTGAGTGTTGTGTTGAGCAAATGGTCCTGGAGGAAGGAGGGTGCAGGAAGCACCAGGAGTGATGGTACAGGTGTGCAAATAGAGGTGAGCATGGTTTTTTGGAATAAATGGTCTGGAATATATGGAGTATGGAATGGATGGTGTGGAGTGAGTATGGTGGAAAATGTGGAGTGGAGTGGTTGGTGCGAAGGGAGTGGATGGGGAGGATGGACCCCATCACGAATACCCGGGGAGGGTAGTTTAAGAGTTAGGTAGAGGGAGTAGGTAAATTGTGGTTGGATATTGGCATCTGTGGTGCGTGTGGAAGAATGGTGTTTGGATGGGTGCATTAGTGTCGTGGAAATGGCTGGGCGTGTGGCCTGTTAGTGTGTGTAGTTAAATGGGCACTCCGCCACTGTTAGGATGTCGGCCAGGTGAGGCCGCAGGTGGGCTCTGGGAGCCGTTAGAGTTGTGGATGGGGCCCGAGGATCCAGAGGACGGACCCAGGTAGCCCAGTGCCAGAGAGGGCACCGAGAGGGGAGAGCGCCAGAGGGCCTTCCCCAGGTAGATAGGTTAGGGTAAGGAGCAGGTAAGCTCGGAGGCAACTGCAGTGGTGGAGGTGTGTAGGTGGGTAGACCTGCTGGGAGAGCCACACGACCCAGTCCTGAAATTGTGCAAAGGCACAGGGAGTTGAATCGGGGGAGTGAGACCCCAAATTGATGAAGCACCACAGTTTGGTCAATGGGAATTTGGTTCTTAAAACCGCATAGAGTAAGATGGCCAATGGATTGGCAGGGAAAGACCTCAGGTAGTGTAAAGTGTGTTAAAGTCATTTAGAAGGAAGATAGGATTGAAATCTCCTCGCACCATCTACATCCACTCACCTGAGGTGACAGAACGCCACACCATGCCATGTTATTGTTTTGTTTTTTTGTGCAAATGTTTGGAATGTGAGACGCATCATGACGTGGGTGTGACATTGTGCTGATGTTCCATCTCTCCCTCCTTATGAGGATTGATGATGAATTGGTGATGGCAAATTTGGATTAGTGGGATTGTGACGAATTTGGTATAGGGGAAATATAGGGAGGACGAGACGTAGTGACGGATTTGTAAATGTGTAGGTTTTTGTAAATACGGGGAGGGGCAAGGGGGGGCAGTGTAGGTCACGTGGGGGGCGTACGTAGGGACGAAACTTTCTCAGCACGCTCCCATGCACCCCTCATTCTGCATTGCCTTGTTTGATGTGTACCCTTGCGCCCTTACCCCTCGCTAACCTGCCCTATCTGTCTTCCTTCCCCGACCCATGGATCGTGCTCTCTGGGCACTAAGGGGAGCGTGCGGGGGGGGGGGGGGGCCACGTCGGTGTGCCCGAATCCTCGCAACCAGCTGCCTGCATCCACGCACCAATTATGGACCACATGTCTGTGGCTGAGCACCCCTCATGGACCCCACGGGTTGGGGCATGGCCCCTCTGCTGGAACCGGCCACGATGGCCCAAGATCTTGCTTGCGGACCCGGTGAGGTGGCACCAAGCCCACAGGTGAACCACCCATAGTCGGCCCCTGTGGGCCATAAATAAAAATGGACACGTTCTGTGCTTTTTATCATTATGTCCAAATAGGCCGCAACCAAGAAGACGAAGTTGACAACATCTGGAAGAACAACGGCCAGCAGAGGGAGCCGAAGAGCAAGACCACCAGCAGGGGTTTTTTTTTTAACTATGGTGACTGTGCACTCCGGTGCGTTTTGGTGCTTTATGGTGCTCTTTGTTGGTGCTGGTGCGTCGATGCAGCGCAGGCTGTCTCCCCCCCCCCAAAAGAACAATCACAGGTCCTGGTTTGCAGTGTAAATACAATCAGCGTCACTTGTAAATAATGCTCCCCACCGTACATGTATAGTTTGAGAATTAATTCCGCAATTCGGTTATCCTGTGGGCGTGAATCTGTTAGGTAGGGTGCAATGCAGCAGAAGGACATACTTATTTGTGTTTTAAAACTGTCGCACTCAGGGTCAGGTTAATTGTCGAGGGAATTACACCTACGTGCCACACTAACTTAAGTTTTATAGGCCCGGGACGTGCCTGGAGGATGAGGGTGCAGTGTAACGGATTTGAGAATCCTGTAATTGTTGTAAATATCACCCTGTGTAAATGTAATGATCCTTGTAAATACCTCCGTTGTGTAAAGGTCAAAGGTCGTCCCCTTAGTTAATCCATCGCATGCACGTAGAAAATCATAAGCCCTTCTCTATAGTTATTTCTTATTCTATGTAGTTTAATGCTCTGTTTCCCACTAGTTGACCCTGCATTGCACCGAATTGAAATAAGATAGATCCCTCTGACACCCCCATGGCCTCTTCAAAGTGCCAGTAACTTTGGGTGGGGTTATTGGCATCATCATCGCCCCATACTCCATTACGCACGCGGTCAAGCCCACGAACAAGGGCGTTGCCCGCCCCTCGTCATCAGAAGGTGGAGCCAGCGAGCCCCCACCAGCCAATCAGGGCTGGTGAGATACCATCACGGGCGTGGCGCGGCTTGATCTAAGAGCGCGATATAAAAGCGCCCGCGCAAGCCTTTTCGAGGGAAGTGCGTAAGAGTCCAGTTGAGGAGAAGCTGAGAGAGGGTTTTGAGGGAGTTGCGCTGGACCAGAGGCAGATTCTGCGGAGTAGTAAAAGAGCGTCGGAGACGCAGGAGGCGGAGGACGCGTGAGACAGCTGCCGGTGTGAAACCAAATACGTGGAGCTGCCGGCTCCTCGCTGCCAGCCCGAAGCGGGGCTGTGTGCCGGGTTTCGCCTCAAACCCACAAGCGTGGACCAAAGCGTGAGCTTGGAGCCAAACCTCGACGCCACCATCTACCTGGACCCTCCTCTGCCGACCCGTACCATCCCTGCCTTTCCATCCTTTTGTGTACGTAAGTTTGTTTTGTGTGTCTTGTCCCTGGGTATAAGTAAGCTTGTATAAGTTAATAATTGCACTGTGTCTTCTTCTCCTTCTGTCTTTATTTTCGTATTCTTCCTTCTTCCTTGGTTTCTTTGGTCTTGTACATAATAGTTAGTAATAAATCCCTGTTCTTCCTACCTTGCCTTCTTTCCTTTACATCCGTTTCGTTTTAGTGATTTCCCCATTGAATACCTGTGGCACGATTTGGCCAACGTTTAGGATCGGGTGTAATATTGCTAATGGTTCGAGCCGCGGCTGCTAATCCGCTTGGCAAATAACATCTTGTCCGCGGTCTCGAACGAGGTTGCTCACCTGCCTCTCTGGAGGGAGCTGGGCAGCTTCAGGACTCACGTCGGTCAGTCACAGACAAGGGGATTAATCCCCCCTTGGTAAGGGGAAAAATGGCTGACGGTGAGATCCGTAACAATATATATATATATATATATATACCACTATTAATGCCAGCTCATGCTGTAACATTTCTCCAGGAAGATTGTTTTGCTTGGAATATCTATGATTGTACGTGGATTCTGAGCTCGCTCTTAATTAAGCAGATGGTAGTGCACCATCCAATATTCAAAACCAAATTGAAAAAAGAAAAAGGCAAGTACTCTTCCACCAAAGCAACCCCTTCCCCAAAACAAATCATGGAAATAAACAACAAAAACAGACCTCCAGGTTGTGTCTCATCTTTTGCTGGTGTGACCAGGGCGAGATGAGCAGCGCCCGATCATCATCAACTCACCATGAACTTCTCAAACTCCTCTTCACTCCGTGCAATCATTTGGTTCACGGTCTCGTCATCTGGTACTTCATCTTCCTCGTGACGGAAGCTACCACTTATTGCCGCATCAGACTTTTTTGGGCAGGCCCCCTTTGCGCCTTCGCCTGTCGGCGATGGCTCACAGTCCAAGTGCTTAGCAGGTGAAGAGGAGGAGAAGAGGCCATATGTAGTAAGAGCACAGAATTCCCACGCATGCATTCACATTACAGGAAGATGACTTTCTCCCTCGATATATTTAGTTCTGAGCACAGATCTAGATTGGGCCCCAAAAGTTGCCAATTTAAAAGTAAAATAATGGCAGGCCTCAAAAAGGAATTATTTATTTTTTGGTTGGCGCAGTAGTGTGACAGACCTCAAATTTTAAAGCACCAGAAAAAACACCAATTATGGGACATGTGTGGTCAAGTAAATCAGTTGCCAATGAGAATATTAGAAACACAGTATTTAAAACAAAAATATAGAAAAATTAGTTGCTGTAATTACACTGAAAAATATTGTTACGCTGGAGGGGTACATAATAGGTAGATGATAAATTAGGTGGTCCATGTGTTCAAGTAGCTCAGAAAAATATTGTAATAGAGACCCGTCAGAAGAAGTTGTCCTGCGGGGCGGCAGAGTTGACATAACTACCGGTAGGAAAGTGATATCTGTTTTGTCCTGTCTGTAAACCAGGTGGGGCACTAGGTGAGGTAAGAAGAAAATGGGTGAATTCATTGGTGACATCAATTCGAGTTTGGCCTGATAAACCTCCTTCACAGCTTTTAATTTGGCAAATGTGATGTTGCACAATGACCGACGCTTGTATATAGACATTAGCGCTTGCAGTGTTCAGTCAAATTCTGTCAAACATTTTACTGAACAGTATGAACAATGGCTTCACACCAAGATAATTTGGCTTTGAGCCACTCTGACAAAAAATTAAACTATCACAAGCACTCAGTTGGATATCAACGACGCGACAGTCACGTGAAAAAGTAAGGACACCCCATCTAAAGTTTTGACTTTTTCAACATATTTCAACATACAGCTATTTGATCTTCATTTCAACAATATTGATAGATAAAGGTGATATAATATAACAAATATCATGAAACATTTACATTTTGTAGTCCATTGTATAATTTAAATAAACATAAATGCAAATTTCGCATGTGGAAAAAGTAAATACACCCCTACATTTATCACTACTTAAAATACCTAAAATTAGAATCAGGTGCACCAGCTCAGGTGCAAATGATTAGAACATGGTTAGAGAGGATCTTGGAAGAACCTGTCTTATTTAAACCTCAGACATTTAGTTTGGTTTGCTCTTTGCTGTTGAAGTGTGCGGCGTCACCATGCCGAGATCAAAAGAGCTCTCTGAGGCCTTCAGAAAGAAGGTTATAGACGCCTACGAGTCTGGGAAGGGATTTAAAAAGATCTCCAAACAATTTGAAATCAATCATTTGACTGTCCGGAAGATCATCTACAAGTGGAGAAGATTCCAAACAACTGCCAACTTGTTCAGGCCAGGCCGCCCCAGCAAGTTCAGCCCAAGAGCAGACCGCAAGATGCTGAAAGAAGTCTCTAAGAACCCCAGAATGTCATCACGGGACCTACAGGTATTTCTTGCCACTGTTGATGTCAACGTGCACGAGTCTACCATTAGAAAGAGGCTGCACAAATTTGATCTACATGGGAGGTGTGCCAGGAGGAAACCTTTGCTGTCCAGAAAGAACATTAGGGCAAGACCAAAGTTTGCCAATGAACACCCAGGCAAAGACCAGCACTTCTGGAACAATGTGCTCTGGACAGATGAGTCAAAGGTAGAGCTATTTGGCCACAGTACCAGAATACATGTTTGGCGAAAACCAAAGACAGCATTTGACCACAAGAACCTGATACCATCTGTAAAGCATGGTGGTGGAAATATTATGGTTTGGGGCAGCTTTGCTGCATCAGGGCCTGGGCAGCTCACCATCATAGAATCCACTATGAATTCTTCATTGTACCAGAGGGTGCTTGAGGATAATGTGAGGCCATCTGTCGGAAAGTTGAAGCTCAACCGAAGGTGGACCTTGCAACATGACAATGACCCTAAACATACCAGTATATCCACCAAGGAATGGCTGAAAAGAAAGAAATGGAGGGTTCTGGAATGGCCAAGTCAAAGCCCGGATCTGAATCCCATCGAGATGTTGTGGGGCGATTTGAAAGGAACTGTGCATGCAAGAAACCCCTCAAACATCGCACAGCTGAAATAATTCTGCATGGAGGAGTGGGCAAAAATTTCTCCCAGTCGATGTCAGAGACTGGTAGACAGTTATAAGAAACGCCTACTTGAGGTTGTTTCTGCCAAAGGGGGCAATACCACCTATTAGAGCCAAGGGTGTACTTACTTTTTCCACATGCGAAATTTGCATTTATGTTTATTTAAATTATACAATGGACTACAAAATGTAAATGTTTCATGATATTTGTTATATTATATCACCTTTATCTATCAATATTGTTGAAATGAAGATCAAATAGCTGTATGTTGAAATATGTTGAAAAAGTCAAAACTTTACATGGGGTGTACTTACTTTTTCACGTGACTGTATGTGTGGAAGAGTTTATTTTCCCTTAATAGCCTAGTCATACGACTTTCTTCCTCCATTCTTTTTCTGAACACTAAAAACAATAAACATTGTGCTCTGAAATCAAAAGCATACATACTCGGTTGAAGGCAAACGAATGCATCTGAAAACGTAACCTCAATCCACTTTTGGAGACGGAGGTGAAAAAAAAAGTCCCAAACCTCATCCTGCTCCTCGTGTTCCAGAATGGCCTGCAAGAAGGCACGGCGTTCATGGCTCGATGATTTCTGGTCAAACATGCCGGCTTGGATGACCTTCTGATCGACGTTGAGCTTAAACTTCGCTGCAGCCAAGATCTTCTCTTCGACGCTGTTGACAGTGCAAAGTCTCAACACTCGAACCTCATTCTGCTGTCCAATACGATGTGCCCGATCTTGTGCTTGTAGATCCTGGAGGGGAAAAGGTAACATAAGAGAACAACATGATGATTTAGCAGAACATTTATGAAGTGAGATTCAAAGATAGGTTGAAAAGCATACAAAATCTTTCTATTCCCCCCCCCCCCCCCCTTTTGTATACAAGATAGACGCTCGTGTAAGAGCTAACATTAATTACAAAAAAACAAACGTACACATAAAACACATAATATATTTGCAGATACTTTTCCCCTAATTTCAAGTCACATTTCACTTTGAGTTTTTTTATTTATTAATAGGAATGAGGCACATGGAAGAGTAAGGAATATCTAAAAGTCGGACAAACATCGAGGGAATGAACAAACAGGATATGGTCAGAGGGAGGAGGGGAGGAAACACTGAAACTAGCAAGTAAGATGGCTTGGTTAAGAAAGGGTTTTTTTTTTAGTTTTGTTTTTTTTATACTAAGTCAAGGCTCATATGAGAGCTAACACAATATAACATATAGCGGGGTCACCCGTGGGAATCCCACGGGCATGGATGTGTGTGACATTTCGACATATTGAGTTATATGCTGCACATTCATTTTTACAAAATGGTTACTGGCAAGTCATCAGATCCAGAAATGGTGTGAATTTAGTTATTTCACATAATATGTGACCCCTCACTCCTCTCCACCTGACACTCTCCTGTCTCCACCTGACACTCTCCTGTCTCCACCTGACACTCTCCTCTCTCCACCTAGCACTCCTCTCCTCTCCAAACCCTCACATCCCTCTCCTTTCCAATCCCTCACCTCTCCAATCCCTCACACTCCTCTCCTCTCCAATCCTTCACACGCCTCTCCAATCGCGCCTCACACTCCTCTCCAATCGCGCCTCACACTCCTCTCCAATCGCGCCTCACACTCCTCTCCAATCGTGCCTCACACTCCTCTCCAATCGTGCCTCACACTCCCCTCCAATCACTCCTCTCCAATCGTGCCTCACACTCCTCTCCAATCACGCCTCACACTCCTCTCCAATCGTGCCTCACACTCCTCTCCAATCGCGCCTCACACTCCTCTCCAATCGCGCCTCACTCGCCTCTCCAATCGGCTTTCCCCGTCTCGTTTCTCTCCTTTTTCTCCCGTCTCGTTCTTTTTCTTGCTCCAAATCGGCCCGTCGGAATCGGAAATCGGCCCGTCTCGCCCGTCGGCCCGTCGGAATCGGAAATCGGCCCGTCTTGCTTTTGTGCTTGTGCGTAAATAAATTGTGTTCATGACACCATTTCTGGTGTTGGGCTAGCGGCTAGGGTGCCGGCTTAGGATCCTGGGTTCGAATCTCGGTCGATCGCCGAATTAATGCCAGGGGGGTTGACTCAGCCTGTCATCCTTCCGAGGTCGGCTAATTGAGTACCAGTTCACTGGTAATTCCCTGTTTGTCGTTGAAGGCGGCAAAAAGGGTTGGCGTCAGGAAGGGCATCCGGCCGTAAAACATTGCTTCAAAAAGGGGACAAAAAAACAACAACTACCACGGTCCCCGAAAAGGCCAACCCCCGCTTTGCGGGGAAAAATGGCCTCTAAACGGTGGTTTTTACACCATTTCTGGATCTGATGACTTGCCAGTAACCATTTTGTAAAAATGAATGTGCAGCATCTAACTCAATATGTCGAAATGTCACACACATCCATGCCCGTGGGATTCCCACGGGTGACCCCGCAAGTTTGCATTGACGTTCGTCGATGGACTCGTTCGCCCGTCTCATTCGTTTTCTTGCTGCATCCTGTTCAAGTCTGCGTTCTTCATCGATCGTCTCATTCATTTTGGAAATAGAAGTTTCCACGCAGCGCATGAATTGTCACGATCCTCAAGAGGAATTTGTCTCGTAATCATCAAATGATAAATGGCAAGTAAATTATATTGTGGAAAATTAAAGATTTCAAATAAACCTATTTAAAGTGTATTCGCACATAACTAATTTTAAAAAACGAAGAAATATCTCTCGGTAATTTCCTGAAACATATTTTACTTCCGGCTAATAATGTTGAATTAAATAAAAACGAAGAAATATATGTCGGCATCATTGTTGACGTTTTTGTGACGACTGTCATCAAACGAAAAAGTAATATATCTTAACGGAAAAGCAAAAGCGAATTTTTAATATATATCGACACGTTGCCGTCGGTGTCATGTTGGGCGGTGTATGATACACCATGACGCGATTTTTAAAAATATATCTCTGCATTTTCCCGCGTGTGTGGAATGTTCTCAATTATTGCTGACACCGAGTCCAAAACCATCGATAAAAATGAAATCATATGGTGAGTTAGATTGGAGATAAAGGCGTGAGAGAGACTCAATGGCCTTGAAGTTGAAGTTACAGGCGTTTGAGAATTCATTTCGTTCTATAAACGGCAACTTTCATTGGATTTCCTTCCCGTTTTTTTTCAACCGAGTCGAAAACTATGTTAGCGACTGTGAAAAATGAAATGATATATCGAATTTTTAATATGTATCGACACGTTGCCGTCGGTGTCATGTTAGGCGGTGTATGATACACCATGACGCGATTTTAAAAAATATATCTGCATTTTCCCGCGTGTGTGGAATGTTCTCAATTATTGCTGACACCGACTCTAAAACCATCGATAAAAATGAAATCATATGGTGAGTTAGATTGGAGATAAAGGCGTGAGAGAGACTCAATGGCCTTGAAGTTACAGGCATTTGAGAATTCATTTCGTTCTATAAACGGCAACTTTCATCGGATTTTCTTCTCGTTTTTTTTCAACCGAGTCTAAAACTATGTTAGCGACTGTGAAAAATGAAATGATATATCGAATTTAAAATAGATATCGACACATTGCCGTCGGTGTCATGTTGGGCGGTGTATGATACACCATGACGCGATTTTAAAAAATATATCTCTGCATTTCCCCGCGTGTGTGGAATGTTTGTGGAAAATTAAAGATTTCAAATAAACCTATTTAAAGTGTATGCGCACATAACTAATAAAAAAAACGAAGAAATATCTCTCGGTAATTTCCTGAAACATATTTTACTTCCGGCTAATATGTTGAATGAAATAAAAACGAAGAAATATATGTCGGCATCATTGTTGACGTTTTTGTGACGACTATCATCAAACGAAATAGTAATATATCATAACGGAAAAGCAAAAGCGAATTTTTAATATATATCGACACATTGCCGGCGGTGTCATGTTGGGCGGTGTATGATACACCATGACGCGATTTTAAAAAATATATCTCTGCATTTTCCCGCGTGTGTGGATTGTTCTCAATTATTGCTGACACCGAGTCTAAAAGTAAAACCATCGATAAAAATGAAATCATATGGTGAGTTAGATTGGAGATAAAGGCGTGAGAGAGACTCAATGGCCTTGAAGTTACAGGCCTTTGAGAATTCATTTCGTTCTATAAACGGCAACTTTCATCGGATTTTCTTCCCGTTTTTTTTCAACCGAGTCTAAAACTATGTTAGCGACTGTGAAAAATGAAATGATTTATCGAATTTGATTTGAAATAAAACTGGGGGAGAGCAAGACACCACGGGCCTACAAAACAGGACTCAAAGCTATGCGAGTTAATAAAATGGTGGATATTTGTTTATAGCCACTCCCAGAATGGGTGGAGCTATGGGTGGAGCTACTCTGCAAACCGAGTAAGCCACACCCCGGACAGACACCCAACAGATAGACAGACAGACAGACAGAATCATCTACGGCTATTATAATATAGAGATAATAAAGGGAGAGGGAGAAAGGAGGGGGAGAGAGAGGTAAGTACAATAACAGTAGGGAACAGGAGCATATGTGGAAGAGAGAGGGTTGGGGCAGGGTACACAGGAAACACAAGATGGCCACTACAGGGGCTTTAAGGAAAGAAAACGATGAATTTGAAGGAGGTGGGTTTGGTTTGGAATTTGAAGAAGGTTCGATCGATCGGCTGTCTCTCTGCCACAGGCTTGTTCGGGAGAACTGTATACAACAACAGCAACAACAAGCATCTTTCAGATCAGTTTCGCTATGGGAACTGGTAAGGAGGGTGGCTGGACACGCATCTCTCACCAGCCATGGCACTTCAGCAAAGGACTTCTGTGAATTCACAGGACTAACTCAATCTGTGAACTTCCAACCCGGATTTCTCCCAAAGGCAAATCCTCCCTTCTGGACTTGGTGATGACTAACTTTCTCACAAACATCTCCTGCTTTTCCTCTGCTCCAATTGGTTCATCTGATCATACACTTGTGAGAGTGAATATCCCTCTGACTATTCTCCGGGAGCTGCCTCAATACCGGTGAGTCTGGCACCTCACTCAGGCAGATTGGCAGGGACAGCAAGCAGCCACCACTTTTTAGCACTGGTCTACTGCACCTGATGTTAACTCAGCCTGGAAATTCGTCCACAAAAACGTGCTTTCTCTTATGCACAGATCCAACACATCTTGTCTTCAGTTATCCTACCCTGGTACAATGAATCCTGTGTTGAGGCTGTTGTTCTGAAACAACATGCTTTCTCATCCTGGTAACCAAACCAAACCGAAGGCAATCTCAGTGCATTCCAAAAAGCCCACAACAAGTGTGTGTTCACTCCTAGGAGAACTAGAAAACAACGTCTGTCCATCCTTAACAATGAACTTTCAAACTTGTCTCCCTCCTTTAAAACCTGCTGGTGCCTTGTTAAGTCTGTCTCTGAAGTATGCTGCCCTTCCATCCCTTCCCTCTTCAAATGGCACCACAGCCGACTCCACTCGTGAGAAGGTGGAATGCCTCATTAGTGTTTTGCTTCCAAATCTTGTTTCCCCTACCAATCGCTCTCTGTACCCATCATACCCAGTCGTACCCAACTGCTCCTGGACAATGTGCCTTTTGCACCTGAGAAGGTGGAGAAATTTCTGTCAATCCTCGACTCTGATTCTGCAACTGGACTGAATGGTATCAGCTTAAGTGTCATATAAACATGCTCTCCTGCTCTTGCACATCCTCTTTATGCACTTTTCACCCTGTCATTTGCCCAAGGTCATCTTCCATCTGTTTGGAAATCCGCCAACATCACTACATTAAATAAAAAGGTGCAAAAACGGATCCCCTTAACTACAGACCCATCAGCATACTTCCAATCATCAGCAAGGTCATAAAATTCATCATCACAGTTGATATGAAATCCTTCCTTTCCTGTAACTACCTCATCTCAAATCACCAATTTGGAATCAGACCAGGTCACTCCACCTTGGGCACTCTGCTTTTACTAACCCAACAATGGATGGAGGCCCTCAATGTCAGACATGAGATCAGGGCCATCTGTCTGGACATATCTCGTGCTTTTGATACAGTCTGGCATCCTGCCTTATTCTCCAAACTCTCTGCCTATGGCATCCAAGACAAACTCCACAGATGGTTTACTGACTTCCTTTACTCTCAAACAATGTGTGATTCTCAAGCAAAACCAAGAAATCTAAACTTGTGATCAAAAAATGGAATGTGCGAACGCTTGCTGATACACATGCTAAGCATTCTGAAAGACAAACTGCAATAGTTGCACAGGACTTGGATCACTACATCATTGACATCGCTGCTCTCCAAAGAAACTCGTTTCAGCAACGAAGGTCAACTCAAGGAGAAAAGTAGACCTTCTTTTGGATTGGCAAAGACAGCAGTGAACGAGGGGAAGCTGGAGTTGGTTTTGCGATTGTCAATCACCGAGTCAACCAGCTACCATCCCTTCCATTGGGCATCTCTGATCATCTCATGTCTCTCATAGTGCCAATGACTTCATCTCGATTCACCATTTTCATCAATGTGTATGCACCTACTCTAACAAAGACCAATGAGGTCAAAGATAAATTATTTCATCTTCTTCATTAGACCGTCGCTAGAGTTCCTCCTGCTGACAAGCCGATTCTCATGGGTGACTGGAATGCCATGGTTGGAAGTGATTTCAACACATGCAATAGCGTGCTTGGGAAATTTGTACGGGGTCACGTCAACTCCAATGGCGAACTCCTCTTGTCCAAATGTACAAAATTTGAACTCGCAATAACCAGCACTTTATTAAGAACGCCAGAGAAATGGTTTTACTATCCTGGCAGCACCCGTGCTCGAAGTATTATCACCTGCTGGACTAAATCAGTGCACGTCACTCGGACCTGGCAGATTTCAGAAGCACACGAGCAATGGGTGGAGCACACTACTCCTCAGATAACTTCCTCATCCGTTCAATTTGTAACTTTCAACTTAATACTTTTCGAAGGAAAACCAGACCTCAACCCCAAAAGAAGCTGAAGGTAATCCTCCTATCTAGTGCCAAGATGCAGAGTGAACAGAGGTGCTTGGGAAAACAGTCAATTGCTTACAGGTTAAGAGTCTCATTACCTCTACTACCGAAGGTAAACGGAGTTATGTTTTCACCCCAGTCTGTCAGTTTGTCTGTGAGTTAGTCCAGCGAACAAGTGCAATATAGAGACGAATCATGCACTTTTTGATAGAAGCATCAAACTTGGGACACATATTCAGTAGGCCATAAGAAACAAAATTAGATATAGTGCCATCCCTCTGCCCTCTATAGTGCACTGCCCTCTCTGCACCTCACCCCCAGGAATACCTTTGGCTACGGCTTCCCCTTCACTCCCACCTTTTGTTCATATGTGTATTGTACCGTCCACCAAACAGTGATGACTCCATCTACATTTCGCTGTCTGATAATATGGACCAACTTCTATCTACCCATCCCAACTCCCTCTTCCTCATATGTGGTGATTTCAATTGTCACCATGCCAGTTGGCTGGGTGTGGGTACCTCTCTCACCAGCCATGGCTCTTCAGCAAAGGACTTCTGTGACTCACTGGGACTGACACAATCTGTCAATTTTCCAACCCGGATCTCAGTCAACGGAGCATCTTCTCTTCTGGACTCGGTTATGACTAACTTCCCTGAAAATGTCTGCTGCTCTTCTTCTGCTCCAATCGGCTCATCTGATCATGTGCTTGTTAAAGTGGACATCTCTCTGACCATTCTCAGAGAGCCTCCTCAGCGTCGACGAGTCTGGCATTTCACTCAGGCCAACTGGCACGGTCTTCAAGCAGCCATCAATCATCTGGACTGGTCTCCCATCTCTACGGCCTCTGACATCAACTCATCCTGGGAATTCTTCCAAAGTAAATTGCTCTCTCTCATGCACAGATTTATCCCATCTCGTCTTCAATTGTCATACCCTTCCTCCCGTCCATGGTACACGGAATCTTGTGGTGAGGCTATTGCCCAGAAACAACTTGCTTTCGTCTCCTGGAAAGCAAATCCAACGGAAGGAAATCTCATTTCCTTTCACAAAGCCCGAAACAAGTGTGTGTCCACCCTCAGGAGAGCCAGGAAACAATATCTCTCCGTTCTCAGGACCGAACTCTCTTATCTGTCTCCCTCTTCCAAATCCTGGTGGCATCTGGTCAAATCTGTTTCTGGTGTTTGTTCCCCCTCCATCCCCTCCCTCACCTCAAACGGCCACACGGCTGACTCTGCACATGAAAAAGCTGAATGCCTCAACTCTGTGTTTGCCTCTAAATCTTGTGTCCCAAACCCATCCCTCTCTGTACCCACCGTACCCAGTAGTACCCAGCTGCTCCTGGACTCTGTGTCCTTTCCTCCTGACAAGGTGGAAAAGTTTCTGTCAACCCTCGACTCTGATTCTGCAACTGGACCTGACGGCATCAGCCCACGGGTCCTAAAATCCTGTTCTTCCGCTCTTTCACTCCCTCTCTCTGTTCTCTTCACCCTCTCTTTTGCTCAAGGTCATCTGCCATCTGCTTGGAAATCTGCCAACATCACCGCTTTGCACAAAAAAGGTGCAAAAACAGATCCCAGCAACTATAGACCAATCAGCCTTCTCCCAATTATCAGCAAAGTCATGGAATCCATCATTGCTTCAGATATGAAATCTTTCCTCTTCTCCAATGGCTTGATCTCTGATCATCAATTTGGTTTCAGACCTGGTCACTCTACTCTGGACATGCTGCTTCTGCTTTCTCAACAATGGATGGAGGTCCTCAATGCCAGACAGGAAATTAGAGCTGTCTCCCTTGACATATCACGTGCCTTCGATACGGTCTGGCACCCCGCTCTGCTCACCAAACTCTCCTCTTTTGTATCCACGGAAATCTCCACGCATGGCTGGCGGACTTCCTCTCTAGTCGTAGTCAACGTGTGGCCCTGAATGGGTTTCTCTCATCTCCTCTTCCTGTTCAGGCTGGACTTCCCCAAGGCAGTGTTCTGGGCCCTGTGCTTTTTCTGGTCTTCATCAATGATCTCTCTGACTCTCTTGAAAATCCTCTCTATCTCTTTGCTGATGACTCTACTCTCTGTCGCTCCATTCTTCATCCCTCAGATCGGCAGTCTGCAGCCTCCTCACTCTCTGCAGACCTGGACAAAATCACAGACTGGGCAAACAAGTGGAACATGTCTTTCAATCCTGACAAATCTCACACTCTTATGATGTCTCTCCGAAAAGACCGACTGGACAACCCTCCCATCCACTTTCTGAATAATCCTCTCCAAGAAGTTCTGTCACTCAAGCTTTTGGGTCTCACTATCTGCCATGATCTTTCCTGGGAAAACCACATTTCAAATCTGGCCTCCAAAGCCAGTCGCCGACTGGGCATCCTCCGTCGTGCGAAGTCCATCCTTGGCACACCTGAGCTCCTCACCACATACAAGGCTTTCATCCGCAGCTCAACGGAATACTGCTCTCCCCTCTGGGCTGGTGCTCCTGCCTCACACCTAGCTCGTCTTCACGCTGTTGAAACCAAAGCATTCAGAATCATTGGAATATCCCGCGATGAAGCTAACTCCAAGGGCCTCTCACTCACTCACCGCAGGCAGGTTGGTGGTCTTTCCGTCTTCTACCGACTCCTCTCTGGCCTTGCACCCCCAGCTCTCTCTGGGCTCTGTCCCGCAAGTATTCCTACAGGTCGCACAAGATCTGCCTGCAACCCTCTTATGGTTAAACTGCCAAAATCAAGACTCTCTGCTCACCTTCACTCCTTCATTCCTCTTTTCTCCCGCCTCTGGAACAAACCCTCACTCTCTTCAATCCCACTCCACCCTCCAGGTCTTTAAAACAGCTGTTCACCACCATCTCTTATCTTCCCCCATCCAAAACCTTGATCTTTTCTACCCCCGCTAATTTCACCCCAATTCCACTTTTTTGAAATACCAACTTCTGTCCTGGAAGTCCTTGGTGTCCTTGTGTTTTATACTTCTCCCACCCCCCCCCCCCCTTCCCACGCCTCCTCCCCCCAAGCCCTCTCCCTCCCACACATCTCCCTGCTCTCAAATGTTGTGTTTGTGTGCTTCCCCTTCTCTCCCCATCTTGTCTTCCGCTCCCTCTTTTTATATATTTTGTTTGTCTGGTTGATTTGTTTGTGAAGTAAATGTTAGCTCTTTCACGAGCCTCGATTCAGTATACAAAAAAAATCCCCAAAAAATCCCAGTTTTGGCCTGTGATTGCCATGGCGGCCATCTTTCAAAATGGC
Source organism: Myxine glutinosa (assembly GCF_964187855.1). Lineage (NCBI taxonomy): Eukaryota > Metazoa > Chordata > Myxini > Myxiniformes > Myxinidae > Myxine > Myxine glutinosa. The sequence continues at coordinate 229,621,427 of NC_136261.1, forward strand.
CACCACATGACACTTAAATACTACATAACTCAGCAACCAGAGGGTTGATGTTGTCTGGGATGATTACAGGCCAGATTCATTAAAGGCACAGACCAGAGAGAAGAGAGGGAAAGGAATCCGTCGAAGGGTTGAGCCAAAGACTGCAGTACCGAAAAATTGGCAAGAGTTCTTGCGGCTCTCTGACAATAAGAAGGAACTGTTCTCATTCCTCAGCAGAGTACGCTGAATGAGGATGTTGTTTGTCACCAACCAAGAAACACGGGAGGTTTAGCCCCTTGTACACATGAGGAAGCAGACGGCCGTATGATGCTTCATGTTGCTGATACAGCTAAACAACACAACACTGTTCTCATCCGTACTGTGGACAGTGATGTAGTTGTTCTGGCAGTGTATGTATTTCAAAAGCTACAAGTGACACTGGATGCTCTATGGGTGGCGTTCGGCACAGGCAAGCATATGCGCATGGTACCAGCTCATGATATCTCAGCTGCAATTGGTCGTGAGAAGTCCATTGCACTTCCAATGTTTCACGCCATTACTGGGTGCGATACGACCTTTAGCTTTGCTGGCAGAGGAAAGAAGACTGCTTGGGATACATGGAGCATGTGCCCTGAGGTTACAATGGAGTTAATGAAGCTGATGGAACAACCACAAATGTCAGATGTTGATGCTTCTGGAGATGTTCTGGAGAGATTCGTCGTACTTCTTTATGACCGAACAAGTTCTAAACACCATGTTGATGAGCTCAGGATCGACCTATTCACACGGAAAGGCAGAGACGTGAGCAACATTCCACTGACCAAGGGTGCCCTACTTAAGCAAACGAGACAAGCAGTATACCAGGCCGGTCACATCTGGATTCAGGTGCTTGAAGCAAAGGCTACGTCTCCACAACCGGATGGATGGGGATGGACTTGTAGTAGTGATGGAAACTGGGATGTTCTTTGGAGCAGTCTTCCTGAAGCCAGCAGAGTTTGCAGAGAACTTATTCGATACGGTTGTACCAAAGGCTGTCGAACAAACTGCAAATGCACAAAAGACGTTCTGCCGTGTACAGCTTTGTGCGAATGTGGGGGTTCTTGCCATGATATCATGATATATCATGATGTGATATCTGGCATTTCACATTTGATGGTAAGCCTAACGGACTCATGGCACATTGGTATCTACAACAATAAGTAACTCGGCTTCGTATTCGTTTTGACTGTTATTAGCTGCGACGAGCAGCTCTATGAGAGGACCGCGTTGTTGTTCTTGTTGTTGGGGTGCCTTTTTGAATAGCGCATGCGCATACACTCGGACGTGCGTTGGTATGAGGTAAGAACATCGCGGACTAAAATCGCGATTTGTTTGAAGAAACCAGAATAAATTTAGCAACAAAGCCAACATTAATGTTTTCATATCAATCTCGTTATCCGCTAGTGCATGCGTATAATTTAATGACTGGTCGAATTTGGTAGCGCATATTGCAACGGATCTGGAGAAAGCATTCGATAGGGTTCCACGCAAAGTATTGACATGGGCATTGAGGAAGTTAGGAGTGGAGGAATGGTTGATCAGAGTAGTGATGGCAATGTACAAAAGAGCACGCACAGCTGTAAGGACGAAGGACGGGAACAGTGGTGAGTTTGAGGTGAAGGTGGGAGTGCATCAGGGGTCGGTACTAAGTCCACGACTATTTGTAGCTGTGATGGAGGTGCTGGCTCAGAACGTAAAGGAGGGTTTACCGTGGGAGTTGTTGTATGCAGATGATCTGGTGTTGATTGCGGAAAGTATGGATGGACTGAAGGAAAAGATGAACAAGTGGAAGGAATGTATGGAGACAAAAGGTCTGAAGGTGAATATCGGAAAGACAAAGGTGATGGCAAGTGGTAAAGCATGTGGTGAGGTGGAAAGAACTGGGAAGTGGCCGTGTGCTGTGTGCAGGAAGGGTGTCGGAGTGAACTCCATTCAGTGTACAATGTGCGCTGAGTGGGTTCATCAAAAATGTAGTGGTCTGAGAGGGTCATTAACCAGTGTGGCAGCTACATTCAAATGTAAGGTGTGTGCAGAGGGAGCTGCAGATGGAGGAAATGTTGAGTTGGATCTTGGAGATGGCGTGAAGCTGGAAGGTGTGAAAACATTTTGCTACCTCGGAGGCATGCTGAATGGAGAAGGTGGATCAGACTCGGCAACGGTTGCTTGAGTGAGATGTGCATGGAAGAAGTTTCGGGAACTGAGTGGCGTGCTGATGAGGAGGAGAGTGTCGCTGAAGCTGAAGGGAAAGGTGTATGCTGCATGTGTGAGAAGTGTTATGATTTATGGGAGCGAGACATGGGTCATGAATGTAGAGCAGCAACGAAGGCTGGAAAGGGTGGAAATGCGAATGGTTCGATGGATGTGCGGAGTATCGTTGAGAGAGAGGAGGACAAATGATGAATTGCGAAAGATGATGGGAATAGAGCCTGTGATTGATGCTGTGAAGAGGAACAGGTTGAGATGGTTTGGTCATGTATTGAGGAAGGATGAAAGTGACTGGTTGAGAAGAGTGATGGAAGTTAATGTAGAAGGAAGTAGAGGACGGGGAAGACCGAGAAAGACTTGGATAAAGATGGTGGAAGAAGAAATGCCGGCAAGGGGGTTAAACAAGGAGAGATGCAGAAAATAGGGCAAAATGGAGAAGATTGTCATGGGGACCGCAAGGCTAACCCGCGCTCTAGCAGGGAAAATTGCCTTAAAATGCATGTTGTTGTTGTTGTTGTATATTGCAACGGATATCCTCATGATTCTACACGTCGCAGCTGGTGACCACACTGTGGTCATTTTTCTCTTGTTTTTTTTTATAGCATTATGAGTTTAATTTACGGTACAGTCAGTACAGGTATTTTATATTTCATCAATACAAAATAAAGCAATACAAAGACCGCCAAATGTTGCGTCTCTGTAAACTGGAAAAGGGCACTTATGTTCCAAAAGTGGTACAAGATGTGATCACACATACTCATTATTGCCTTCTTTTAATTATATGACCCCAAAAACCTATATATAGGCACCAGAATTAATATTCTAGGCCTCTTGGTTGTTGAGTTATATGGTATTTTAGTATTAGACTAAAATACGGTACTTTATTTATTGGGGAGAGATCTCTCCCCAATAGTTATTGGGGAGAGATCTCGCGAGATCTTGGAGATGGCGGCAGGGATTTTCGAAGCTCCACACGGTCTCCACGTTTTTCGAAGTTAAGTCTGTTCACAATTGTATTTTGTCGAAACTGTATTTATCTTTCGGTGTGTGAAGTTATTGTGTGCAACTTTGGTTGTTTCTCGGTGTTTATCTTTCATAAATTGATCGTCTGTTTGCCGTGTCGCGAGCAAGGCCTTTGCCGCGTTGCGAACGATTTGAAATCGAAGTTAAGTGATTGTTCCCATTTGTATTTTCGTTAAAACTGTATTTATTTATGGTGTTGTACGTATATTGTGTCCCGACGAAGATTTTTCGGTGCAAATCTTTCATACCTGTATTGAAAATCGTGTTAATTCGTGTCGTGTCTTGAGGCCTTATACAGTGTGCACTGTACAACCTTGAGGCTTTGTTTTTCTCAGCGGTCCGTCGTTTGTGATCCAATAACTTTCGTTCTCTGTATTCCCAGTCTTTTCACCCATAGCCTACTTCCTTGTGTAAATCTCAACTCAAAAAAAACAAACAAAAAAAAAAAAACATTTCCTTCTCTGTTCTCATTCGTTTATTCATTGTTATTCGTTCGTTCGTTCTTCGACCACGTGTTTCTCCCCCATTTCCCCAGATAGTTTTCACTCATTAACCTTCAATGTTTACACTTTCCCCTCAAGTTATGTATTCCGTCATATTTTATAACACCTTTTTCTTCTTCTTCTTTAAAAGGCTGCTTTCGACTTGCTCACCAAATCAATTCATCCCAAAAAAAATATCCATCTCCTATAGTTCCTTTTTTCTACATTCCCTAAACTCTCCTGCACTCCATCCTCCATCCAGCGTCCTTAAACGTATTTTTAACTCGAAGGTCACAAGAAACTCATTTTGCAATAAATGTTCGTTTCCCATAAATCGTACACTTTCAAAAATCCAACCTCACCCCTCCCCTCCAAATCTTCCCCATAACCCCTCCCCTCCAAATCTTCCCCATCACCCCTCCCCTCCAAATCTTCCCCATCACCCATCCCTTTCAAATCTCCCCCCTTGCCCCCTCCCTCCTAAACTACCCCCTCACCCCTCCCCGCCAAGACACCCCCTCGCCCCTCCCCTCCTAGACTCCTGCCTCACCCCTCCCCTCCAAATCTCCCCCATATCCCATCCCTTTCAAATCCCTCCCCTTGTCCCTTCCCTCCCAAACTCCCCCCTCACCCCTCCCCTTCAAATCTCCCCACCCTCATTGCTTCTCAATTTCCCCCCTCTCACTCCCCCTCCTCAAAGCGTCCTCCCCGCTTCTTCCCCCTTCAAACTCTCACCTCCATCTCCCCCAACCTTCTGCCTCGCTCTTCCCCCTCCTCAAATAACACCTCATTGTGGCTCACCCAATCACCATCAAACCTTTTGTCCGCCCCATCCTTCCCTTTCTCCGAGCTATTCTGAAATCTCTGACACACCTTCAACAGCTCTCCCTACCTCTTCCACCTCTTCCACATCTTACCCTACCCCTCCTCCCCCCTGTTCTGTATCTGATGCTCCCCCTTCCTCTTCATTAACGGTATGGACCTCAAACATCCGGGGCCTTCGTTCAAACTTAACTGATCTCTCCATACAGGTTGCTTCTGTCAAACCAGACGTGATCTGCTTAACAGAAACTTTCCTCCTTTATGATGTCTCTGATTCCATAGTATCTCTCCCGGGCTACTCCCTCCTCCGGTATGATAGACCTGAGCCGCGTCCTGGAGGCGGGGTTGCTATCTTTATCAAAAACTCTCTTCCTCACTCGCCCTGCACTGCACTCTCTCCACCTCACCCCCAGGAATACCTCTGGCTACGGCTTCCCCTTCGCTCCCACCTCTTGTTCATATGTGTGTTGTACCGTCCACCAAACAGTGATGACTCCATCTACATCTCGCTGTCTGATGATATGGACCAACTTCTATCTACTCATCCCAACTCTCTCTTCCTCATATGTGGTGATTTCAACTGTCATCATGCCAGTTGGCTGGGTGTGGGTACCTCTCTCACCAGCCATGGCTCCTCAGCAAAGGACTTCTGTGACTCACTGGGACTGACACAATCTGTCAATTTCCCGACCCGGATCTCAGTCAACGGAACATCTTCTCTTCTGGACTTGGTTATGACTAACTTCCCTGAAAATGTCTGCTGCTCTTCTTCTGCTCCGATCGGATCATCTGATCATGTCCTTGTTAAAGTGGACATCTCTCTGACCATCCTCAGGGAGCCTGCTCAGCGTCGACGAGTCTGGCATTTCACTCAGGCCAACTGGCACGGTCTTCAAGCAGCCATCAATCATCTGGACTGGTCTCCCATCTCTACCACCTCTGACATCAACTCATCCTGGGAATTCTTCCAAAGTAAATTGCTCTCTCTCATGCACAGATTTATCCCATCTCGTCTTCAGTTGTCATACCCTTCCTCCCGTCCATGGTACACGGAATCTTGTGGTGAGGCTGTTGCCCAGAAACAACTTGCCTTCGTCTCCTGGAAAGCAAATCCAACGGAAGGAAATCTCATTTCCTTTCACAAAGCCCGAAACAAGTGTGTGTCCACCCTCAGGAGAGCCAGGAAACAATATCTCTCCGTTCTCAAGACCGAACTCTCTTATCTGTCTCCCTCTTCCAAATCCTGGTGGCGTCTGGTCAAATCCGTTTCTGGTGTTTGTTCCCCCTCCATCCCCTCCCTTACCTCAAACGGCTACACAGCTGACTCCGCACGTGAAAAAGCTGAATGCCTCAACTCTGTGTTTGCCTCTAAATCTTGTGTCCCAAACCCATCCCTCTCTGTACCCACCATACCCAGTCGTACCCTGCTGCTCCTGGACTCCGTGTCCTTTCCTCCTGACAAGGTGGAAAAGTTTCTGTCAACCCTCGACTCTGATTCTGCAACTGGACCCGACGGCATCAGCCCACAGGTCCTAAAATCCTGCTCTGCTGCTCTATCTCACCCTCTCTCTGTTCTCTTCACCCTCTCTTTTGCTCAAGGTCAACTGCCATCTGCTTGGAAATCAGCCAACATCACCGCTTTGCACAAAAAAGGTGCAAAAACAGATCCTAGCAACTACAGACCAATCAGCCTTCTCCCAATTATCAGCAAAGTCATGGAATCCATCATTGCTTCGGATATGAAATCTTTCCTCTTCTCCAATGGCTTGATCTCTGATCATCAATTTGGTTTCAGACCAGGTCACTCTACTCTGGACATGCTGCTTCTGCTGTCTCAACAATGGATGGAGGTCCTCAATGCCAAACAGGAAATTAGAGCTGTCTCCCTCGACATATCACGTGCCTTCGACACGGTCTGGCACCCCGCTCTGCTCACCAAACTCTCCTCCTTTGGTATCCATGGAAATCTCCACGCATGGCTGGTGGACTTCCTCTCTAGTCGTCGTCAACGTGTGGCCCTGAATGGGTTTCTCTCATCTCCTCTTCCTGTTCAGGCTGGAGTTCCCCAAGGCAGTGTTCTGGGCCCCGTGCTTTTTCTGGTCTTCATCAATGATCTCTCTGACTCTCTCGAAAATCCTCTCTATCTCTTTGCTGATGACTCCACTCTCTGCCGCTCCATTCCTCTTCCCTCAGATCGGCAGTCTGCTGCCTCCTCACTCTCTGAAGACCTGGACAAAATCACAGACTGGTCAAACAAGTGGAACATGTCTTTCAATCCTGACAAATCTCACACTCTTACTATGTCTCTCCGAAAAGATCGACTGGACAACCCTCCCATCTACTTTCTCAACAATCCTCTCCAAGAAGTTCTGTCGCTCAAGATTTTGGGTCTCACTATCTGCCATGATCTTTCTTGGGAAAACCACATTTCCAAGCTGGCCTCCAAAGCCAGTCACCGACTGGGCATCCTCCGTCGTGCGAAATCCTTCCTCGGCACACCTGAGCTCCTCACCACATACAAGGCTTTCATCCGCAGCTCAATGGAATACTGTTCTCCCCTATGGGCCGGTGCTCCTGCCTCACACCTGGTTCGGCTTCACGCTGTTGAAACCAAAGCTTTCAGAATTATTGGAATCTCCCGCGATGAAGCTATCTCTGAGGGCCTTTCACTCACTCACCGCAGGCAGGTAGGTGGTCTTTCTGTCTTCTACCGACTCCTCTCCGGCCTTGCACCCCCAGCTCTCTCTGTGCTCTGTCCCCCAAATATTCCTACAGGTCGCACAAGATCTGCCAGCAACCCTCTGATTGTTAAACTGCCGAAATCTCGGCTCTCTGCTCACCTTCACTCTTTCATTCCTCTTTTCTCCCGCCTCTGGAACAAACTCCCTCACTCCCTTCAATCCCACTCCTCCCTCCAGGTCTTTAAAACAGCTGTTCACCACCATCTCTTATCTTCCCCCATCCAAAACCTTGATAGACGGTGGCCATTTTAAAAAATGGCCATCATAGCAATCACAGGCCAAAACTGGGATGGCACTATATCTAATTTTGTTTCTTATGGCCTACTGAATATGTGTATGAATTTTAAAAATGGCCGCCACAGCCATCATAGGCCAAAACTGGGATGGCACTATATCTATTTTTTCTTGTAATGGCCTACTGATGATATGTACAAAGTTTGATGCTTTTATCAAAAAGTGCACGATTCTTCCCCCATATACGCTCTACTAAGTAGGATATCTCAAAAAGTTATGGACGGATTCAGATGCAACTTGGTGGACGACTTGGTTAGGTGACAAGAACAAGCCGGTTATATTTTGTTTCAGGTCTGGATACAAAACACAGACTGTTCAGCCCGACGGAGGTATGTGCTCTTCTGAGTGCCGCTCTAGTTTTAAATAAGGGAACTGTATTTTGAAGTTTACAATTTAAATAAAGTTGAATATAGGATGTTGTGAAATGAGCATCATTTCCATCAATCTTTTTACGTATATTATATTTTAGGAATAGCCGATACTGTACAATTAGACGTGTGTGTGTGTGTGTGTGTGTGTGTGTGTGTGTGTGTGTGTGTGTGTGTGTGTGTGTATGTGTGTGATGGAATTGTAAGGAAGAGAAATGAAAAAAACGAGGTGTGTGTGTGTTTGGGGCATAACTCAACCATTTGAGCTTTTGTTATCAAGTTTTCAAATAGAAAAAAGTTTTCAAACAGACAAAAGTTTTCAAATAGACAAAAGTTTTCAAATAGAAACGTTTTCAAATAGAAAAGTTTTCAAATGGAGAGAATAATTAATAATTGGGTGAAAATGTCAAAGGACGAAGTCACAGTCAGTAAAAATAGGCCTTTATAAGCCTGTCCACCATCCAACACCGCATCGCGAGATGGCTGGGTTTTGTAATCACTTCCATGTTTCTTTATTAGTCCCATACCGGTGTACACCGGAGGGGACTATAGGTTTGCACGCCGTCCCTCCGTCAGCCCGTTAGTCCGTCAGTCCGTCAGTCTGTCTGTCAGTCTGTCAGTCTGTCAGTCCGTCTGTCTGTCTGTCAGTCCGTCACGCAAAGAACAGTTTTCCGGACTTTTTTTCTAAACTCTTAATGCTAATGATTTCAAACTTGGCACATGGTTTCCTCATGATAAGTTACAGATCAAGTTCGAACTTCACGACGTTTCGATCATTTTTGACAAAGTTCTGGCACTTTGAACTTTGGTAATTCTGATGATCCTTAACTCAGTGCCATTTTAAGTTTTAATTTACCTTTAAAAAAACATTTTCTCTGCAATAATAGGACCGATTGAGATCAAATTTTCACCGTAGGGGGGACTCGGTCTGTAGAATATTTTAATGGTAATTATGACGTCACAAGTCACGTGGTTCGGCCGCCATATTGTTTTTCATGAAAACACGAAAACCCCTTTTTCTCTGCAACGGCTGAACAGATCGAGGCCAAACTTTGCAGGCAGAATCGCATACCCATGACGAACAAAAAAGTCAGCGAGCATGACGTCATGCATCACATGGTTTCAGAGTTATGACGTTTTTAAGCATGAACCTTTAAAACTGAGCTCTTCCCTCATTTTTGATCCAATCGAGGGGAAACTTCACAGATCTGTTCAGCATGTCAGTCTACTAAAATGTCATTTTGGAATTTGCGATAGGGCACGTGGTTTGGCAGATATCGTTAATTAAACGAAAATATTTTTTAAAAATCGATATCTCTTGAATCGCTAGTACCTCAGACCGTGAGTTGGTAATTATATAATTCACACAGTGCAATACGTGCAGGCCGCTCCACGGAGCGACCTTGCAGGCTTATCAATGAGGCGAGGCGTGACACACATGTGTCTCAGCATACCTCAGATCAAGTTTGAAAACCAGCATCAACCGTGCATAAATTGGTATATTCGATCATTTTTGACAAAGTTATGGCACTTTGAACTTTGGTAGGGGACATGTATTGCAGCACAATACTCAGAATGCTTGTTTATATACCATTGAGCTTCTGTGTGCCTGTCTAGGCCATTTTTTTTTTTTACCATTTAAGCTTTTGTAATAAAATTTTCCACAAACCTTCATTATGAGAATATGGATAATTAATAAATTTTACATTTCTTTTCAGCTGTTGTTTTTGTCAAGCTTAATTTGGGTACAAAGCAGACATGGGCATGCTTTGCATTTTGAGATTCTTTCTAGTTATCATTGCCCTTGAGCTCTTAAAGCATTTTGACAATGCCTTAATATACCACGTATTCAAGAGAATTAGGCAGCAAGAAGAAGTCCCTGAACATTGGTGACAGGGAATTATTTTATATTATTGGAAAGACAGAGGGTACACAACTGTGTAATAATTACAGGCATCACTCTTCTACCAGTCATAGCAAAGGTAATTGCATGGATACTGTTAAATCATGTCCAGAATGTGCTGATGCCAGGCCGCAGATGGCAACAGAACAGGTTCACTTCAAATAGATCAACAATCAAGCAGATATTTGCACTGAGACAAAGTGCTGCATAAGATATCTATGCAGCCTATGTTGATATGAAGACCTTTCAGTCACTATATCAAGACCATCTTAGGCTCGGCTCCTATTAAAGAAGTAGGAAACCTCAGTAGGATTGTAAATATTCTCAACGCTCACTATAGTGTTACAGCCATCTGTGGTCACCTCACAGGAAGGTAATGACTCCTTTGAGTTTGATGGTGAACATACAAAGACTGTGTGCTGGCCCATAATCTTTTCCTATTAACCGTTGATTACATGATGATGCAGGACTCTGTCATGGTTCTGAGTGTGGTGTGTATCTTGGCAGTAAGCGCTCCTTAATTGACCTACGCAACCACAATGATAATGTTCTGGGGGTGGAGACAATGCTTGTGGGTGGAGACAATGCTTGTGGGTGGAGACGATGCTTTGTGGGTGGAGACGATGCTTTGTGGGTGTAGACAATGCTTTGTGGGTGGAGACAATGCTTTGTGGGTGGAGACAACGCTTGTGGGTGGAGACAATGCTTGTGGGTGGAGACAATGCTTGTGGGTGGAGACAATGCTTGTGGGTGGAGACAATGCTTGTGGGTGGAGACAATGCTTGTGGATGGAGACAATGCTTGTGGATGGAGACAATGCTTGTGGGTGGAGACAATGCTTGTGGGTGGAGACAATGCTTGTGGGTGGAGACAATGCTTTGTGGGTGGAGATAATGCTTTGTGGGTGGAGACAATGCTTGTGGGTGGAGACAATGCTTGTGGGTGGAGACAATGCTTGTGGGTGGAGACAATGCTTGTGGGTGGAGACAATGCTTTGTGGGTGGAGATAATGCTTTGTGGGTGGAGACAATGCTTGTGGGTGGAGACAATGCTTGTGGGTGGAGACAATGCTTGTGGGTGGAAACAATGCTTGTGGGTGGAGACAATGCTTGTGGGTGGAGACAATGCTCGTGGGTGGAGACAATGCTCGTGGGTGGAGACAATGCTTGTGGGTGGAGACAATGCTTGTGGGTGGAGACAATGCTTGTGGGGGGAGACAATGCTTCAGCAAGTATTCATCATCACTTGACTTACATGTCAGTTGGAGCAAGGACAATATTCAATCATTAGGAAGACATAATCTTGGTGATACTGTGACTATTACAGGCAACCCCAACCATGAGGTGAACACAAGTCAACAAATTTGAATAACTCAAGTCAAAGATTTGTTTGAATGGTGACTTCATGCCCGAATGCCGAAGACAAGCTGCACCGGCCACTTCGGCGCTCAACTCCTTGACATCGACATGGAAATACCCAATAGGCTTCCCAACTCTTTAGCATTGCTGGTGTTCATATATGCTAGTGATAGTTGGATCAAAATAACCCACATTAATGATTTTGATACATGGGCTCTTCAACACATCTTAGGAATAAGATGACAAGGGCAAATCACAAATATGACTGTTCAGAACAAATCTCAGCTACCATTCCTTTCTAGCCAGATTGGTGGTGCACAGCTGCATAGGTTTTAGCATGTATGTAGAAACTGAGTGGCAGATGCGGCTGTTGTACTTTCCATTCAGCCATCATGTGCACTTGGAATCACCGCAGGGGAGGACAACGTTTCAGATGGCAGAATACCATGCAGGATATACTACAATTGAGTACTACAATAGAAGAGGCATATAACCTGGCAACCGAGTGGAGACATTTTATCATCACAGTAGTGACTTTCTCCTCTGTCTATCTATTCCACAATAAGCAGCCAAAGAAGAAGAAGACCACTCATTTTGCATCTTCAGATGTATAGGGCTGCAGAAGCAGTTTCTTGGTTATTGGGTACAATCCTGGACGGGTCACCACTCCGATTCAGGATACTTGAATGGCTCATTCTTCCCAGTAAGCTGGTACTAATTTTTCCGACCTCAGAAGGATGACAGGCTGAGTCAACCCACCATTCAACGGAATGATAGGGGCTTGACCTCAAGACCCTGATATCTCAAGCCAGCCACCTTGACTGTTAAGCCAACACCAAGCTCAACCAAAGAAGAAGCACTTTATTGAATGAGAAAAACATTAATTAAAAAGTATGAAATACAGACAGAATACCATTATAAAAGAGAGATACTAATGAAAGCATTACGACTAGTGAACAGCTCATAACCAACCTGATGTGGGTTCCAGTCGCTGTCGAAGATGACCACAGTATCAGCAGCCTGCAAGTTGAGGCCCAGTCCTCCAGCACGTGTGCTCAGGAGGAAGATGAAGTAGTTTGAGCCGGTGTCATTAAACATCTTCAGCAAAGTCCCTCGATCATCAGACTTCGTTGTCCCTGAAACAGATGGTGGTTGAGAAAAAGCAAAGTAAAAATCTTCAAATCAGGGCTTCTGGAGAACATCTTCAGTAATCATAAATGGTCTTCCTCGACAATTAACTGAGGATTTCACTGATTCACTTAGTTTTATTTTAACATATTTGACTGTAAAATTTTAATTCCATCGACAGTAGCATGACAATTGAATGAATGCATCAAACATGTTGTGAACGAACACTGAATTTCACCGTGAGTACTCTTTCTTTGCAATTTTACATTTCACAAGCATCTTATTCAAATCTAGCCTGCTTCATAAGCTCTGCATCCACTGAACGGTCATATCATGTCGTTCAGCAAGGCAGTTTACACAGTATAATGCTGTTAAAGTCATGCCGACGGTGCAGGAATTGTGAAAACAACCATGTGGGCATACCATCATGGCACAGTGGATGACGGATACTCAGTAAGATCATGACATAACAATGAAGCAGAAAAAGGATGTTTTTAATTTAAAACATTAAAATTGTTGTTCAGGGTCGCATTAAAATACTTCATCATTGTCAGTCGTAGTTTCACATTTTTACTTGTGAAATCGAACATTCACAAATCATATTCGTTTCCTGAGTACTGTATGTTTGTCTGTATGTTTGTTTGCAGTCAGTCGTCTACAGGTCGCAATTCTAAACCTGTAGAGCAAGAAAACGGGACACATTATCTACTGCCGTGCACTGCGGGATTCAGTACAGCACTGTTCGTTCACCTTGCAGTGTAAAAATGGCATTGGATGGATCGGATCGCAGGTGCTGAGTTGGCTGAACAGTGGGAGATGTTTTTTAAAACATACTTTAAAATATAAAATGTAGAAGAAAGCAAATAAAAATATTTGCTGGATTTGTAGATTAGAAAGAAAAAAAAATTCCATTGGAAAGGTGCAATAGGGCAGGTTTTTAAATTATGCAAAGTAGGAAACATACCATCAAGCCGAAGGTATCGGAAGTTTCGAAAAGCCAAATAATCTTCCATAATTGTCATGAGAGTTGTCATCTGACAGAAGAGCAGCACTCTATGGTTAGTTGAGTGCAGTTTGGGGAGAATGCGATCAAGAAGCTCAAACTTGCCGGAGGTTCGGTACAGGTCGGGCCTATTGGGTAATAAAGAACAATGGGATAAAGGAGGACAGATGGAATCCAATAGTTTACAAAGTTAGTAATCAAAGCACATTTAGCAATTCAATGAAGCAAAATTAAATGCAGATTCTCAAGCACCAAAAAAAAAGTCGCTCATAGATTGCATACTATTCGATTTTACAAGTCGCTCATAGAATGATCGTTTTAAGGCCATTTTCACCGCTAGAGCAGGGGTTAGCCTTGCAGGCCCCATGACAATCATGGTTCCCTGTTTGAGGCAATGTTTTTATGGCCGGATGCCCTTCCTGACACCAACCCTTAGTCGCCTCTTACGATGCGCAGGGATACGGTGTACCTATTCTAAATCGGGGTACACACCGGGATCATTCATCCCAGCAAGCTGGTACTCAATTTGCCGACCTCGGAAGGATGACAGGCTGAGTCAACCCCCCTGGTGTTAATTTAGCGATCGACCGGGATTCGAACCCAGGATCCTAGGATCCCGAGCCGCACCCTAACCGCTAAGCTCATAGATTGCATACTATTCCTTCTTGGATTATCACTTTCACATTGCCGAAAGATCGGTGGTCTCTCTGTCTTATATCGCCTCCTTTCTGGTCTTGCGCCCCCTGCTCTCAACATGGTCTGGCTTCCCCCCACCCAAAGTTTCTGCACACACAGTCTGCAATTAATCCCCTTCTGGTGAAACCCCGAAAATCCAGACTCAATGTGCACCTCCACTCATTCGTTTCTATTTTCCCCCACCTGTGGAACCAACTTCCTCAGTGTCTTCAATCTCATCCTTCTCTCCAGGGCTTCAAGACAGCTGTTCTACACCATTTCAGATCATCCATCATTCACAAACATGTTCTTTGCTACCCCCATTAACCCTCCCCAAGCCCACTTCTTTCCGAGTTTCCAATTTTTCCTTCCACTTCTGTGATTGAGAGTTTGGAGAGATATCCATCTTGTTCACCCACTATGTCTTCCCCTTGCCCTTGTTCTTCCACCAATCCCATATTTTTCCAAGCCTCCCTCTATTTTATCCCTTAATCCTGCTGTTGGTGTGTTTTCCCCCTCTCTTTCTACTGTTCCTTTTGTTCTGTTACGTCGTGATCCATTCTATGTTCTAGCTCCTGCATGAGCCACGACATTGCATACCAAAAAAACGTACAAAGTCCTTTCTTCTTTCGACCCTCGACCTCGAGTCTGACTATTTCAACACTCGACGTATTTTAACTCTTCAATCTGACTCTATAACTGGACCGGACAGCATCATCTCATATGTCCTAAAAACCTGTTCTGCTGCTCTTGCACATACTCTCTCTGCCCTTTTCACCCTATCGTGCTCAGTCATCTTCCATCTGTATGGAAATCAGCAAACATCACTGCATTACATAAAAGGGTGCAAAAACGGATCCCCTCAATGACAGACCTATCACCTTACTTCCAATCACCAGCAAGGCCATGGAATCCATCATCGCAGTTGATATAATCCTTCCTTTCCTGTAGCAACCTCATCTGAAATCACCAATTTGGATTCAGACCAGGTCACTCCACCTTGGACACGCTGCTTCTACTAACCCGACAATGGATGGAGGCCCTCAATGTCAGACATGAGATCAGATCAGGGCCATCTCTTTGGACATCCTGTCTTGCTCTCCAAACTCTCTACCTATAGCAACCAATGCCAACTCCACACATGGCTTACTGACTTCCTCTACTCTCATAGCCAACGTGTGCAACTCAATGGAATCCTTTCACCTCCTCTCCCTGTCATGGCTGGAGTGCCCCAAGGCAATGTTCTGGGCCCAGTCCTATTCCTGATATTCATCAATGATCTCTCTAAACCTCTGGAAAATCCTCTTTATCTATTTGCTGATGACTCCATCCTCTGTCGTGACATCCCTCATCCTTCAGACAGACAGGTTGTAGCCTCTTCCCTCTCTTCTGGCCTTGACAAAATTACAAGCTGGTCAAACTGTTGGAATACGTCTTTCAATCCTGACAAATCTCACATTCTCACTATCTCCAAAAGGACCGTCTTGCGAACCATCCTATCCATACTTTCTTTAAAAAAACCTCTTGAGGAAGTTGTCATTCAAACTCCTCAGTCTCACCATCAGCCATGAACCTTCTTGGGCAAACCACATTTAAAAGTCGGCCTCCAAAGCCTCCCGCTGACTGGGCCGCTCAAAGTAGTACAATAAGAGGCTTTCCTGTACTCACATCTAAGCTCACTAATCTCATTATCTGAAAGAAGGAAAATCCCTCCTAGCTCATAAAAAACATAATTATCACCAATTAAAACTTATTATTCAAGAAATCAAAAAACAAATAAAATAACCTTAAATATCTCCTGATTTGTTGGCAGGTGACAAACATCATCCTGTCTTTAATAGCAGAATCAGGGTTGTTGGAATTTAGTAGCTGTAAAGTATCTGCCCTTGAAGAAAGATGTTAATTAGTTAAGGCAGCTATTTATGTACATGAACTCTCTGGAGTCTCTACAAGCCGATTCTATCGGCTTTACGCATGCGACGAAATGTCTACAAGCCGAATTTATCGGCTCTAACCGCATTCAAATTTACCGCGCAATTACCGCCTCCTGGATTCGATGTGCATAATATATAATAATAACAACAAGCATTCTGAGTATTGCGCTGCAATACATGTCCCCTACCGGCAGTCTGTCGTCCGGAAAACTGTTGGGGAAATTACCAAGGGTTATTCACCCACAGGTTCTGAATCGTTCCCAATCGCTAATTACCTCAGGACGGGCTCACCTGTGATTCGCACTCGGGACTTCGATTTATACACTTTGCAGACAGGTCAGCAGAAGCACGAGAAAATACGTTGTTGATAAAGAACCTGGGGAGTGCATGCGGTGGGGGGGTGGGGGATGTGTGCAGTGGGGTGGGGGGAGTGCCTGCGGTGTGGGTAGGGGATGTGTGCTGTGGGTTTTGGGGGGAGTACGTGCGGTGGGAGTGGGGGATGCATGTGGGGTGGGGGGAGGGGGGGGGAGGGATGCATTTGGGGGATGTGTGCGGTGGGGTGGAGGAAGTGCGTGCAGTGGCGCCATGATCCATATCATGCAATACAGTTGTCCCCATGATGCAAGACAATATTTCTCCAATTCAAACAGAGCATTTTTTCAATCCAAACAAAATTTGTAGTAGTGGTCATAAATATAGCCTTTGGTCAGATATGGCAGTTAGTTAAGCTTCTCTACTTTGTATGTGAAAGTATGATTGCTGTAAATCTTCATTAATATTGTTCATGTGATTTATCTATCTATAATTCCAGTAATCTCTGTTTGTACGTTTGTACGTTTGTACGTTTGTCTGTGACCGCTGTTTCTCGACAACCACGGGTCCGATATACTTTTAACTTGCCAGGTATATTGCTGGGGACCCGAGGATGTGCCTTTTCAAGGTTTCATATTAATCGGACAATTACTTACCGAGCTATGTCCAAAAAACGATTCAACCAATCAGAGAGCAGCGAACTATCGCGTGTGCCGAACGTGGCGGACACACTCTGCCTCGGATGGCACATTTGAGAGCGTATTCATTTATTTCACGTTTGCAAACTATGTTGGCGCTATGTTGGCGTTAAACTATGTTTTAAAACTAATAAAAACCCCGGGGGGATTGTCACTGTACTCGCAAGCCGTTCGCCGTTCGCTTTGGCGTTGCGAATGGACCAAAACATTTCATGCACCAAACCATTTCATGTAAAGCGTTCGCCGTTCGCTTTGGCGTTGCGAATAGACCAAAACATTTCATGCACCAAACCATTTCATGTAAATAGAGGGGGGGATATAATTTTAGATATAGATATAGTACGGGCATGCCCTAGTAGTGGGTAATGACATAAAGGTTTGGCCAAAAAGCATCCCAGGAAACGATCATGTTTCACTAGGATTCACATGTTCTACAATAATCATATATCATCTAGAAACTGACATAATCAGGAATCTTGTTGAAGCAGTCCTCAAGTAGATATTTTAGGAAATATTGTACATAAATCGACCTTGTTACTCATAATAACATCAACATTCTAGAGGTGACTGCTGATTCGCTATCAACGATCATGTGATGCAGAATATTACTTCCTCCAAAGTTTGTGCCACTGTACAAATGTTTGGGAGTGTTTTCCTCTTGAAAAGAAGCTTGCAAGCTCTCACCAAAAGCTTTTTCTGAGTGAACTAGAATAAGTGCTGAATTTTCGAGCACTTAAGCACAATTTCTGTGATAGGTCTTTCAGTTTCTGACAGCACCCAAGGCATTTACCCACAACTCTAGAACCACACATGCCATCCCTCATGTGCTCCACTCGGTAGAGCGCGTACTTCCGCCAGGCTGAACAGTTTATGTTTGTATCCCACTGATAGGCCAGATCTGGATTCGGACCTGAACCAAAATATAATTGGCTTGTTCTTGTCACCTAATCAACTCATCCACCAAGTTTAGTCATAACTTGTCCATAACTTTTTAAAATATCATGTTATATATCGCTTTTCGCCCGATCTCTCAATGGTGAAGAATCACTTAAAAATTAAATAATTCTCATATCCGAATCCATATTCAGATCTTCACCAAAATCGAATCGAATCGTCCTTGTCACACACACACAACCTGTCCAACAAGTTTCGTCCAAATCTGTCCATAACTTTTTCAGATATCCTGCGATGTATCGTTTTTGGCCCAATCTCACAATGGTGAAGAATCACTTTTAAAAAATTATACGAGTCGGATCCGAATCCGGATCCTCACTAAAATCTAATCATTTCATCCTCGTCACATACACTACCTCTCTGCCAAATTTCGTTTGAATCCGTCAACAACTTTTAGAGATATCGTGTTCACAGACGGACAAACAAACAGACAGATAAACAAACAGACAGACAAACAAACAGACAGGGGTGAAAACATAACCTCCATCCACCTTCGGTTGCGGAGGTAATGACACCCATGCTAAGTATCAGGTCAGAAACTAACATCTACTGAGATATTTGCATTATAAATGTCCGTCAATAAGGTGAGTTTGCTGAAGACAACACCTTAAAACCATATCTTTAATGCTGGACTTGTCAGTTATTGACCTAAACCCAACATATAAATACAACCGCACATGGTATCATTAGACATCCAAAGCAGTGCAGTTTGAAGTCTATTGCTCTTGCTGAGGGTTGTCATTACCTTCGCAAAAGCGGAAGGTTATGTTTTGATCGCTGTGTATTTATTTGTATGTCTGTGTGTGTGTGTGTGTGTGTGTGTATGTTATTCGCATAACTCAAAAAGTATTCAACCGAATTGCATGAAATTTGGTGGGATGATTGGTTATTATACGGGACACATTTGATTAGATTTTGGGAGCAATCGGGTCAAAGGTCAAGGTCAAGGTCACGAAAAGGTCAAAATCGTATTTTTACCAAGTACAGAACAGTAGCTGCGGCGAAGGTATGCGCTCTACCGAGTGCCCGTTCTAGTTATCATTGTTTTTATTATTATTACTATTATTCCACCATATATTGTGACATTTTTCTCAGGGACCACTTAAACAACAAGCTTCAAACTTTTTAGGGTTGTTGCAGTGTCAAAAGATCAATGACATATCCATCCAACTAAGTTGATTAGTCCAAAGGCTTGGTTGTGGTCATCTTGGATTTTTGAGGTTTCCTTTTTGTCAATTCAAATACTTAATCAGAACTAATGAACCGATCAATCCGAAACTTTATGTGCATCATCATGGACTGGTAAGCTGAAAGTTTGAGAAGGCAAAGTATTTATGCAAATTAATATCGCTGTCATGGGCCAATTAAAATTGATTGTTTTTTCACATCGGGAAGTTGATGGATTTTGATGGAGAAAGCTTGTATATTTAGATTAAACAATTATAATTTGAACATTTGGGACAATATACCATGAATCCTTCCTTAAGGGCATCCATAGCAACCAAGACAATAATGGCTATTTCGACAATAAAACAGCTTTTTATGGGCTTGTACTTTTGTTGTTTCAAATGTTTGATTTGGTTTTAAAGCTTATTTTCTGCAGGTTTTAGAAACTTTTAGGATTTTAGAAACCAGACTCAGCGGTCTAATGGTTAGAACATCTGCTCTGAGTCTGGGAGGTCAATGGTTCAAACCCTGGTCGAGTCAAATCAAAGATATTAAAAATCCAATTCAGCATGGTGCATGCTGCTTCCTTGTTTGACTTTCAGCATTTAAAAGGATAAGGCACGGTCAATCCCCATCGGTTGGCATCCATGGGGAGGAGGAAATTCCTCCTGAGGAAATGTCCCGCTGAGTGGGTGAGAAAAAGTGGTGCCATTGGTATGGCGTCGCTGGAACCAAATGTCTCCTGAGAAGTGACAGCTCAATCAATGGCTGTGTTAAGTGTTTGTCTCGTCAGTGTGTGTGTGTGTGTGTGTGTGTGTGTGTGTGTGTGTGTGTGTGTGTGTGTCAGCTCAATAACAAGCCTTAGACCTTGTATAAAATAAATAAATGAAATAAAACCCATAGATTTTTCAAAAATAATTTTGTGCATCCTCCGACTCATTTCATTGTGGCAGATCACAATTAGATTTTAAATTTATATTTGATTATTTAAAACTGCTCTTCACACAAGCCATAATAAAGAGGAGGAGAAATAGGAGTATTAGTAGTTGGCAGAGTTAGAGGAGGAAGAAGAGTAGAAAAAAGGATCCCACGAGTAAATTATACTGTTTGATCCCACCAAACAATTTTGGCTATTTCAGAAAATTCAAAAGTCCTACCTTTTCAGCAAAGCATTTACAATTCAACAAAATGGCAAACAATTTGTATTACCCAAGAGTACCAGGCAATGCAGTAACTAAGTGGGTTGGATATGGTAACTCACCCTTGAACAATGCCATTGCTGAAGCCAAGATATTCTGCAAATGATTCCTGCAGAGAATAGAAATATATTTAGATTCGAAATGTACAAGGAAAAAAAAAACCTCATCACCAAAGAGAGGAATTGGTCAGGATCAGGTGCAAAAGGGATTAGGTGCAGGAGGGATGTAAATGAGATTATCATATCTGGGAGAGGAGAGGATTCGGCAATTGGGCACATGAGGGACGATGATGTAACGACATTTTCAGGCATGGTGAGGGTGGGAGGGGGGGGCCAGGGGGGGAGGGTTGGTTGTTGGGGGGGGCAAGAAACATACAAAGCAAAATCGAGGGTGCAAGAACATTGGCTACACTGTTTTGTAATACGTGCATTTGAGTGCATTTCAAGCAGCAATGCCAAGTGGCTACACTGTTTTGTTCGTTGAAATCACGTGAAGAGATAAAATTTCATTATCATTTCAACTACTAATTAGAATTTATAGCAGAATAATAATGAATTTATGGAACAGTGAATACAAATTAATTGATGATTAATATTAATACGAATAAAAAATGAAATACAGAAATAACTAATTTACATAAGTATTCAACCCCTTGAGTCAATACTTTGTAGAAGCGCCTTTGGCAGCGATTACAGTTTCGAGTCTTCTTGGGTATGTCTGTATCAGCTTTGCACATCTGGATCTGGGGAGTTTCTCACATTATTCCTTGCAGATTTGCTCAAGCTCTGTCAAGTTGGATGGGGAGCGTCGGTGAACAGCAATCTTCAAGTCTTTCTACAGATACTCAATGTGATTCAAGTCTAGGCTTTGGCTGGGCCACTCAAGGACTTTCACGTTATTGTTCAAAATCCATTCCAGTGTTGTTTTGGCTGCATGCTTGGGGTCATTGTCCTGTTGGAAAGTAAATCTTCGCTGCAGTCTAAGGTCTTTTGCACTCTCAAGCAGGTTCTCCTCAAGGATTTGCCTGTATTTGGCACTATTCATTGTTCCCTCTATACTTACAAGTCCCCCAGTCCCTGCCACTGAATAGAATCCCCATAGCATGATGCTGCCTCCACCATGCTTCATCGTAGGGGATGTGTTACATGGATGATCAGCTGTGCTCAGTTTCTGCCAGACGTAGCGCTTTGCATTTAGGCCAAAGTTCAATTTTCATCTCATCAGATCACAGAATATTTTGCCTCATGCTTTCAGAGTCTTTCACATGTCTTTTTGCAAACTTCTGGTGTGCTGTCATGTGCCTTTTTCTCAGAAGTGGCTTTCGTCTATCCACTCTCCCATAAAGCCTCGATTTGTGAAGGGCTGCAGAGACTGTTGTCTTTCCAGCATGTTCTCCCAGCTCAGCCAAGGAACTCCGTAGTTTTGTCTGAGAGGTCATTGGGTGCTTGGTCACCTCCTGACCAAGGTTCTTCTTGTCCGGTTGCTCAGTTTGGCTGGACGGCCAGCTCTAGGAAGAGTCTGAGTAGTTCCATATTCTTTCCATTCCTAATGATGGAGCTCACTGTACTCTTGGGAACTTATAACACTCCAGAAATTGTTTTATATCCTTCTCCAGATCAATGCCTCCTTACAATTCTATCTTGGAATTCTACAGACAGTTCCTAGGACTTCATGGTAGAGTTTCTGCTCTGGCATGCACTGTCAACTGTGGAACCTTATATCGAAAGGTGTGTTTCTTTCTAAATCATGTCCAATCTATTGAATTGGCCACAGGTGGGCTCCAATCAAGTTGATTTTTTTTCCATGCAATTCTCCATTTTTGTCACCCTGAGTCTCTTTAAATAAACCTGTTACTTCCTAATTATACGTGTCACCTGATAACCAGCCATAATCTCGTGCACGAGCAATCCATCTCAACTCAGTTCAGTTAATCCCTGGGGGAGATATAGTTTGTTAAACTTTCGTTTTACGAGACCAGCGGGATTGAGGTTCCAACTGGGGGTATAGTTGACATAGCCATTAGCCTGAGCGAAGCGACCTGCTCATGCGTGATTCCCTCCAATTCAGCCATCCACGACACACATTGCTTTGGCGCAGCCGGTCCACGACATTTGAGACTTGTCGATGTGACAATATTTCACCAATGTAGACAAATCCAAAGCTACACATTTGAACTGACCTGCATCTTTCAATACAACTTCCACTAGATTACTATCGACAATATGCATTACCAGCCTCCCTACTTACTATGAGTTGGCATCCCACTATCCCAATCCCAAGGACGTGTACCAGCAACCATATGTACTGTATCTCTTAACAGAAAGACCAACAAAATCTTTGACAAACTGACATTAAATAATAGATGTAGACCAAATGGTACAATTGCAACACCTGAAATAACAACAGCAACTCAATACACATCGTCAGAATTTATATCCTACTTATGCGCCTTTATAACACAGGTAAGACACATATGAAACGTAGCAATGCATACACAGCGCAGGTTGGATACTTATCACTTCGTCATTGTCTGCCTACACTCTACAATCCTCTTCCCCCAAAGCCTAACTCACAACCTAACTCCTGCAGTTGATTAAAAAAAAAAAAAAAAACACCTTTAGAGGCCATTTTTCCCCGCAAAGTGGGGGTTGGTCTTTTTCGGGCACCGTGGTTGTTGTTGTTTTTGTTGGTCCCCTTTTTGAAGCAATGTTTTACGGCCGGATGCCCTTCCTGCCGCCAACCCTTTTTGTCGCCTTTTACGACAAACAGGGCATTACCAGTGAACTGGTACTCAATTAGCCGACCTCGGAAGGATGACAGGCTGAGTCAACCCCCCTGGCGTTAATTCAGCGATCGACCGGGATTCGAACCCAGGATCCCAAGCCAGCACCCTAACCGCTAAGCCAACACCAGGCTTAACTCACAGGACACCCCACTAAAACAATTACACACCTATCAATCTCTCACACACCTGTCTTGCACACCTATCAATCTAAGGAGCTCCTGCTGCATACTTCCCACAAGGAATAAAATTAAGTTTTCCATAGTTTTGTCCAGATAGGGCAAAAATAGTACTGTATTATGAAAGCCCTACAAAGAAATGTTCCATTTTCAGATAATTTTCAAGCACAAATTGTGAAGAGAAGAAGAGAGTCCAAAAAGATCCAGATTAACAATGAAACAACCCAGGGTTTAAAGTAAATGTTCATCTTCTATGACCACGATTATCCCACCTTTATTGAGGGGTAGGGGTGGGTCGGCCGTGGGAAGCTTGGCCCAAGTCTTCACGAATCAGCTGGCCAGGCCTGACTAGTCAGGGCAAGAATTTGAAATTTGTTCAGGGTGCCGCCGATAGCTCGCCTACTCTTCAAGAAGGGCACCAAAGGATCTTTAACGCCCACCAACTAATGCTGGCGGACGGGATTCCCGTTTAACTTCCATCCGACGGACGGCAAACACATTGACCAATCAGCCTGCCTGTGGAACGCCGGGATGAGTTTATAGTTGGGTCGGGAATCAATCTTAGGCTAGACAGCCTAGAGGCGAGTGTGCATACCTCTAGGTCACCCTGTCAGCCCACTAGGATTTAAAATTAATACTTATCCAAATTAAGTACAACTTCTACAACTACGATCTGACTTTCGAAATTTAAAAAACTTGCAGAAATGCTTCTAGGATTAAATACTATTAATTTAATTACATATGATTTTGCTCATGTA
The DNA here is from genome assembly GCF_964187855.1 of Myxine glutinosa. Lineage (NCBI taxonomy): Eukaryota > Metazoa > Chordata > Myxini > Myxiniformes > Myxinidae > Myxine > Myxine glutinosa. The sequence goes on from NC_136261.1 coordinate 229,645,430, forward strand.
TTCACTTGGCATTGCTTCTTAAAAGACGACAAAACTAGGTAAGCATACAATGGGAACATGTTTTTGGCAGTACGGTTTATGGAAGCACCTCAATGTGTTGGAACATGAATGGATGGTTCGCAATCTTCCTTAGTTGAACAATGGTATTCATCAACGTCTTAGCTCCACCCTTTCCCTGAAAAATAAAAAATAATCGTGTGAGAATGATAAAAAGAAACCTCAATAAAAGCACGCTCAACTCTGGGGCATTTGATGTTTTGTTCAATATCCAGAGTAATCAGATCAAAGCAAAATGTTCATCCAATGCAGTGCCGGTTTTGGGAGCAGAATATGGGAGTTTTTAAAAAAATATAGTTTGACACATACTACATACATGTTATCTATTACATGGCATTAATTATTTTTAAACCTCCTATCTTTCCTCCCCTTCCTTTTTGCCGTCATATTTATTCTCCTATAGCAGCACCGTCCACATGAGGGGACAGTGCAGTGACTGACAGCAATGCTTGGGAAGGAAACAGTATTGGAACCCTGCCATCAGGGATGCACGAGCAAAGCTGTTACAGCCTGTCAGGGTAAGAAGCAAAAGCGCAAGTTTCCAGGGTTAGAAGTTTAAAATGGAGATGCTGGGGTGAGAGGCTAATGCGGAGAATGCTGAGATGAAAGGTTACCATGAATAATGCTGAGATGAAAGGTTACCATGAATAATGCCACAGTGAGAGGCTAATATGGTGTATGTCCTGGTGAAAGTCTAGCTCTAGGTGGATGCCGGGGTGAGAGATGAAAGGTGACAGCAGCAGTCATGTAGGCTAGGAGTGCAAGTGAGTCAGGTCAGTAGGAGCCTACAGAACCCATGTGTAGATGGTTCCCCACCCACTGTTCTATCTCTACACGTTGACATTAATGATTCAATATTTCATTTGTTGTTCAACAAAAGTGGGTGGGAGTAACCTCTGGTAAAATATTAACTTCCCCGGAAGGTTCACGTGTGGGATTGAGATAAGCAAAAAAGACAATACGTTTAAAACAAAATAATTCCCTTTACAGGGAACTTTAATGCAGGAGGCGGTCATGAGGCTCATTAAAGCCTGTGCTGTTGTTACCCACATATGGTTGTTTATCTGTGTTCTATCCTTTTCCAATGCTGAACATCAAGCAAGGAAGCAACACGTAACATTTTTAAAGTCTTTGGTGTGACTCAGCTAAGGTTCAAACCGTCAACCTCCCAGACTCGGAGCAGGTGCTCTAACCATTACCCCACTGAGTCAGGACGAACTTTGTGCAAGTCATGCCGACATCGACAATTTGGGAGACAAATTAAACCCACAAACTCTTGGAAATAAAGTGGGATGAAAAAAGAAGACGGAAATTTGTGGGTGTTTTCCACATCACGATATTTCCCAAGAGGCACCTGAACATCAGCTGGCTGAACAGATAATGTAATGTTTGCTCTACTTACCTTTTTGTCCTTCTCAGAGCCATCTGTAAGTAGCACACCCTTGGCCTGCATGTGTCGGTATAGTACCTTCTGAAGTGCGGACATGTCACACTTGACTACATACTCGACCTGCACACAAAAAATTGTCACATACTGAATTGGTTAAAGGAAACTCACAAAGGCCATAAAAATCAAGGCAATATAAAAAGGGACCACAACAGAAGCAGACATTTTTGGCCTTGGACTCCTTTTTGTGTTGACATTATCCTTCGAGTCTTGCTACCTTCTCAGGTAGCTGCGATTCCACTTCCTTCTTGAGCCGACGAAGCAAAAATGGTCGGAGGACCTTATGCAATCGACGTATGATGAGGATGGTCTCTTCCTCATTGAGGTCTACTTTCTCGCCAGTTAGTGCAAAAGGTGCATTGAACCACTGTTCAAAGGTGTTGCAACTTTTGAAGATTGTAGGTAGGAGGAAGTTGAGAAGAGCCCACAGTTCTGGAAGCTTGTTTTGCAGCGGAGTGCCCGTAAGAAGCACCCGTCGTGGAGCCAGGTAATGTGAGTTCAGCACCTATGATGACACATAAGATTGGATATTCATATCAATATGTCCAATCAAATTACCCATGTGATCATTCTCTGAAATGAAGGTAAATAAATAAACAAAACAAATAATAACGAATATAATAGATTGAGAAGTGAATTAGTATAATAATTAATTGCTGTTGATAACACATAGCTTCAATACTGTCTGCTATGCTCCAATAAAAACAGTGAATGTGGACTGCATTGTCAAAACAAGTGCATTTAATGCCCATACATGGAAAAAACAGTCAAGGTACATATCAGTCATAGGTTAGAGCAAACTAGCAGAGTTACCCGGCGTTGACCGGAAAATAAAGTCAGTCACGTGTGTGTAGTGGGCTTTCTATAGTCAAAGGAAGCGACGCCTCTTGGGCACGCCCCTAGTCTAAATCTGATGCGCCCATGTTTTTTGTCGTGAAAAATTACCCCCCATGGATCCCCTCTACCCTCCATAAGTCACTTCCTTAGGCTGTTCATGAGGCACAACCAAATAAACAGACGTTCACAAATAGGGTTACAAAATCACAACACCAAATCACACTCTCACCTGCGTTAGCTTGCAGTGGTGGTTCTTCATGCGATGTCCTTCATCCACGATCATGTACTTCCACCGAATCTGTTTTGAAGAAAGGAGACAAAAACATAAAGCAACAAGTTTTGAATTATCACACGTTTGTACTCTCTACAATGCATAACTTCAAAATTTAAACTCAATACCTCACAATCATACTAACTGTATGCTTCATAATCAAAATTAATTTAACTTTATATGTATTATGCTCCCCTTTTGATTAAAGACATGATAATAATAAAAACAATAATTGTTACAATAATATTTACAACTAGAACTGTGAGCAGTGATGACAGGCTTCCAGGCAATATGGCTGCTAAACCACATGACTGAAGATGTCATAATTTCCCACATTACTTCCACATGGGTATGCAATGATATATTTCATGTTTCGCATCAATTGGTTCAGTGGTTTCAAAGAATTTTTTTTTTTTAACATTTGCCTTCATTCCAAAAGGGCTGCACACCACGTGACTGAAGATGTGCTCATTTTAAATACATTTTCATCATGTGTAATCGATCATATCTGTAAAGTTTGGGTAGGTTACGTGGTTTTGAAGAAGAAATTTTTTAAACTTCTTTTTAAAATCCAAGATGGCCACAGTGCCACGTGTCTGATGACGTCATAGCTCACAAAAAAAAATCCCACTGGTAATCCATCATACATGTGAAGTTTCGGATTGATCCGTTGAGTGGTTCTGGAGATATGTATTTTAAAATGTTTTTTCTTTCAATCCAAGATGGCTGTCATATCAAGTGACTGATGACATCATAGTTCAGAAACATTTTTCCTCATGGGGAGTTGATCATATATATGAAATTGTGCATTGATCCATTCAGCAGTTCAGGAGAACGATGTTTAAAGGTTTTCCTTAAATCCTAGATAGCCACTATACCACATGACAGATGATGTCATAGTTCACAAAAACATTTCCACATGGGTAGTCGATCATGCAAGTGAAATTGTGCATTGATCTGTTCAGCAGTTCTAGAGAAAAGATTGTTAAATTTTTGGTTAAAATTAAAGATGGCCACCATAACCACATCACTGATGACATCATAGTTTGCAAATATTTTTCCCCCATCAGTAATTGATCATACGTATGACATTTCATATTGATCCGTTAAGTAGTTCTCTGGAGAAGACTTTGAGTTTTATTTTTAAATCCAATATGGGCACCAAATCATGTGACCGATGACCTCTGCTTTTGCAAACTTACATCCCCTGGGTAGTCGCTCATATTTGTAAAATTTCTCATTGATCCATTCAGCGCTTTCAGAGAAGAACATTGTTTAAAGTTTTCGATTAATCCAAGATGGCGGTCAAAAAAGTCAAAGTTCAAAAACTAATATTTGTCACGCACTAATTTACATAGGTATGAAGGAGCAGCGCTCCTGCTTGAGACGGACGAAGTGACGGACAAGACACAAACTCGTCCGAGAAGATGTTTATTGTATAATCATCTCGGGAACTCTAAAAGCCCGTTTATCGGGTTCGCATATATATATCCAAACCAAAAAGCATACATCAGAACTAAAGCCCCGCCTCTCAGGCGAGGCACGCTTTGGTGGTCATGTGACCGACAGGTGCAAAGGATTATAACCTCGGCGCCGCGGATTGGCCGCCGGTTACGTCACCGGCTTGGGCCAGGAGATTCTATTGCTGGTCTCGAGCTTTGGGGGACCCATGGATCGCTACACACGCCCCCCCAGAATCGACTTGGTCCAGGAAGGTCAACCTGAGGGGGGTCCGGATGACCCGACCGAAACGACCCCTGGCTGGTCGCGGGGGGGGGGGGGGGGGGGTCCGGTGTGGTGGCGGGTGGCCGGACGGGGGGTGCAGTGGACGGGGGGCGGCCGCGCCGCAGTGGGAGAGCCAGCTGTGGCGGCTGGCCGACGTCCATGTGGGCCGGCTTGAGGCGGTCCACCGAAATCCGGTCCGCCCGGCCGCCGATGCTGACGACGAAGGACTTGTTGTCCCGTCGTAGGACCCGGAAGGGTCCGTCGTATGGTGGCCGGAGCGGCCCCCCCGGTGCGCGTCGTGGCGCACAAAGACGTACTCCGCTGTGCGGAGTGCTGGGGGGACGTAGGATTGGGGGTCGCCGTGGCGGGACGTGGGCACCGGGGCGAAACGTTGGGCGGCCTCCTGGAAGTCCATGCGCTGGCGCGCGGCGGACCAGGGGCTGGTGGCGTCGGGCACGAACTCGCCCGGGACGCGGAGGGCCTGGCCGTACACCAGCTCGGCGGTGGACGCCTGGAGGTCCTCCTTTGGAGCCGTGCGGAGGCCCAAAAGGACCCACGGGAGCCGGTCGGCCCAGCCGTCGTCCTGGAGGCCGGCCATGAGTGCGGCCTTCATGGAGCGGTGGAACCGCTCGCTCAACCCGTTGGCCTGGGGGTGGTAGGCCGTGGTGCGGTGCAGGGTAACGCCCAACGTGCGGGCGACCGCGCCCCACAGTTCGGACGTGAACTGTGAGCCGCGGTCCGACGAGATGTCCGCCGGTGCGCTGAAATGCGCGACCCAGGTGGCGATGAACGCCTGGGCCACGTCGGTGGTGGTGGTGGAGGCGAGGGGCACGGCCTCCGGCCACCTGGTGGTCCTGTCCACCATGGTAAGCAGGTGGGTGAACCCCTGCGATGGGGGCAGGGGACCCACCAGGTCCACGTGGACGTGGTCGAAACTTCGCTCGGGCACGGTGAAAGGAGCCAGCGGAGCCTGGGTGTGACGGTGGACCTTGGCCCGCTGGCAGGGTGTGCAGGCGTTGGCCCAGTCGCGGACGTCCCGTCGCAACCCGTGCCAGACGAAACGTGCCGACACCAGCCTCTGGGACGCCTTCCGGCCCGGATGTGAGAGGCCGTGGTTGCGAAGCAAAAATGCGACGCCGCCAGGTGACCGGCACAACGGGGCGAGGTAGGCCTTGGGAGACGTCACAAAGCAGGACCGTGTCCGCGAAGGGGGTGTCAGCCAAGCGGAGGCCCGTGTCCGCCACCCGGAGTGCCTGCACCATGCCGTCGGTGGCCTGGTCCGTCGCCATCAGGGCGAAATCGACGCCGAGGTGGACGGCGTTGGCGCCGGCTAGAGAAAGGCAGTTGGCCACGGGGTTGTCCTTTCCGGCGACGTGCCGGATGTCCGTGGTGTATTCCGACACGGCGGAGAGGTGGCGCTGCTGGCGGGCCGACCACGGCTCCGTGACCTTGGCCATGGCGAAAATCAATGGCTTGTGGTCGACAAAGGCCGTGAACGGGCGGCCCTCCAGGAGGTGGCGAAAATGGCGGACGGTCAGGTACAGCCCGAGGAGCTCGCGGTCAAAAGTGCTGTACTTCAACTCGTTGGGCAGGAGTTGCCGGCTGAAGAACGCGAGCGGCTGCCAGGCCCCGTTTACCCATTGCTCATGAACCGCGCCCATGGCGTAGTCGGAGGCGTCCGTGGTGAGGGCGATGGGAGCATGGGGTACCGGGTGGGCCAGCAGCGTGGCGTTGGCAAGGGCCCGTTTCGCGCCGGTGAAAGCAGCGTCCATGTCCGTGGACCAGACAACGTCGCGCTTCGCCGGCTGGCCGCGGAGGGCGGTGTACAAGGGCCGCATGAGTTGCGCAGCTCGGGGCACGAAGCGGTGGTAAAAGTTCACCATCCCGAGGAACTCCTGCAGCGCCTTGACGGAGCAGGGGCGTGGGAAAGCGGCGATGGCCTCGACTTTGGCCGGTAGCAGCACGGCGCCGTTCCGGGTGATGCGGTGGCCCAAAAAGTCGATCGTCGCCGCACCAAAGTGGCATTTGTCCGGGTTGACGATTAAGCCGTGCTTGCTGAGGTGGCCGAACAGCGTCCGGAGGTGGAGGAGGTGCTCGGCTCTGGACGTGCTGGCGACGAGGATGTCGTCCAGGTAGGTAAAGAGGAACGGCAAGTCGCGCAGCACGCCGTCCATCAGGCGCTGGAACGCCTGTGCCGCGTTTTTGAGGCCGAAGGGCATCCGGAGGAATTCGAAGAGGCCGAAAGGTGTAATAACGGCCGTCTTCGGGATGTCGGCCGGGTGGACGGGCACCTGGTGGTACCCCCGAATCAGGTCCACTTTTGAAAAAATGGTCCGCCCCGCCAACCGGGCGGAAAAATCCTGGATGTGCGGGACGGGGTACCTGTCGGGGGTAGTGGCGTCGTTGAGGCGGCGGTAGTCGCCGCATGGCCGCCATCCGCCCCGCGACTTCGGGACGATGTGCAGCGGCGAGGCCCAGGCGCTGTCGGAGCGCCGCACGATGCCGAGGCGCTCCAGCGCGGCGAACTCGGCCTTGGCGACGGCGAGTTTGGCTGGGTCGAGACGGCGAGCTCGGGCGTACACCGGCGGGCCCGTAGTGGGAATGTGATGCTCGATGCCGTGATGCACCGCGACGGCCGAAAACGTCGGTCGAGTGAGGGCCGGGAACTCCGCGAGGAGATGCGCGAAGTCGTCTGCCAACGGGAGGACGCAGGAAAGCGCGGTGGGCGCGGAACGGCTCAAGGCGCACGCCAGCGAGCTGAAAGTTTCGGCGTTGACGAGACGCCGACGTTTAACGTCGACCAGCAGCCCATGGGCGCAAAGGAAATCGGCCCCGAGCAAAGCCATGGAGACGTCCGCCGTCACGAACTCCCAGCGAAAGAGCTGGCTGCCGAAGCGGAGGGCGACGGTGCGTGGGCCGAAGGTGCGGATGGCGGAGCCTTTGGCCGCGATTAAGGAGGGGGCCGCAAATGGCGGCCCGCCTGTCCTCCGCCGAAGCGGGAATGACGCTCAGCTGAGCGCCGGTGTCGCAGAGAAAATGCCGCCCCGACGCTTGGTCCGCGATGAATAGCAGGTTTCCGGAACGGCCGGCGCTCATGGATGGTAGTGAGCGCCGGCCCGACCGTTTCCCGACTTGCCGAACGTGCACGGGGGTCGACATGATCGGGCCTGCCGCCCGAACCTGGCGTGGAAATAACACCAGGCCGGGTCTGGCGGGGGCTCCGGTCGATGCGTCGGGACCGGGCGACGCGGCGTCGCCGCTGTCAGTCGCGCCGGCCCGGCGGCCTCCGGGAAGGAAGCTGCGTAGCGGGCGTCGGGCGGGAAACTGCGCCGCGGGCGCCGACTGGGCGGCGGGCGGCCTCCCGGCAGCCACCCCGACGAGCTGGCTCGCCGCTCCGACGAGCTGGCTTGCCGAATCGATCTTGTCGGCCTCCCTGGCGAGGTCGCGGGGGTTCGTGATGGTCGTGCTTGCCAGGGCGACCCGGACCTGGGCCGGGAGCTGGCGGAGAAAAAGCTCTTGGAAAAGGAAATCCGAGGGATGCTCGCCGAGCAACGTGAGCATGTAGTCCATACGTTCGGACGGGCGCGTATCGCCGAGCTCAGGAAGGTCGAGCAGGCGTCGTGCACGTTCAGCCAGGGAGAGGGCGAAAGCGCCCAGAAGAAGTGCCTTGATGGCGTCGTACTTGCTGTCAGCGGGCGGGCTCTGGAGGAGGCTCAGGCAGCGGGCGGCGGTCACGGAGCCGAGCGCGGCGACCACGTAATGGTATTTCGTGGTGTCCTCCGTAATGCCACGCAGGGCGAACTGGGAGTCCGCCTGAGCGAACCAGACGGCGGCATGTGCTTCCCAGAAAGTGGGCAGTTTGAGGGACACTGCCGTGTCCATCGCGTGTCGTAAACTTGGGGTCACCAGTGAAGGAGCAGCGCTCCTGCTTGAGACGGACGAAGTGACGGACAAGACACAAACTCGTCCGAGAAGATGTTTATTGTATAATCATCTCGGGAACTCTAAAAGCCCGTTTATCAGGTTCGCATATATATATCCAAACCAAAAAGCATACATCAGAACTAAAGCCCCGCCTCTCAGGCGAGGCACGCTTTGGTGGTCATGTGACCGACAGGTGCAAAGGATTATAACCTCGGCGCCGCGGTTTGGCCGCCGGTTACTTCACCGGCTTGGGCCAGGAGATTCTGTTGCTGGTCTCGAGCTTTGGGGGACCCATGGGTCGCTACAGGTATCTATAATTAGTCAAAGTTTTGTAGAGCTAGCTATAACGGTTTTCTCAGAATCGTCTCGACACTTGGTGAGAAAAAAAAAAAATCCTAACAAGAACAATAAGCTTCCAGTGGGAACCTCACTGGAAGCCAAATAAATTGACAATGTAAAAACAATTCACACTGTAAAAACTTATCTCACAAGATAATATTGAAATGTAAATGCTGGTTTATTATTTAATGTGCTTTGCTTGAAATCACAGAACTTGAATAAGCAAAATGCAATCCTGACATCACAATGAATCTTCTGATAGACATGATAAAATAAAATGAGTACATGGCTGTGCATGGTGCTAGGTCAACTTGATGAAGTTTTATTATGCTCTATCAGAACAAATGGTCTTTGTTGCATGCAATTAGTGTGCAATTTATTAGTTTAACTTCTCAAATGATATTGTTATAGATAACCAACGCATAGTGAATGTGACGAATTACTTTAAAGAACGCTTTTTTGACAAGTAAGAAGGAATTTTTTTTTCTTGTATTAGGCCAGATTGAAAGATTCATAAACTCTGAGTGAATGATCGTTTTTAAGGCCATTTTCCCCGCTAGAGTGGGGGTTAGCCTTGCGGGCCCCATGACCTCATGGTTCCCTTTTTGAAGCAATGTTTTTATGGCCGGATGCCCTTCCTGACGCCAACCATTAGTCACCTCTTACGATGCGCAGGGATACGGTCTACATATTCTAAATCGGGTACACACCGGGATCATTAATCCCAGCAAGCTGGTACTCAATTTGCCGACCTCGGAAGGATGACAGGCTGAGTCAACCCCCCTGGCGTTAATTCAGAGATCGACCGGGATTCGAACTCAGGATCCCAGGATCCCAAGCCGGCACCCTAACCGCTAAGCCAACACCAGGCTTCTTCATAGACTCTGAGTGATGCAAAATAATATTGTATAAAAATATGTGACAAAAAAGAGGAAGACAAGATTAACAAAACACGAACTTAGAGAAACATACTGTATCTCTATGTTTTTGGAACATTTTATAAGCACTATTTCTAGGCACATGTTGAATAACGTCACAGGAGGTAGAGGGAGGTCACAAAATCAAATCCAGGATACCTCTAAATCGTAGAACTGAGTGAGATAAATGCCTGCTCCTATGATGGAAGCAATCAATGAAGCATGGACAACATACAAATTCCACTTATTCCTGTTAGTCACTTGTCCACATGAAAAAATGTTGGCATTTTTAGTGTTGTCTTTTTGGTGTTTCCTTCTTGAATAAGCAAACTTCTTTGAGACTATATTTTGGAAAGAATGATACCATGTGGAAGCCATTATCATTGAATGGGTGGATGCCAAAGGGCTCCTGGTGGGTTCAAATCCAGTGCAGACTGTTCCTATGGAAGCATCAACGTAACAAGCAACAAGGAAGCTCTAGTGAGGAATTCTAGACATTGCCTTTTCCATTAGACTAATTAGCCTGTCCCCCCAATGGGGTTTTGCAATCGTGTGTGTGTGGATGCAGATCCGGCCCATCAGTGGAATACAAAATGTAAACTGTTCAGCCTGGCGAAGGTATGTGTGCTCTAACGAAGCAATGAAAAGAAATATGTCCAATATGGTTACCTTTTTTTCTGACAGGACAACAAATATTTTAATAGTGACAGTCAAATACATGCACTGGAAGGATAACTTAGAGTCATGCATGCTTGCCTCTGAGCTATCTAGACTATATTAAAATCTTGACAGCTAGAAACTGTCATCCTGGTATTTTGCAGGCAGGGTGAGGCATCAATGTTCGAGCCGTCCCTCATATCAATGTTAAACTGGGTGTTCCGTCTGTCAGCATTAATTGTTCAAGTTAAAGTTCCTATGGTGTCCTTCGCAAAGAGTAGAGGCAAGCTATCGTCAGCACCATGGCCAAATTCCAAATTCCTTCTCTAACTTACAGGGGGCAACATCAGTGGCACAGCAAATGATCCAACTAGCAGCCATGTGCTGCATAAGAAAGGAAAGGAAAGTTAAATACATTAGCACAGTTAAATACTTTGGATAGAATTCCCTTTTGCTGGAAGACTGACTGTCTATAGACCATTTCCAAACAGCAATTTTAAACACTTTCACCTCCATAAGGAGCAAGGATTGACTGGTCATAGCTATCTTGCTAGTGGATGGAGCACAAAATGTCCAGCTGTCTTGCCAATACAATGTTGTACAAATGTCTCAGGAGTCTCCACATTTACAAAAAAGGAATTCCAAAACTTGTTTCATCTGGCCATAGCTTACCTTGGCTAGCACATGCTTGTCTTTGATGATGTATTCGTATGTTGTGAGGAGAACATTATACTTCCCGCTGCGAAGCAGAGGCACAAATGCTCGACGTGCGCCTGGAGAGCCCTACGGGTAAAAAGTGCGCAAGAAAGTACGTCAATGCTGTCTTATTGTTTGGATTGTTAAAAGTACATTAAACAAATGCTCAACGTGCACCCCATAAGCACCAAATGTTGTTAAATGTACTTTCAACTTTCAATGAATGATAGACTGTAAGAAATACCTTATAAGAAATTTTCACAACTGTAGGTCCCCACTTATCAAACTCCAACACCCAATTGGACAATGTCCTGCAAAACAGAAGAAAAAAAACTTCAGCAATAGCGGAAGATACTCCGAAGGACTTTTTGAAACAAATATATTGTCATGGCACAGGATTTGAAACCTCACTCCAACGGCAAGTGTTTGGTGAGCAGCTCTGAAACTACACCCACACGGGCCCATGCCCTGAACGACGGCTGAGTGATCATTATCTGGATATTACCATGCGTGTTAGATTTTTCCGAGCGCTTTCTGTTTTCTTGGCGTAGTTCTCCTACTACTCATTCTCTGGAACTGCAGCACCCATATGCTTAATTTCAAACTTCTCGAGTATTGGGGCGGAGTGATCTATACCGCCTTGTAAGGTGCAACCCTTTCCACTTAGAGCAAACAGTTCCACTGGCCCCACACTAGGGGGGATTGAGCAAAAACAGTTCAGCATGGGGATGAAGGGGGAAGAGGGGTTGGGGTGGGGCATATTTTAAGGGATGAGGAATATAATCATAGAAAGGAGGCGGTGGAAAGCTGGTGAACCCAGGATTGCAGGATGGACCTGCAGCTCATAATGGTTGGTCTCACATGTACCAAAGAAGAAGCACATAATGCCAGCAAGGGCCGACAGAACAATTTCAAACAGCGGAAGTTCATCTTTACATAGAGACACTACTGCACCCCCCCCCCCCACCCCCCTCAAACCCTCTCCACACGTTTTCCCACGTATGCAGCAATATTCTTTGAAAACAATAATAAATCTTCACACTAATACCCTGGCTGAAACAAATAAAAAGTGATATACTGTCCACACAAACACAAAATGTGAAACAAACCAATATTGCTAAATATGGCATTACATCTTGAAGACACCCTCCATATGAAGAGGTCCGAAGGTTATCACTTAAAAAAATGTTTTAAGGAAAATTAATTTGGGCAAAACTCACGACAGGGGTACAATGATGAGGAAGGGTCCATTTAGGCGCTTGTGGTCCATAAGATAGGTGATGAGAGCGATTGTTTGGATTGTTTTCCCAAGGCCCATCTCATCTGCTAGAATGCCATTGAGGTTGTTGTTGTAGAGGGACACCATCCATTCGAGACCTTTGACCTTCAGGCGATACAATGACACAACACAAAGCAATTAACATCTGTACGGTGTATTAACGTAGGATAAAACATATGCCCTACCAAATGTTGCATCTTTAGGCAACAAATGAATGTTTCCACTAAACCAGACTTGCTGAAAGGGCATAGGATTATACGTACAGTGGCCTGCAAAAGTATTCACCCTCCTCCAAAGTTTTCACATTTTGATGCCACCTGAGTTTATTTCATGATGCTTTAAAATCGAAATTAATATATAGAGTCTTCACAAACTACTCCACAAAGTAGATAAAGCTTTTTTTAAATGCAGATAAAATGAACAGATAAAAAAAATCGACCAACTTAGACAGGCTTGGCATTTAATATGGCATATTTTTTTTTCTTGACTTGGGTTTACTTTCTAAACTCAGTATATCAATCTGGTGAGTTTATTTTACGCTTCGATGATTTCTTTGTTAAAGGAACCATGTCACTGATTGTCTTTCGCAGCAAGAAGTCAATAACAGCATAATATCACAGGTGGCGTGACAAAATGTAAGGACAGGTACATTTGACGATTGGCTTCACAATCGTGTATATAAGGGTTGTTGCGTTCTGTATTAGTGGAAAACAACTGCTGCACATCTACAAAAGTTATTTCCGCTTCCTCTGGAGATGGCCCGTCAACTCGACAATGCTGTTTGTCATGGAGTGGTGGCTTTACGAAATTCTGGCATCAAACAGCGTGCTATTGCTCGGCAGTATGGCATCACTCAAGGTCAGGTGTCAAAGATCCTGAAACGAAATGCTCAGAGGGGTGTCCCTACTCCAATACCGAGGCCAGGACGTCCCCACAGAACCACAAGGAGAGATGATTGCCAGCTGCACCGGTTAGTCTGCAATGGCCATACCAAGTCAGCTAATCGGCTTCGGGCTGAGTGGCAGCAACTGACAAATGTGCCTGTATCCAGAAGGCTAGTCAACCAACGACTGGTTCAGGCAGGCTATCGTGCAGGGCGTCCCCTGAGAAAGCCACGCCTGACCAGACAACACCGCCAGCGTCGATTGCAGTGGGCCAGAGAGCACCGTCAATGGCAGCCAGGACACTGGAATCACGTGACCTTCAGTGACGAGTCTAGATTTCTGGTCTATCGTCAAGATGGCCGCAACCGAGTGCGCAGACAAGTGCATGAAGCCTACAACGAAGATTGTATTGTGCCAAGAGTCCAAGCTGGAGGTGGTGGGGTGACCATTTGGGCTGCTTTTCATGCAGGGGGCAAAACTGACCTGGTTGTTCTGAATGGAAACCTGAACCAGTTCAAGTACAGGGCCATTCTGGAAGAAACATTGCTTCCATTTGCTCGTGCAGCCTTTCGAGGAAACCTTTTTCTTCCAAGATGACAATGCACGGCCTCATCGTGCTCGCATGATCCAACATTTTCTTGCTGACCGTGGTGTCGAGCATATGGAGTGGCCTGCCATGTCCCCGGATATGAATCCGATAGAGAACTTGTGGGCAGAATTAACGGGTCAAATCGACAACTTGGACCAGCAGCCGACCTCTGTGCGTGAATTGCAGCAGGCTATTTTCACTGCATGGCAAGCGATTCCTGTCCAAACCTTGGCAAATCTCGTGAACAGCATGCCTCGACGTCTACGTGCTCTCCTGAATGCTCGTGGGGGTTACACAAAGTACTGAACTGTAATTTTACTGTCCGTAATCCCAGTCATAATTTAACTTTTGTTTATGTTGAAAATATTTTTGGCTAATGTGCGAAATAGAGAGATACTTCTGGAAAACGTACAGAGGTTTAACACAGTACTGTCCGTGAATTGAGTTCCATATCAGTTCACATCACTTTCAAGGATCAATTTATTTACTTCAAAATGTCAAATGTGGTTTTTGTTTCTTTTAAAGGTCACATTAACAAAATCTAGAATAATTTCAACATAATTATAATGAACTTTTGGTTCTAAGTCATCTTGAAAAGTAAGTTTGCCCCTGCAGAAAAAATATTCCATATTAAATGCCAAGTCTGTATATACTCATCCCAACTCTCTCTTCCTCATATGTGGTGATTTAAACTGTCACCATGCCAATTGGCTGGGTGTGGGTACCTCTCTCACCAGCCATGACATCTCAGCAAAAGACTTCTGTGACTCATTGGGACTGACACAATCTGTCAATTTCCCGACATGGATCTCAGTCAACGGAGCATCTTCTCTTCTAGACTTGGTTATGACAAACTTCCCTGCAAATGTCTGCTGCTCTTTTTCTGCTCCAATTGGTTCATCTGACCATATGCTTGTTAAAGAAGACATCTCTCTGGCCATTCTCAAAGAGCATCCTCAGCATCGACGAGTCTGGCATTTCACTCAGGCCAACTGGCACGGTCTTCAAGCAGCCATAAATCATCTGGACTGGTCTCCCATCTCTACTGCCTCTGACATCAACTCATTCTGGGAATTCTTCCAAAGTAAACTGCTCTCTCTCTCATGCACAGATTTATCCCATCCCATCTTCAGTTATCATACACTTCCTCCTGTCCATGGTACACGGAATCTTGTGGTGAGGCAGTTGCCCTGAAACAATTTGCCTTCGCCTCCTGGAAGGCAAATCCAACGGAAGGCAAATCCAACGGAAGGCAATCTAATTTCCTTTCACAAAACCCAGAGCAAGTGTGTGTCTACCCTCAGGAGAGCCAGGAAATAATATCTCTCTTCTCTCAAGAATGAACTCTCAAACCTGCCTCCCTCTTCCAAATCCTGGAGGCATCTTGTCAAATCTGTTTCTGGTGTCTGTTCCCCCTCCATCCCCTCCCTTACCTCAAACGGCTACACAGCTGACTCCGCACATGAAAACGCTGAATCCCACTAAACGAAATTGCGTGACTGACTTTATTTTCCGAGTAACCCTGCAAGTTGTACATATTTTATCAACGTACTCACATTCTAATTGTACATACTTTATAGACGTACTCACATTCCAGTAGTTGACTCTGTGTTTGCCTCAAAATCTTGTGCCCCAAACCCGTCTCTCTCTGCACCCACTGTACCCAGTCGTACTCTGCTGCTCCTAGACTCTGTGTCCTTCTCTCCTGACAAGGTGGAGAAGTTTCTGTCAATCCTCGACTCTGATTCTGCTGTCTCAACAATGGATGGCGGTCCTCAATTTCAAACAGGAAATTAGAGCTGTCTCCCTTGACATATCACGTGCCTTCGATACAGTCTGGCACTCCGCTCTGCTCACCAAACTCTCCTCCTATGGTGTCCATGGAAATCTCCACGCATGGCTTGCGGACTTCCTCTCTGGTCGTAGTCAACGTGTGGCCCTGAATGGATTTCTCTCATCTCCCCTTCCTGTTCAGGCTGGAGTTGCCCAAGGCAGTGTTCTGGGCCCTGTGCTTTTTCTGGTCTTCATCAATGATCTCTCCGACTCTCTGGAAAATCCTCTCTATCTCTTTGCTGATGACTCCACTCTCTGCGGCTCCAAACCTCATCCCTCAGATCGGCAGTTTGCAGCCTCCTCACTCTCTGCAGACCTGGACAAAATCACAGACTGGTCAAACAAGTGGAACATGTCTTTCAATCCTGACAAATCTCACACTCTTACTATGTCTCTCCGAAAAGACCATCTGGACAACCCTCCCATATACTTTCTCAACAATCCTCTCCAATAAGTTGTGTCACTCAAGCTCTTGGGTCTCACAATCTGCTATGATCTTTCCTGGGAAAACCACATTTCCAAGCTGGCCTCCAATGCCAGTCACCGACTGGGCATCCTCCATCGTGCGAAGTCCTTCCTTGGCACACGTGAGCTCCTCATCACATACAAGGCTTTCATCCGCAGCTCAATGGAATACTGCTCTTCCCTCTGGGCTGGTGCTCCTGCCTCACACCTAGCTCGACTTCACGCTGTTGAAACCAAAGCATTCAGAATCATTGGAATCTCCCGCGATGAAGCTAACTCCAAGGGCCTCTCACTCACTCACCGTAGGCAGGTTGGTGGTCTTTCTGTCTTTTACCGACTCATCTCTGGCCTATGAAAATCTCAAATGGTATGAAAAACGTTATGGTCCAGACAGATAAACAGACACACACAAATGGTTGCAAAACCCTGTCTCCCGCTGCTGCATGGGGGATGGACTAATGTGTTAGATTAACAGAGAAAATAAGATGATTCTCGGTTGCATAAGTATTCAAACCTTTTGTCGAAGTAACCCTAAGTCACTTCAGTAGCAAATTATTTGTTTTAAAAGAAAAGAAAAGAAAAAAAGAAAGGTTATTATTTGAAAATAAGTGTAATAGGTTTCACCTGCATATAATCAGTGGTTTAACTTAAAAATTAAGCTCCACCACTAATCTAAGGCGTTTTAAAGTGCAACTCACTCGGTCATCCAACAAGACAAACGTGAAGACCAGGGAGCTTTCCAAATACGTCAGACATAAAGTGGTGGAGAAGCAACATTCAGGAGAGGGTTATAAGAAGATTTCAAAGTCACTAGTTATCCCTTTGAGTACAGTGAAATCCATTATTAAGAAGTGGAAGACGTATCATACCACCGAGACGCTACCCAGATCAGGTCGCCCATCCAAACTCAGCAGCCGGGCAAGCAGAAAACTGGTCCAGGATATCACTGTAAATCCAACAATGACTTGCAAGAATCTATGTCCGAGATGGGGTCAGTGTTCATCAATCAACAATATCCCGTTCTCTTCACAAAGCTGGCCTTTATGGATAAGTGGCAAGAAAGGAATCATTACTGAAAAAGACGCATCTAAAAGCTCATACGGAGTTTATGAAAAAGCATCTTAAATGATACTGCTGGTATGTGGAGAAAGGTTTTGTGGTCAAACAAGACAAAAATTGAACTTTTTGGTCTAAATGAAAAGTATTATGTCTGGCACAAACGAAACACTGCACATAACCCAGTCAACACCGTCAAGCTTAGCAAGGTGAAAGACAGGGGAGCCAGCCCAGAGGAGAGAGCAGCATTCCGTCAAATTGTGGATGAAATCCTTGAAGTTGGATAGGAGTTCAGGTGTGCCAAGGAAGGACTTTGCATGACAGAGGATGCCCAGTCAGCATCTCTACTGTCAAGCATGGTGGCAGCAGCATCATGTTATAGGGCGGCTTTTTATCATCAGGGACTGGCAAGCTTGTCAGGATAGAAGGAACAATGGACAGTGCAAAGTACAGGAGAATCCTTGATGGAAACCTGCTTGAGTCAGCCATCAATCTGAAATTGGGTAGGAGATTCACATTTCAGTAGGACAATGATCCAATGTACAAAGCTAAAGCCACACTGGAGTGGCTGAATAAGAAAAATAATGTTCTTGAGAGGCTCAGTCAAAGTCCTGACTTGAACCCAATTAAATATTTATGGCAAGACTTGAAGACTGCAGTCCATTGACGATCTTCATCAAACTCTGCAGAACTAGAGCAATTTTCACGTGAGGAATGGGCAAAGATTTCACCATCTCACTGTGCAAAGCTGGAAGAGACCTAACCAAAAAGACTCATTGCAGTCATTGCTGCAAAAGGTGCTTCCACCAAGTACTGGCATAAGGGGCTGAATACTTTTACAACCAGTGAATTTTGATTTGTACACTTTTTTGCAGGTATTCCTGAAATGTAACCTTCTTCAACTATAACAGTGTTTAGTTTGATCTCTTCAGTTTTGAATATAAAAGTTCATTTGTAAAAATTGTTTCTCCAATTCATAGTTCATCTAAATGTGGCATTATTGGAAGGGGGTGAATACTTTTGCAGGCCACTGTATCTTTAAAGACATAGGACAAGCAAAGAAAGGTATGCTGCTAAGCTTGAAGAAAAAGTACTGACCAGATAAATAATCCCCACAGCTAAAGTGATAAATTAAAAATAGTTTATATTGTTACAGAAAATATTTATAGGGAGCAATAAATGCTTAATATAGTGTAGGTATTTCCATATTGAGTGTTTAGAATAAGGATAAAGTAATTAAATGCCATTTTAGATACGTGTCACTAATTTGTGTAGTTAAAAACGTCGGGCCCACCCAATTGCGTGTCCTTATCCTCATCCCTGCAAGCTCTTATTTTATGTCTTTATCCTCCATTTCTGTTCTAAATGTTCCATTTTAACTTAGTACTAGGCCATTTCAACAAGTTTAGGCCGCAAAAGTTGTCGTCCTCATGACATTTTCGTCATCTTGCATATCCATGGTGACACCAAGCATCAGGGAACCATGACTCAAGGGGGAAAGGAGTCTGCCCCACCCACAGGTTTGGGGTATGGACCAATGGTAGATGAGAGGAGAGAGGCGTAAATTGTAATCAATGACATTGGCGGCCCGTCTATAAAGGCATGAGATTACGAGAATCGACAGTCAGATCCCGGAACAAAAAAGCTGGAAGCTGTTCCCTGGAGGGAGCTACAGAGGAGGAGAAACTAAGCCCCTCCCTGCCAATTCCACCAGGATGTGTCCCTCCCCCCTTCCTGCCTGCAAGGACAACTGTCAGCTGCACCAGGCATTCTCCTGACAGGCAATTTACCTGGTTTGGCCGAATAAATCTGTTGTCCCATGATTACCTCCGCCACCAAAGGTGGATGGAGGTTATGTTTTCACCCCTGTCTGTCTGTTTGTCTGTCCGTTTGTGAACAAAATATCTCAAAAAGTTGTGGACGGATTCGGACGAAATTTGGCAGAGATGTAGCGTATGTGACAAGGACGAAATGATTAGATTTTGGTAAAGATCCGGATCCGGCTAGTATAATTTTTAAATGATTCTTCACCATTGGGAGACCAGGCCAAAAACGATACACAGCAGGATATCTCAAAAAGTTGTCGACGGATGATTTTGATTTTATGAGATTCTGTATTGTGATTTTCTGATCTACTCTGGTATACAAAACGTAAACTGTTCACCTGGCAGAGGTATGCTCTCTACTGAGTGCCGTTCTAGTTTCCTCATTTCTTCTAGCGTGTGGCTGAGGCCTTAAGGCAAAGGTTAAATAAGGATCTGCCACCTGTTGCTTGATCTCTTTGCAGGTGCGCATGTTGGTAATGAGTAACTTGGGGTTAGTTTATTATAAATTGGATCCATTTTGTTATTGCGTATTGCTTGCTTCCTGTACATTCCCGACCCTGTTGTTGTTGAATCAATACAATTTACAAACCTGACTTGGTCGCCTGGTGGATTCTGTTTGTTCTGATGCTCTCAACTGCTAGTTCTATAAATCCTGTTGAAGGTAAATTGGTTATGGCACACCATACTGCCAGAAGCCCGCATCATGTGGTCAAGGTTCGCTCGGCCTCATAAGATCAACCACATAGGCGCTGATCAGAGCGGTACTCGTTTGCTTCAAGGACCTCAATCTGTACGGTACCGTGGTTTTGGACGCAAGGAACTGGCAGGCGGTCTTTGAAACGGGTGACTGTCACAGTCGTTTTGACACGACTCACCGGATTCGATCAAGGCAACCGGAATGGTCTGGCGACTGTAACAATATCAACATTTGAATGAAGAACTGGTCTTGTTCGTGAAGTCTCGGCAAAGGGTTAACGAAGGGTTGACACCCAAAATGTCAGCTTACCTTTCTTCCCATGGCAGTTAGTCCTGTTGATTGTTGATTTCACCTATTGTTTATATCAACAGCATAGGCAACATTTCATACTTGCCTGGTATTGCTTTAGTGTGCCATTGATGAGAAGCGGAGACTGTTTCTCCACTCTCTCAGTGATAGCATGGGCCATGGAGTAGTACGATTGCGAGCCCTTCACCCCAGCCTGGATGTTGTACTCATCATCTACGTCCTGCTTTGCATGACTGAGGGAGAAATTCGATGCAAGTATTATAATAGCCAAAATACCCACAAAAAAAAGAATGGTCATCCACAACATTGCCCACCAAAAGAACAAGGGTCTGGCACGAAAATATTCCGAGCATGCTTATGGAGACAAGGTATGATAATGATACTTTTTCAGTCACTGTTATTGAAGTAATCAGCTTTTGTACTCCACATACTCGATGATATGCTTTGCATCTACTTCAAAGGTGTCTTCAATATCTGAAACCATAATCTTCTCTTTTTTCTGATCCTCATCATCTGCCTGGATCCCTGGCTGATCATCCTCCTCTTCATCCTTCGAAATGTAAGTATATAGGGAGATTAGTTAGCGTTGGTAAAATATTAGTTATGATTAGAATTAATGGAAAGTTGCAAAATTGACAATTTGTTACCAATATCTTTCATGTTCATCTTTCATGAACTATTTAATGCATGTACATTTTAACAAACTGCCTGCGCTTGTGTTGGTGAGGACGACTTTCACAATGATGATTAAGCAGGAAAGATGTGCATAAAAGCTACAAACTGGTGTTATTAAACAAAACAGACTTATTTCAGACAACAGAAAACATACTTCATCATCTTCAGATCCACTGTCCTCACTGTCAGATCTTGGAGCCACCTCATACCTACAAGCAAGGCATTATGTGGGTCATAATGAGTAGAAGTTTTTTTTAAGTACAGCAGAAGCTTGCCTGCAATATTTCCATGACTAATGGAGTAGTACGATTGCAGACAACAGAAAGAACATGTAAAACGAATTGTAAAACATAATAGTTCATATCCAACAATGGCTTTGAAAAATGTACTGTACCTAGTTCCTGAAAGTAAAAATGTAAATAATACGAGAACGGCACTTGGAAGAGCACATACCTCCACCAGGATGAACAATTTATCTTTTCTAGCCCACTGATAGGCCAGATCTTAACCAAAATCTAATTAATCGGCTTGTTCTTATCAACTACCCAACTTATCCACAAAATTCTGATAATAACCTGTCCACATTTTGAAATATGCTACCAGCGAGGTACCCGTGGCTACACATGAGTGGGAGCCCAAAAATATTGAAAAAAAGACGTTTTGAGAAATTTTATGAAAACTCTCACCCACTTTAGGATACATGCAAGGACCCTAAAAAGGTGCAGAGAATTTGGTGAGGCTGGATCCAAAACTGTAGGAGTAGCACTGTGTAAAATCAATGTACCCTTAATGGTGATAATGAGGACGATAGCAATGACGATGGTGATGGTGTTGGCTGGGGATGGGGGATTGGCTCTTATATGCCATAATGAAGGAAATGGGTTATTCCAGAAAAATATCAAAAAGTCTCAAGTGAACGTAGTGTGATGTTGGTGGGAAAGTCTACACACGGATATAGACAATGCGGAAACAGCGAATGCCGAAACCCCTATTGTATCTACACACGGACATTTCAGTTCACTGCAAAAGTCATTGATAGACTGTATTCCTCGTCTTTTTCCATCTTTGGGAGAAAGATCGGAATCCTATGGGTGAAAACGCAAAATCACAATTGTATCGAGATGCTACCGAACCACAAACGTTTCCACATTCAGTAAATGGTGAAACTGTGAATGCCGAACTCATAAACGTGTTTACATGTAGAGAGAGAGAGAGAGAGAGAGAGAGAGAGAGAGAGAGAGAGAGAGAGAGAGAGAGAGAGAGACAGAGACAGAGAGAGAGAGAGAGAGAGAGAGAGAGAGAAGCTTCATACGGGTTCGAAATCAAAATCATAATTGTATTGAGAGATTTATGAAACTTCCCACCCACCTTAGGACAACCGCTGGGACCACAAAAGGTTCCAGAGAAAGTTTGGCGGAGCTGACCCCAAAACTGAGGGAGTAGTTTGGGGGTGGAAGGATGGCCAGGCAGGCAGTCCTGCTTTATTATATAGATATATCATTTTTGGCTCCATCTCTCAATGGGGAAGAATGACAAAGTTTTTTTTAAATTCTCATATCCGTATCTTGATCTTCACCAAAATCGAATCAGGATGAGGGGTAGGAGAGAATGCATGGGGTGGTTCAGATGGACACAGTAGCAAACTATCAAAAAGGAAAAACTGGATATTTGGGGTGTGTGGGGTGGAAGTGGCTAAGTGGGGATAGAAAATATCATGGTTTTGGATGGGAGATGATTTGAAATGGTGGTGAGCAGCTGTTTTGAAGATCTGGAGGAAAGAATGGGATTGAAGAGAATGTCGAAGTTGGTTCCAAAGGTGGGAAAACTAGGAACAAATGAGTGGAGGCGAGCAGTTTTTCTAGATTTTTGGAGTTTCACTCAAAGGTGGTTGCTGGTAGACCATGTATCAAAGTGATAGGTCCGTAGACTCAGCTTCATCGTGGGAGATTCCAATGATCTTGAAGGCCTTGGTTTCCATGGCGTCAAGATTAGCAAGGTGGAAGACAGGGGAGCCAGCCCAGAGGAGAGAGCAGTATTCGGTCAAGCTGCGGATGAAAACCTTATAGTTGGATAGGAGTTCAGGTGTGCCAAGGAAGGACTTTGCATGGCGGAGGATGCCCAGTCAGCAGCTGGCTTTGGAGGCCAGATTGGAAATGTAATTTGCCCAAGAAAGATCATGGCTGATAATGAGATCAAGGAGTTTGAGTGACTGAACTTCTTCAAGAGGATTGGTAAGAAAGTAGGCAGGATGGTTTGCCAGATGGTCCTTTTGGAGAGAGTGTGTAGGATTTGTCAGGATTGAAAGACATATTCCAAGAACTTCACCAGCTTGTGATTTTGTCAAGGTCTAAAGAGAGGGAAGAAGGTGCAGCCTGTCTACCTGAAGGATGGGTGATGTCACAGCAAAGGGTGGAGTCATCAGCAAAGAGATGAAGAGGATTTTCCAAAGAGTCAGAGAGATTGTTGATGAACATTAGGAATAAGACTGGGCCCAGAACACTACCTTGGGAGAGAGTAGAAGCAACCTGTCGAGTGTAGAGTGACCTGGTCTGAATCTGAATTGATGAACTGAGATGATGTTGTTGGAGAAAAGGAAGGGTTTCATGTTAACTGCGATGATATATTCCATGGCCTTGCTGATGAATGAAAGTAAGATAACACATCTGTAGCAAAGGAGATCAGTGTTTGCATCTTTTTAATGGAATTGAGTGGTATTGGCTGAATTCTAAGCAGATGGAAGATGACCTATGGCAAATTATAGGGTGAAAATGGCAGAGAAAGGAAGTGCAAGAGCAACAGAGCAGTTTTGTTAGGACACCTGAGCTGATGCCATGCGGTCCAGTTGGAGAATCAGAGTGGAGGGTTGCCAGAAACTTCACCTTCCTAGGTACGGAAGACACAGCATCCAGGAGCAGTTGAGTGTGACTGGGGAGGGTGAGCACTGAGAGTGAAGGGTTGGGACAAGATTTGGAACCAAACACAGAATTGAGGCATTTGGCCTTCTCACACGTAGAGTCGGCTGTGGTGCCATTTCAAGAGAGGGAAAGGGTGGAGGGGAAGCATACTCCGGAGACAGACTTGAGAAGGCACTACCAGGTTTTAGAGGATGGAGACAAGATTGAAAGCTCATTCTTGATATTGGACAGATGTTGTTTCCTGGCTCTCCAAAGGGTAGACACACTTGTTGCGAGCTTTGTGGAATGATTTGAGGTTGCCTTGGGTCGGATTTTCCTTCCAGGAGGAGAATGCTAGTTGTTTCAAGGCAACTGCCTCACCGCATGACTCAGTGTACCTTGGGTGGGAGGATGGCATGATGATTGAGGAGGAGATTGAATGAATTGGTGCAGAAGAAGAGCAGGTTTCTGTGGAAGAATTCCCAGGCTGAGTTAATATCAATTGGTCGATAGATATAGGAGACCAGTGCTGAAGTGCAATGGCTGCATGTAGTCCCTCCCAGTTTACCTGGGTGAACTGCCAGACATGCCAGTGCTGAGGCTGTTCTCTGAGAATGGCTAGAGAAATGTTGATCTTCACAAGCACATGATCAGATGAACTAATTGGAGCAGAGGAAGAGCATGAGACATTGGTGCATGAGCATGAGACAAGTTGGTCATAAATCCAGAAGGAAGGGTTTGCCGTTGACAGAAATCTGGGTGGGAATGTTTACAGATTGAGTTAGTCCCATAGAGTCACTGACGTTTTTGGCTTAAATGCCATTGTTGGTGAGAGAGGTACCAACACCCAGCCAAGTTTCAAGGTGACAATTGAAGTCACCACATATGAGAAGAGAGCTGGGATGAGTGGTTAAAAGTTGGTCCATGTCGTCTGAGAGATGTAGATGGAGTCTTCACTGTTTGGGGGATGGTACAACACACAGACAAACATGAAGTGGGGGCAGGTGGGATGTCACAGCCAGAGGTAATCCTGAGGTTTGGGAGGTATTGGAGTAGTACACGGAGAGTGAGAAATGGAGTTCTTAATGTACAGTGTGACTTCACAGCCAGGATGGGGTTTAGGTCGATCAAACCGTATGAGACAATAGCCAGGGAAAGACACTAAGGAGTCAGCGGACATCCTGTGCGAGGAAGGATTCTGTTAAACAAATGATGTCTGCTTTATTGGCAGCGGCCTCTGGTTAGAACAACCACTCTCACAGACAGAGAGCAGACGCTTGAATAAAAATATGTTGTGTATACAAAAACAAAAAAATACTCTTGCTGACCCCATCCATCTCCCCACCCTTCCTGTCCATCATATGCTCATGTGTTATGTCTTTGTCTCCTTATTCCCCTTTGGCCATCTGTTAGGTTGTGTATCTCCTGCTCTATTTTTTAAACTCTTACATTAGCCTAGATTTCTGCATACAAATAAATAGATAGATAGATAGATACCGCTCTTCCAGCTTATAACCACAATAAACTAATTCCACTTAATAATTGGCTAGGGTTGAGTTTACCATTCACCACTGTCACATGTACCCAAATGGCATTGCTGAACTGGCTCTGATATTAGGCTACAGTCATTAATAGTTATTTATCCAAAGCATTACTACTTTGTTAATATGGAGAATAACACAAAGTCTCAGTTTAGGTCATGGAATGACTGGGGTGAAAATACAGGAGCAGCGATGTAGTCTAAACTAGTATGAGCAGCGATGTAATCGAAACTAGTATGAGCAGCGATGTAGTCTAAACTAGTATGAGCAGCGATGTAGTCTAAACTAGTATGAGCAGCGATGTAGTCTAAACTAGTATGAGCAGCGATGTAATCCAAAATTAAGTCTGATTCATGAGGTTTTAAGTAATTGTCTGGGTTCTTATGTCCCACATCCATCCATGCGACAGTTCTCATTTTGCTTATACTAACCAGAACAGCGATCCTTACCCTTGGTTCATTTCCAGCCAGGCATCAAGTTGACTTGCTTTTGGTGCTTCTGTGCCAGTCAGCGTCTGGCCTGTCTCAGAATGAATGACTTTCACAGGTAGGTCACTCATCTGGCTGCTCTCATCCAGAGGCTTTGGACAGAGGAACCAAATTTTTTTTTTAAATAGATCAAAATAAACATAAAAATGCAAAAGTTGAATTTTAAAGAATTTTTAGGATTGTTTTGTCAGGATGTCTTACCTCTCCATCTGGTCCCAAAGCTTGTCCAATTCCTTCACCGTTCTCTTCCTGCTTCTAAAGTAAAAGTTTGTATACTGAGATTACCTAGATCTATTATGTCCAAAAACGATCAGAAAAACAAGTTTCAGTATTTGAGTAATAACCTCAAATATATTGTTACGTGGGTGGGGGTAGGTAATGAAATACCTTAGTCGAGATAGAATTGTATCGATTACCATGCTCTGAATGTCGTGTAAGAACATCTTGATGTAAATAAGTCAGCTCCGTGTGTTCGAATTAAGTGTGACGTGTGGCCATATGGAGGGTGGCTCTTGTGCTATGTAGCTTAGGGAGTAAGAATAATCCCCCTGTCCGTCCTACCTCTTGTGACCTTTGTGGTTATAATAAATTGCCTGCGATAAGACAAGGGCTGTCAGGAAACTAACTTAGGCACATTACAACACCGACAAGCCTGACAGAAACCCATCACATTTGCCGATCGGCAAGGGAACCCCGCCCCCGAATGTTCTCGATGGCGTCAAGAAAGGCCGTGAGGCCCCGCCCCGAAAGGAACGATTGGTCATGGCCATGGACTGAAGTGGTGGGGCGAGGGGATTGGTTAGAGTGTGACGTCATCATGGAACATTCGAGCACTGGAACAGCGCTATAGATCTTATCTCACCTTTCATTTTTATTGCCTGCATTATTTTCATTAAACCTTTATTTGTTGAATTTTCAATTTCTTGTGTCTTGAATGTTTATTTGTTCGTGGTTTCGGAAAGCCCTCGCCACGTCCGTCCGTTCAAATATGACCAGGGACCTCCGTTTCCCTCGCGAGATAACACCACCATATTTTCGGCTCATACGCCTCGGAGTTAAAGCTCGGTCGGCCATCCGTCACCCAGAAGTCTTAACCCCAAGGACGCGACAATATGTATACTTGGTCCTCGGTTAACGTCGTGGTTACGTTCTGGAAAACATGACGTTAAGTGTAACGACGTTATATGAATTAATTTATCTCATAAGAATGAATGTATATGGGGGAGGGAGGTTAGGATCTTCACCCACATGAAATGCATCACATTTAAGATCCAGAGGGTTCTCCCCCTTGGTGTGAGGTGAAGGCCTCTGCAGGCTGTTGTGATGACCGTTTTCCTCCCTCCCGAAAAAAGAATCAATGGTTGACTACTTGCTGCTCTGCCTCTTCTCTTCTTTATGAACTAAAATATAAGACCTGTCACTTCGGTGATGGGAATATCAATCTTGTAGAAAGAGATTGATTTAGATAAGCACACGAGAGGAATTTTTGAGGTCATGTGTGTCTTCCCCTCCCCCTCTGTGAAGCACCATGTCGAATCAGTCTGCCACCCCTCACGTATGGAGAATACAATGCAGAAGGGGAAGAGGGAAATTCTACCATTCTTGCTTATGCAATAAATAGATTGTATAGTGTTTTGACTGACAGGTTTTAAGATAAAATAAATAAAAATAAACTTTCACCCTTTAAAAATTGTGTGAAATGTTGAAATATCAGCTGCTTTTTTGTTCGTATCCTTTTCTTACCCGTATTGCAAGTTTCTCACCTGTATTGAGCGACCTGCTTTGTGATACTTTAAAAGGCGGTGCATAATCGGAAAAGCTGTTTGATAGGGTGATATATTACTGTATATATAAAAAGTAGTGAATATAGCCAGCGTTTTCTGAATGTAATCGAGATGTGAAATGTGATTAAATGTGGAGGAAGAGTTTTTGTTTTAATGTGAATACGTATGGTGGTGGCAACAGAAGCTGAGAAAGTTGTATTGGTAGGTTCCGGTTTGGATTTGAGGAGATTGGAAATCATCGTGGGAAGAGGGATATGTGGTTGTGTTTACTTCCTGAGAGTGGTTTCATTTAAATCCGTTAATAAAAAAAAGATTCCTGGGAGAGACCGACCTCCGTGTGGGGATAACCAGCATCGCAAGTTGGTGTTTGCAGTTTCGCCACGTGTGCACATGACTTTCCATGACATTTCTACAACCGACGACGTAATAGCGAGTTGTAGGTAAACAATCACGTCGTTCTGTGAAGCCATGGTATCGAATTAGTATAGACGTTATAACGAAACAACGGTAACCGGAACGACGTTAAGTTGGGACACCCTGGACACTGTCAAAAAGTGAAAAATAAATCTACAGAAAATGAAAATGTTTTCTGTAATATGTGATGATTATAAGTCAATGAATGGCAAAGGAGAAAAGCAACAACGATAAAGTGTCATAAACAGAACAACCTTTTTCTTTTTCTTCTTCTTTTTCTTCTTCTCTTTGAAGGCCTGATGGATCTTATGCTGTCGCACAAGCTCCGTGAGGTTTCCAATGTACTCATCTGTCTGTTGTAGCAAGTACGCCAAGCGCTTATCCTTCTTCTGGTCAATGAGTTTCCGGTAACCCTCTTCATCCTCTGCCTGTCACAAACAGCATGGTGGTAAAGGTGAAGTGAAGGGTGTGAATAAACAATTGAAAGTAAATGTTGGGGTTAAGATGGTGTATAGGTTAAGCAGGGCCATGAAATAAGACCACTAATATAGATACAATTACAAACATGCCATTGAGCATTTAACAGAAATAAAGTAATAAAATGAATATAATCAAATTATTCTTGTATGTCTAATTATCAAAACCCGACAAAACCCAAGCTCAATCGGAATTTTCAATAAAACCATGAAACATAAGGATAAAGAAAACTGACCATGAGACGGCGCATGCGCTCCTTCTCAATGCGTTCATTCTCCTTCTTCTGCTCACGCTCTGTGTTGGCATGGTAAGTGGCAACGGCACGCGTCACCTTCTGCACCTTGGCTGCCACTGCTCGGTGGAATTCCTTGAAGTCCTTGGCATGTTGCAGTATACTGTTGAGGTATTCCTGGCAGGGGAAGTTTTGAGAACAGGGATGAAGGAAGTGAGAAGTGCAGTTTATGAATCGATAATGCAAGACGTCACAAGAGTTGGAAAATGTCCACAGGCCTTGACAAATTAGGCTAACAAATAATGACAAAGTACCAATTGCAGAGGAATTTCACGTAATCAATGTGATCAGGTACAGAATGGTGTGAGCCTCAACAGATTTTTTTTTTGTTTGTTTTTGTATACAAGATCTAGGCTCGTTTAAGAGCGAGCACATCAAACACATATTAGCACATCAAACACAAAAAACATAAACGGACACATAAAACAATAAAGGGAGGGGGAGACAAGATGGAGAGAGAGAGGGAAGCACACAAGCACAACAGTAGAGAACAGGGACATCGGGAGATCTGTTCGAAGGGAGAGGGCTGGGGGAAGGGGGTAGGGGAGGGGGAGGGAAGGGGTACACAGTTCAAAAAAAATTGACACTACAAGGAATTTCAGGAATGAAGTCGGGGATTGAAAGATGTGGATTTGGGGTGTATTAACAGGAGTAGAAAAGATCAAGGTGTTGGATGGGGATCAAGATTAAAATCAAAACCAAGAGATGCCTTAAAGCTTGCTCAAGAGTCGTTTCCCATTTTCTGGCATCCTTAAATAAGTGTCAGCAAGTGCTTCAAACATTCCTTTGAAGTTCTGAATAAAATGGTACATATTCCATTGATTATTGCAAAAAGGACAAATATTTTGTTGTGAGGGGAGAGGACTGCACAAATGACCTTTCTCCTACAGCATCAAGAGCGATGTATATACAAACACATCAACTTGGTGATCTTGTACAAATATCGCTAGTGGGATAAGGAGACGAGGCAACTTTAGTGTACTTTTGCATCAATTATAAGGATATTAGTCAATGTATAATCAACATAGTATGCAGATTTCAAACCTAGGAGTCCATAATCATGAGATTATGTACTCATGTGGGAACACCAAACAGGCTAACCCTGTCAAAGGCATGAACCCAATAATAACAGTATGTGACACCGTATGCCCTTTCATTTCTGATAATGTTACTGGAACAATAGACAATAACCAGAATCCTGTAATAATTTATTACGATTCAAACAAAAGATGATCACATTATCTGGACTTTTTCAACCAAACACCATTTACCAACAAACGAGGCATTCACCATAATTTCTCACATCGTCACCACTGCATCGCATTTTATAAAATACAACTTCTCAAGACAACACAGTATCTCATCACAGATCATGTGACCTCTTATGATGGCAACATGTATGCATGCACCTGTCCACTTCCACCAACCTGATGCTTCTGCTTACGCTTCCTCTCCTGCTCAATCTTCTGTTGTTTTTCTAACTTCTCTGTAATGCGAGCTTCCCGCAACGTCTGCCTCTTGCTGCGCTTATAAGCTTTCGCATTTAGTGCTGTTTCCAAAGTTGTGTCTCGCCGCATGCAAGCCACCACTTCCTGCCGAAGCTAAGAAAGAACAGGCAGGGGCAAGGAACAACATGAACACATTTTTGTACACATACAAGATTTTTATGCCTCTGCCCGCGAAGGTGGCCGGAGGCATTATGTTTTCGGGTTGTCCGTCAGTCCTTCCGTCCGTCCGGGCTAAACCTTGTTTTTCTCAGCAACCACATGTCCGATTGAGACGAAACTTTCAGGGTAGGAGTGACACCGATGCAGAATGTTTTTATCATAATTGTGATGTCATAGGTCACATGGTATGGCAGCCATCTTGGAATAAACGCAAATAATGAAAAAAAAATTCTCGGAAACCGCTGAATGGAAAAATTTCAAACTTGGCACATTTTCAAGTCCTCCCAATGGGGAACAAAAGCATGACAATGATGACATCATAGGTGAAGTGGTATACCAGCAAAAAATGTTTTAATCGAATTCCTTATCCTAAAAATCTGAAATTGCATGCACATGATCTATGACCCATTTGGATTGAAACATTAAATTTATGAGATCATAGGTCACATGGTTTGGCAGCCGTATTGGATTTAACCTAAAACCTTAAAAAAACAACTTCTCCCAAACCACCAAATCGATTGACTCGAAACTTTACGTGTGTCATTGATAAGCATGTCGATTAAAAGATGATCACAATAACATCATTGGTCACATGGTGTGGCAGCCATATTGGCATGAAGGAAAATATTAAATAATTATATCTCTGAAACCGATTACCCTATTTATGTGAAATTTTACAAACTAGGGCATGCCCGTACTATATATATATCTAAAATTATACCCCCCCCCCTCTATTTACATGAAATGGTTTGGTCCATTCGCAAAGCCAAAGCGGACGGCTTGCGAGTACGGTGACAATCCCCCCCCTCTATTTACATGAAATGGTTTGGTCCAAAGCGAACGGCTTGCGAGTACGGTGACAATCCCCCCCCCTCTATTTACATGAAATGGTTTGGTCCAAAGCGAACGGCTTGCGAGTACGGTGACAATCCCCCCCCCTCTATTTACATGAAATGGTTTGGTCCAAAGCGAACGGCTTGCGGAGTTTGGTAAAGAAATCGCCATAGCTCGGTAACTACTTGTCCGATTAATTTAAAACCTTGAAAAGGCACATCCTCGGGTCCCCAGCAATATACCTGGCAAGTTTCAAGTATATCGGACCGGTAGTTGTCGAGAAACAGCGGTCGCATACACACACACAGACACACACACAGACACACAGAGATTACTGGAATTATAGAGAGATGTACATTTTCAGAACCATTGTTGGTTCTGATCTAATATCATCTAACACCATTGTTGCATATCGTTTGAAAATGATGACATCGTAGGTCATGTGGTTTGGCAGCCATCTTGGATAGAAAAACGAACGTTATCCGATCAACACAAAACTTCACAAACTTGATCCCCCACCCATACATATGCAGAGTGTACATTTTAAAGGTCATATGTCACGTGGTGTGGCAGCCATATTAGCTTGAAAGTCGATTTTTTTTTTTTTATCCCTTCTCTGAAACTGCTTCACCGATTGATGTGAAAACCTGTCATGACTTGTGAAAATGTGATACTTGAAAACAGCTGAAGGGATTTAAATCAAACTTGTTTATTTTCAGGACAGAGAACAAGGGCATGTACCCGTTTGATGGACTATGCGGAGGCATATTCGCGACACAGTCGCATTGTTCTAGTTGTTTATCATGTAATTATTGGGCTTTTTTCAGGTAATATATATACACAACTTACTCAAAAGGCACTGCTCCACTCAAAATGCAGTGGGCCATCAAAATCACCATCATCATGGTAAACAGGTGTAAAATAAATAAAACTAAATTTTTATCCTTATTATATATTTTTCAAATCTAACATGTTTATTGCACTTGTTATATAGTACTAGGGCATGCCCGTACTATATATATATCTAAAATTATATCCCCCCCCCTCTATTTACATGAAATGGTTTGGTCCAAAGCGAACGGCTTGCGAGTACGGTGACAATCCCCCCCCTCTATTTACATGAAATGGTTTGGTCCAAAGCGAACGGCTTGCGGAGTTTGGTAAAGAAATCGCCATAGCATGCACAAACGCGCAGGAAAGCGAAAGAATCGCAAATTAGTTTTAATTAGTTTTAAAACATAGTTGAACGCCAACATAGTTTGCCAACGTGAAATAAATGAATACGCTCTCAAATGTGCCGTCCGAGGCAGAGTCTGTTCGGCACGTTCGGCACACGTGATAGCTCGCTGCTCTCTGATTGGTTGAATCGTTTTTTGGACATAGCTCGATAACTACTTGTCCGATTAATATGAAACCTTGAAAAGGCACATCCTCGGGTCCCCAGCAATATACCTGGCAAGTTTCAAGTATATCGGACCCGTGGTTGTCGAGAAACAGCGGTCACAGACATACAAACATACAAACATACACACAGAGATTACTGGAATTATAGATAGATGTATGTATGTATGTATGTTTATTCTTGTCAACCAATTAACCTTTGTTGACGTTCTAACACATTTCTTTCAGATGTTGTTTAGTGTAGAGTAAGTTGTAGGCTAAGTTAGGGGTGTTGGCTTGTCAGCCATGAACCTAACCCCCTTTTCCCATCGGCCCTTCGCTTCACCATCCATGGATTCACCTTCCATGGCACTTTCTAGGAACGTAACACCCCGTGAATGGTGAAGTTTTACTATACTTCAAAAAAACTGGACTGAGCAATGAAACACTACTTATAAAAAGGTAATGCTGCCAACAACCGATCAACTGAATTTGTAGACTGTCATCAAGAATCTCCCGTGGCTTGTGCTGCTAGCCCATCAGTATTGTGAAGTGAAACTTATTGAACGGCAACAAACCTATCTGTCATAGCCACATCATTCAAGAAGCTTCTGACCAAGCATTCCGGATACAAGTGTCTTCTTACATTCGTTCCAATACATACCTAGAGCTCTTGTATATAGCACTATTTGGGCTGTAACATATCATGTAGAGAAAAGCTTGCCTTGTTTGGGATCATTCAGCCATTGACATTTAACAAGAAATCTTAGGCAAGAAGCTTCAAAACTAAATGCAATAAATGTAACATTTCATTCTCTATCGAAGAAAGAAAACAAAGAACAATGAACGAAAGGCCAAGACAACATCGTCTGCATATGAAAGCACATTCGATACATTCATTGTGATAACACGGTAATATTGGTTGAAATTTACGAAAGTTGGAAATTGCTGAAATGACATTACCTGTCGCTGGAAGTTCAACAATTGCAGAGCCTTGAGCTCAATGGTTGCTTTGGTTCGCAGGTCTCCAGGAAGTGAACCTGGCAAACCTTCCAGCTCCTGAATGCGATGCACGATACGTGCTTGCAGTCTACAAATAAGCGAAAAGATAAGGGTGATTGTTGAATAGCACAAGCTGTAGGTAGCTATTTTCGCTCGTAGAAATGGAAAGTTTTCAACTAGACATTCAAAGATGAGAAAATGTGAGCCACTTCAGCACCATACACTCACCGGTACTCCCTTTCCTGCAACACTTCTACAGGGTCCAAGCCTTGTGGCTTTCCAACAGGAGCGATCTTACTTTCCCGAAGCTGTAACGGAATACTGGGGACGGCCTGTCCATGTCCACCCGCCTGTCCAGGTCCAACAGGCCCTGTTTGCACTCCAGGTCCTTGCCCACCGCCAGGTAACTGTTGATTCCCCATGACTGGGCCTGAAAGAGGTGTGGCTTGCCCTGCCTGAGGCATGGAGGCTGGGCCTGGCACCGAATTAGGAACTGGTATAGGTGGCGCAGAAGACTGCGGTACTGGGGATGGGCGACCAGCAGTTGGGTGTCGCTGTGGAGCACTGCTGGACACTACAGAGCTGAGTGAAGGACCTAAAGCATAGAAGGTAGTCAAATGTAAAGACCACAGCTCAAGCAAACAAATCCTGCATGTATATTGTGTACCATTTTTATAGATCTGATACACCATCCTTACCTTCTGGCCATGGCTTTGCTCCCACTGCTCCTATATGACCTTGCATTCCTCCTCCTATACTAGGCATTACCATCCCTACAATGGAGACAATTTTGGCACAGGAGCATTAGCCACAAGGGGAAGTACGAGTTTAGAAAGGGGGGGATATTAGCAATTTAAGGCATTAGCCTTAAAGGAGGGGATGAGTTTAGTAATGTTTTTTTTTTTTTTTTAAACATATTAGATACACAGGTACCACCCTCCCCTCCCCCCCCCCCCTCCCCCTTACCCCGAACCACACACACACACAGAAGTGATTGCAAAACCTCGTCACAACTCTATCAAATTCCTGATTGACTAAATAAACATAAGGATACATTTGCAAAAGCTAGCAAGCGCAACATGGTCCGAGTGGTATCAACATGTACACCTGCAGTAATTCACTCCAGGTGAGTTTGTATTTAACATGATTGTTCCCGTTCTCCTCACAATTCTCATTTCAGTCCTTTCACCACAGCTCGCACAACCATGCTTTTATTTCTCAGTTCATCCTCTGATGTTGATCTGTTCAGCAAACTCCGAGCTGTCTTCTCTTGCATTTGGCATACATATGAAGGTGAACGTTGAAGAGGTTTTCCACCATTTTGGTCTCACGTCATGGCATGTAGGAAGAACGCCATCCTTTATGAGAGTATCTGCCTGCTTCACAAGTCGTGTGTTCAGGTTTGTGCCAATTTGATGGGTTTATCGGCACATACAGATGACCTTACACTTTGGATCACGACTTCTATTAAATTCATTGCAGAAGAGATTGCCCATTATAAGATTGTACTGTCTGAGGATGTCACGTGGTACAACTCCTGATTCTACTTGGAATGAATGTAATCGTTAATTTCAGCACAAAATTAGCGAACTGTGTGGTCGGCAAAAAATGTCAAAACAAGTAAGTAAATACCATACTTTAAATGGTAATTAATCCGCTATGAGAGAAAGATAATCTTTTACATATTGTGGCGTACAAGAAAGCCCACTGGCGTGGTGACATCATTCCGCGCACCAAGTGGGCGGCGGCCACGCCCGAGGGGTAGGCGTGGCCTCAGGTTATACACCGGGCGCGCAGCCTGGAGCGCGCCAGTGCTACAGTGACCTCTTTGGAATAAAGAACTATAAATTTACCGCGTTGTCCGCTTCCTCCTTGGTAGCAAGTCGCGCGCATAGCACCGCGTGCTTCATTGGTGACCTCCGACATTCGAGTCAGCCGTCGCTGACTACCCGAAACTGCCACAACAATGGCTACCAACACGGTCTGCATCAAGCTCCCCGAATTCTGGGAGTCACAAGCCGAAGTTTGGTTCCTGCAGGCGGAAGCCCAGTTCCGACTTCGAGGCATCACGGTGGACGAGACCATGTACTGCCACGTGGTCGCCGCCCTCGGGCCCGGCACGGCCACCCGCGTCGTATCGGTCCTAAGGGATCCACCTGCCGACGGCAAGTACGAGGCGGTCAAGCGTCTCCTCCTCGCCACGTTCGGCCTTACGGTGGACGCACGGGCCGATCGCCTCTTGGACCTCCCCGAGATCGGGGACACGCGACCGTCGGTCCGTATGGACCATATGCTGGCGCACATGGGCGACGAAACCCCGAACGCTCTATTCGGGCGCTGTTTCGACGCCAGCTGCCAGCACGAGTCCGCCTCGCTTTGGCTGGTTCCGCGTTAACGGAACCCCGTGCGCTCGCTGCTGAGGCCGACAAATACTACGCGGCTTTGGACGCGCAGGCGAGTCTTTACGCGGTTGCCGCTCTCGAGGCTCCCGAGGCTTTCCCCGATGCACCGCACCTCGTGTCCGCCGTCACGCCCCACCCACCACCACCGCCGCGAAGAAAACCACGGCCTCCGACGCCGCAGCTGCCCGCCTGGTGTTTCTTCCACGCCAAGTTCGGCCACGAGGCTCGGCAGTGTCGCCCGCCGTGCTCATTCGGCAGGTCGGGAAACGGGCGAGCCGGCGCTCGGTGGCAACGGTGAGCGTCGGCAATTCAAACAGCCTTTTGTACATAACGGACACCTTGTCCGGGCGCCGTTACCTGTGCGATACGGGAGCGCAGGTGAGTGTCGTTCCTGCCGGTACGTCCGACAAGCACACCGCGGGCCGAGGTGCCACGCTGCTTGCGGCCAATGGTATGTCTATACGCACGTACGGAAAACGCTGTCTCTCCCTGCGGTTCGGAGGTCAGGTTTTCCGTTGGTCGTTCGTTACGGCCGACGTGCCTATGGCACTGCTCGGCGCGGACTTCTTATGTGCTAATGGATTACTGGTCGATGTAAAGCGCAGAAGGCTTGTCCAGGCTGAGACGTTCAGCTCGCTCGCGTGTGCGCTGCCCGCCTTGTTGAGCAGCTCACAGAGTGGCTCACCGAGCGGCTTGCTGAGCGGTTCCGTTCCGGCCAGGTTCATCTGTACGCTGCCGGCAGCGGACGAATTCGCCCGCCTCCTCGCGGGTTTCCCGGCCCTCACGCGGCCCACCTTCTCGGTGGGGACCGTCAAGCACGGGGTGGAACATCACATCCCCACCGCCAGGCCACCGGTCTACGCCCGGGCACGCCGCCTCGAGCCGACGAAGCTCGCCGTAGCTAAAGCGGAGTTTGCTACGCTGGAGCGGCTCGGCATCGTGCGGCGCTCCGAGAGCGCGTGGGCGTCCCCGCTCCACATCGTGCCAAAGCCCGGCGGGGGATGGCGACCGTGCGGGGACTACCGGCGCCTCAACGACGCCACCACCCCAGACCGCTACCCTGTCCCCCACATCCAGGACCTCTCCGCCCGGTTGGCGGGGATGATCCTTCTTTTCAAAGGTGGACCTCGTACGCGGCTACCATCAGGTCCCTGTCAGGCCGGAGGACATCCCGAAGACGGCTGTCATCACGCCGTTCGGGCTTTTCGAATTTCTTCGGATGCCCTTCGGTTTGAAAAATGCGGCTCAGGCGTTCCAGCGCCTCATGGACAGCGTCTTGCGCGGCTTGGATTTTTTGTACGTCTACCTGGACGACATCCTCGTCGCCAGCGCGTCCCGCGAAGAGCACCTTCGTCACCTCCGCACGCTCTTCGAACGTCTGGGCCAGCACGGCCTGATCGTGAACCCCGCCAAGTGCCGGTTCGGTGTCGCTGAAATCGACTTTTTGGGGCACCGCGTCACCAGGCACGGGGCCGTCCCCCTACCGGCCAAGGTGGAGGCGGTGAAGGGGTTTCCGCGCCCCCGCACGATCAAGGGGCTCCAGGAGTTCCTGGGCATGGTAAACTTTTACCATCGGTTCCTGCCCCGCATCGCCCAGCTCCTGCGCCCCTTACACGAGGCCCTTCGAGGGAAGCCGGGCAAAGGTGACGTTACCTGGACCGAGCAGATGGACGCGGCGTTCTCGGGCGCTAAGCTCGCCTTGGCCAACGCCACCATGCTCGCGCACCCAGCGCCCGATGCACCGATCGCCCTCACCACCGACGCCTCGGACTATGCGGTGGGCGCGGTGCACGAGCAATGGGTGCGTGGTGCTTGGCAACTGCTGGCGTTCTTCAGCCGGCAGCTTCGCCCGCCCGAACGCCGTTACAGTACCTTCGACCGCGAGTTGCTTGGGCTTCACCTGGCGGTCAGGCACTTCCGCCATCTGCTCGAGGGCCGTGCGTTCATGACCTTCGTCGACCACAAGCCGCTGGTTTTCGCGATGGGCAAGGTCGCCGAGCCGTGGTCGGCCCGGCAACAGCGTCACCTCGCGGCCGTGTCCGAGTACACGACGGACATCCGACACGTCGCGGGAAAGGACAACCCAGTGGCCGACTGCCTTTCCCGGGCCGTCGCCCACGCAGTCCACCTTGGCATCGACTATGCCCGGATGGCGGCGGACCAGGCCGCCGACCCCGGGGTCCAAGCCCTGCGGACCGCTGTCACGGGCCTCCACGTCACCGAGGTGCCCTTCGACGGCGCGGGCACGGCCCTCGTTTGTGACGACTCCCTCGGGCGGCCTCGCCCCATCGTGCCCGCAGGCTGGCAGCGCCAGGTTTTTGACGCCATCCATGGCCTGTCCCACCCGGGCACGAAGGCCTCCCAGAGGTTGGTCGCCGACAAGTTTGTCTGGCATGGCCTCCGGAAGGCCGTCCGCGGCTGGACCAGGACGTGCCTCGCGTGCCAGCGCGCGAAGGTGCACCGGCACACCCAGGCCCCCTTGGCCCCGTTTACGGTGCCGGAACGTCGGTTCGACCACGTGCACGTGGACCTAGTGGGACCTCAGCCCCCCTCGCGGGGTTTCACCCATGTCCTTACCATGGTGGACCGCACCACCCGGTGGCCGGAGGCCGTGCCTTTGGCGGCGACGACGGCGGCAGACGTCGCGCAGGCGTTCAT
Organism: Myxine glutinosa; assembly: GCF_964187855.1. Classification (NCBI taxonomy): domain Eukaryota; kingdom Metazoa; phylum Chordata; class Myxini; order Myxiniformes; family Myxinidae; genus Myxine; species Myxine glutinosa. The sequence continues at coordinate 229,683,746 of NC_136261.1, forward strand.
CACCACCTGGGTCGCCCGGTTCGGCGCCCCCTCGGACATCTCGTCCGACCGCGGCCCCCAGTTCACCTCGGAGCTCTGGGCCGCGGTCGCGCGGGGGCTCGGGGTCCAGCTGCACCGAACCACGGCCTACCACCCCCAGGCCAACGGCCTGTGCGAGCGATTCCACCGCTCGTTGAAGGTCGCGCTCCGGGCCACCCTCCGCGACGGTGGCTGGGTCGACAGGCTCCCCTGGGTCCTGCTGGGCCTCCGGACGGCGCCCAAGGAGGACCTGCGCGCATCCGCGGCGGAGTTGGTCTTTGGCCAACCACTGCGGGTGCCGGGCGAGTTCCTCCCCGACCCCACGGTACCTTGGTCCGCGGCGCAGGAGCGTTCTGCGCTGCAGGAGACCGCCCGGAGGTTCGCCCCGGTGCCGACGGCGCACCACGGCACGGGTACCCTCCTACACACGTCGCCCCGGAGCTTCGCACCGCGGAGTGCGTCTTCGTCCGGCACGACGCCCACCGGACACCACTGCGGCCCCCTTACGACGGGCCTTTCCGCGTGCTGGAGACTGGGGTGAAACATTTCACCCTGGACATCGGCGGCACTCCTGACCGGGTCTCCATAGACCGCCTCAAGCCGGCCCACCTCGACGTGGACCACCCACCGCCGGTGGCTCGGCCCCCGCGTCGGGGCCGCCCCCCTGTGGGCGGACCCCCGGCACCGCCCAGCACCGCAGGCACGCCGCCCCCCGGTCCGGCACCCATCCCGGGTACAGCCGGGGGCATCCCACCTGGCATCCCTGCACCCCGGACGCCGCCGGTCGCCAGAGGGCACTTCGGCCGGGTCATCCGTTTGCCCCGCAAACTGGCCCTCCAGGTGCGCGGGAATTCTGGGGGGGCACGTGTGGCGTACACAAAAGCCCACTGGCGTGGTGATATCATTCTGCGCACCAAGTGGGTGGCGGCCATGCCCGAGGGGTAGGCGTGGCCTCAGGATACACCGGGCGCGCAGCCCGGAGCGCGCCAGTGCTACAGTGACCTCTTTGGAATAAAGAACTATAAACTTACCGCGTTGTCCGCTTCCTCCTTGGTAGCAAGTCGCGCACGTAGCACCGCGTGCTTCAATATTCCCTTTCTCTCGACATGGCGGATCATTTACCATTTAAATTATTTACTTCTCATTTGTTATGATTATACTTGTATAACGATGTTACAATGATTATAATGTATTGAAGAGATGTAAATATGACTTAGAGTCCACACATATACATACAATTTAGCGTTTCACTTGATGAAGATGGGTAACAAGATGGTGCCTTGTGATCATGTGATCACATCTCCTCCAATCAGGATCGTTTTTGCTGAAACCGAGTTTGCTGAAATCTAGCATTCTATGGCTACGGCTATGCTCCCGTTCCCTCCTCCTCTCCGCACCCCACCATATCATCCTACTCCAGGCTGCTCTAGTGGGTTATTGTGGTTTTGTTGTCTTGTTTCCCCAGTGGTAAATGTAAACTTGCTCTTCCATGACACACGCCCTGGTAGAACCTCCCCCCACCCCCCATCCTTAAGGACAGGTCAATTCCCCCCACTTCAGTGATGTCCAAGGCACATTTCAATATGAGATGTAATACTGGCTTTGTCACAAGCGGGTCTGTAATTTCTGTTTTCTGTCATCTACAGTCACGTGAAAAAGTAAGTACACCCCACGTTAATTTTTTACTTTTTCAACATATTTCAACATACAGCTATTTGATCTTCATTTCAACAATATTGATAGATAAAGGTGATACAATATAACAAATGTCATGAAACATTTACATTTTGTAGTCCATTGTATAATTTAAATAAACATAAATGCAAATTTCACATGTGGAAAAAGTAAGTACACCCTGGGCTCTAATAGGTGGTATTGCACCCTTTGGCAGAAACAACCTCAAGTAGGCGTTTCTTATAACTGTCTACCAGTCTCTGACATCGACTGGGAGAAATTTTTGCCCACTCCTCCATGCAGAATTCTTTCAGCTGTGCGATGTTTGAGGGTTTTCTTGCATGCACAGCTCGTTTCAAATCCCCCCACAACATCTCGATGGGATTTAGATCCGGGCTTTGACTTGGCCGTTCCAGAACCCTCCATTTCTTTCTTTTCAGCCATTCCTTGGTGGATTTACTGGTATGTTTAGGGTCATTGTCATGTTGCAAGGTATACCTTCGGTTGAGCTTCAACTTTCTGACAGATGGCCTCAGATTATCCTCAAGCACCCTCTGGTACAATGAAGAATTCATCGTGGATTCTATGATGGTGAGCTGCCCAGGCCCTGATGCAGCAAAGCTGCCCCAAACCATAATATTTCCACCACCATGCTTTACAGTTAGGTATCATGTTTTTGTGGTCAAATGCTGTCTTTGGTTTTCGCCAAACATGTCTTCTGGTACTGTAGCCAAATAGCTCTACCTTTGACTCATCTGTCCAGAGCACATTGTTCCAGAAGTGCTGGTCTTTGCCTCGGTTTTCATTGGCAAACGTTAGTCTTGCCCTGATGTTCTTTCTGGACAGCAAAGGTTTCCTCCTGGCACACCTCCCATGTCGATCAAATTTGTGCAGCCTCTTTCTTATGGTAGACTCGTGCACTTTGACATCAACAGTGGCAAGAGCTACCTGTAGGTCCCGTGATGACATTCTGGGGTTCTTAGAGACTTCTTTCAGCATCTTGCGGTCTGCTCTCGGGCTGAACTTGCTGGGGTGGCCTGGCCTGAACAAGTTGGCAGTTGTTTGGAATCTTCTCCACTTGTAGATGATCTTCCGGACAGTCGAATGATTGATTTCAAATTGTTTGGAGATCTTTTTAAATCCCTTCCCAGACTCGAAGGCATCTATAACCTTCTTTCTGAAGGCCTCAGAGAGCTCTTTTGATCTAGGCATGGTGACGCCACACACTTCAACAACAAAGAGCAAACCAAACGAAATGTCTGAGGTTTAAATAAGACAGGTTCCTCCAAGATCCTCTCTAACGATGTTCTAATCATTTGCACCTGAGCTGGTGCACCTGATTCTAATTTTAGGTATTTGAAGGAGTGATAAATGTAGGGTGTACTTACTTTTTCCAGATGCAAAATTTGCATTTATGTTTATTTAAATTATACAATGGACAACAAAATGTAAATGTTTCATGATATTTGTTATATTATATCACCTTTATCTATCAATATTGTTGAAATGAAGATCAAATAGCTGTATGTTGAAATATGTTGAAAAGTCAAAACTTTACATGGGGTGTACTTACTTTTTCACGTGACTGTATTCTCTAACATTGCACGCATTCCACCCCAGCAACCCCAGGATGCACGCATTCTTCCAGCAACCCTTACCCAACCTAACCCTCCTCCATTCCAGGTTAAACTTCCAAAGTCCAGGCTCACTGCACACCTCAACTACTTTATTGGTCACTTCACCTACCTATGAAAAAATCCTCCAGAGGCTGTGCTGTCTCAATCTTCGCTCCAGAGCTTCAAGCAAACAGTACACTTGCATGTCATGTCAACCCCCATCCCACCTTTATAACCCTCATTAACCCTTCCTAACCCAACCCTCTTACTTTCCCGATTCCTGTGTTTCTCCTCTCCCTCCTACTTGTTATTTCCTTTCCAGTTGTGCCCAATTGTTGTCTCGTTTCCCCACTGTAAATGTAAACTTGCTCTTCCATGAGACGCGCTCTGGTAGAACCTCCCCCCACCCCCTATCCTTACGGACAGATAAATTCCCCCCACTTCAGTGATGTCCAAGGCACATTTCAATATGAGTTGTAATACCGGCTTCCACCAGGTGGTGTTATACGATACGTATTTACATAGAATTGGAGTCCTCTTCCCACCCCAAGTCCCGGGGGCTTTGATTTTTTAAATAATAGTCAGGTTCACTATGTCAATAAATTATATTTCGTTCAAAATCATGGTAGATTAGCAAACCTATACATTTTTGGAAAGGTTATAGCATAAGGAAACTAAAAATCAATGTTTACATTTGGAGAGATACCTGTATGGCGGCCATTTTGGATTTTCAAAATGGCCACTGTAAAATACATATTTTGTTCTATTTCTGCCTCTAATTACCCTAAAAACTTTTTAAAATATACTAAACCTATATTTTCAGGGACAAGGAATCCAATGAAAGTATCAAATTAGTGCTATGGGGAATGGTAAGACACGAATCAAAGGTTTTGAATTGCAAAATACTGTCTTTATATTCGTGATAAGTTGCATAATCAAATACATGTTATCATTTTGTACAGGCAGTTAATAACATCAAAATGTGTCACAATAATTCATATCACCAAACATACACAGGCAGTCAGCAAAATCATATATACACATGCAGTCAGTATAACTTCACATCTACACAGGCAGTCAATGGCATCAAACATACACGATTACAGAATATGCCATTTAGAGTTCGTCATCACTGTCCTGTGTGTCATATCCGACAAAATAGTCCGCATCGTGTTCACAGTCCGTTCCACACAAGCAAAGGTCGGTCAAATTGATTGGCAAATCGAATTGGTCGAATGGTCGATCGAATCGAATTCGATGAATCGAATCGAATCGAATCGATCGAATTGGTCGAATGGTCGATCAAAGCGATTGGTCGAATGGTCGAATGGGTCGAATGGAATTGGTCGATTGGTCGAATTGGTCGAATTGGTCGAATCGAATTGGTCGGAATTGGCAAATGTAAACATTGATTTTCAGATTTTCCATGTAATAACGTTTCCAAAAATGTATAGGTTTGCTAATCTACCATGATTTTGAACGAAAAAACATAGTGAACCTGACTATAAGTGCCTCAAGCCAACACGACAAGTACAATCACAAGTTTTAACGCATTCTGTCCAGCGGTTCATGGATGCAGAGAAGTAAAGCAAACACACAACCAATGTGATATAGTATGATAATTCCCTTATTTCTATGTTTATAGTTTCATAATTGGGGTATTTTATGACTTGTAATATCCCCCACGCAAGGAGCAGCACTATACGATACACATTTACGCAGATAATTCGCATTCATAAAAATTAAAAAAAAACACCTTTAGAGGCCATTTTTCCCCGCAAGCGGGGGTTGGCCTTTTTCGGGAATTGAGGTTGTTGTTGTTTTTCGGTCCCCTTTTTGAAGCAATGTTTTACGGCCGGATGCCCTTCCTGACGCCAACCCTTTTTGCCGCCTTTAACGACAAGCAGGGAATTACCAGTGAACTGGTACTCAATTAGCCGACCTCGGAAGGATGACAGGCTGAGTCAACCCCCTGGCGTTAATTCAGCGATTGACCGGGATTCGAACCCAGGATCCTAGGATCCTAAGCCGGCACCCTAGCCGCTAGCCCAACACCAGGGACTCATTCGCATTCACTCATTCGCAACACTCATAATTCGCATTCATAGTTAAACAAAAATACAAACAATCAGATACTTCTCACTTTTCAAATTATAGATAGTAGGATTATTATTAAGTCATCTCATCTCGAAGAGATTAACTTATAAAATGGGTCATGATGTCCGGATGTCTGTCCATCCATCCGTCTGGTCATCCATTAACTTTTTGCTGTTTTTGCTACTCTCCCTTATCACCCAGCTGTTTGTTCTGAAACTTGACACACGAATACAAGAAAGTAGCCCGCACAATCACTCAAGCTTCGATTTTGGATTTATGGGGGTGCATGGGGAGGGGAAGGGGGATTACCCCCCAAACTTTGGATCCATACTCGTCTCTTATTTACCAACCAATTGCTCTGAAACCCAATACAGCCCTTCTACGCAATGGTCCACAGGATCGCTCACAGTCTTAGATTCTTCAATTTCGTATCATGGGCCTCCTACTGGATCATGGGGGCTCCCAGCCCCAAAATCAGCAGATGTCTGAACTACAACCTCGAGAGATGACCGTCAGTCCACTTGAGATTACCAGCATCATGGCCAATTTTTTTTTTTAATTATCATCATTATACTTAATTATTGTCGCGCGAACCCTTCAGGTTAATACCAGGGCTCGCGGATGACCAAACGGCTTTAAATTGAGGCGACGATCAAATACGGATTTTGCTATAAAAGCACGGGAGAAAGAATGAAGAGGAAGAAGCGGAAGAGCTTACAGATGAACCGACGGCAGCTCCGATCCTGCAGGGGGATTAACTCAAACGAACACAAGATTTTGAAGGGAAAATAAATTAATAGAAGGATTATTTTACAATGAATAGCGGGACAGGAAAATAGGCGCCGGTAATAAAATGTCCTAAATCGGGATCCTGCACACCGACTTCCAAATACGAGACAAGGGAATGAATGAAGGAAAAATAAAACCGTTATGTATTTGTGTAATGTGGTGCATCCTTATCTGTCTGTAGTGGTGGATTCGTTGACCAACGCGGCTCCGTTCGTCCCCGCTCGTGCGCCACCAGGCCTCGAGCGACCCGCTGGCCCCAGCCTCGTCTGTTCAGCGGCACGCCTCGCTCCAAGCTCCAAGCACCAAGCACCACACCAACGTAGGGCTAGAGATCTCCACGCGAAGCCGATCTCCAACACGAGGCCGATCTCCAACACGAGGCACAAAGAGAGACAGGAACGGAGAGAGCACGAGAGGAAGGAAGGAAACGAATCAGCCCAGGCCAGCAGAGAAGAGAGCGCAATGCTGGCGAGTCGGCAGTTTTACTGCTCGCCCTGTGACGTCAGGCCTTTCTTTCTCCAACCAGCACTGCGACCCTCGTCTTCTAGAACGTTCGCACTCACTGGTTTTCTTCCATTTGTCGAGTGCCTCCCGCTCCAACCAATCACCCGTTCCCTGGGCGTGGCTATAGCCTGCCACGAGGCTGGTTGCTAGGCCAGCTGGTGGTGTGGCTCACTGCGGCCCCATTGGCGGTGCCCCAATCTGGCTTCCTGCCTGTTTCCCAAAGTCGTTGTGGTAAGGGAGGGGAATTATTTAATGAGTGCACTAAGGACCTATCTAAGTGTTTAAATGAGTGCATTGCCATAAGGGACACAGGTTTGGCGACAGAGGGGACGACAAAAAAAGGAATCTTATCCATAATCCCTGTACTACTTAGCACGCCCCGCTCCCTCGTGGCGGGGACACCAATACAGCTTATACCGACATCCCAGGCTAAACATAGAACTTATTACAAGGTAGATTCCCTATCGCGACAGTCGAAGCATGATACCTATTCAGATCTAACTGGCTCTAGATATTCCTTTACCCCCCGACATAACATTATGCAGGTCATTTTCCTGTATGATCACCAATCTTTTGGGCCAACAGGATGGCAGAGAGGTACGCACGCTCACCTCTAAGATGTCTAGCCTGGGTTTGAATCTATAAACTGTCATCAGGGTATTTCACAGGAAGGGTGATTCATCAATGCGGATCAAAGGGTATCCGTCCCTTGGACGGATGTTAAACGGAAGTCCCGTCTGCCAGCATTTGTTGGTGGACGTTAAAGATCCCATGGTGTCCTTCGCGAAGAGTAGGAGAGCTATTTCCAGCACCATGACCAAATTCCAAGTTCCTGCCCCAACCAGCAGAGGGCATTGCATCAGTGGCACAGCCACGCCCTCAGCCAATGATGTTACCCCGCAGCCTTATGCTGCATACGAACGAAGAAGAAGCAATATTTTATTTTACCAAGCCAGTTTATCAATCTACACTCACCATGTGGCCTGTTGAAGTTGTTAGGGGGTGGCGGCTGATGAGCTTGCGCTCCTGCAGCTGATGGTCGCTTCCCTTGAATCGCTAGCTGCAGATTTTCAGGTAAAGGTTGACCACGTGCAAGCAATTTGTAGGCCATTATCTGAGTGCGCAGTTGATGCAGTTGGGCAGGACTGAAAGCTGGTTGAGGTCCTTTGGGACCCACCCCGGAGCTGGACACATTGCCAGCAGCCTGAGGCTCAGGCAAGGCAGGTGAGGGCACTGTAGGGCCCGATGGCGTGGCCATGCCACTTGACATAGGGCTCGGTGCATGTTCCGAAACACCCATTGGAGAAGGGTTTGGTGATGGATATCCTAAAGATGAAAAAAGAAAGACAGAAAATAAATTAGGAGGGAAACAATAAAATTAAAGAAAATCTAAAAAACTCTATTTGGAAGATATACATGGGTCATCCCAAAATTGTCATCACACTACAATAACAGACATGATCATTTACAGATTGTATTCATGTCAGAAGTGGACTTGAGGAAGGTTGACGAGGGTAGAAAAGATTATGGTTTTGGATTGGGGATGATCTGATGGTGGTGAATAGCTGTCTTGAAGACCTGACTGTGATGGCATTTGAAAAGAGGGAAGGGATGGAACTGGAGCATACACCAGAGACAGACTTAACAAGGTGCCACCATGTCTTAGAGGAGGGAGACAAGTTTAAAAGTTCATTCTTGAGGATGGACAGATGTTGTTTTCTGGCTATCCTGAGAGTGGATACACACTTGTGGACTTTTTGGAATGCACCGAGATTGCCTTCGGTTGGATTAGCCTTCTGAGAAGGGAAGCCAAGTTGTTTCAGAGCAACTCCCTCAACACAGGATTCAGTGTACCATGGGTAAGAAGAGAGGTAAGATAATTATTGAAGATGGGATGGGATTAATCCATGCATGAGAGAGAGAGAGCAGGTTTCTGTGGAAGAATTCCCAGGCTGAGTTAACATCAGCGGCAGTTGATATGGGAGACCAGCCATGAAGATAAATGGCTGCCTGTAGTTCCTGCCAATCTGCCTGAGTGAAATGCCAGATTCACCGGCATTGAGGCAGTTCTCTGAGAATAGCCAGAGAGATGTAAAGTTTCACAATCATATGATCAGATGAATCAATTGGAGCAGAGGAAGAGCACGAGTCATTTGCAGGAAAGTTAGTCATCATCAAATCCAGGAGGGAGGATTTGCCATTGCGAGGATTTGCCATTGAGAGAAATCTGGGTGGCACTTAAAAGTTCACAGATTAAGTCAGTCCCATGGAGTCACAGATGTCCTTTGCCGAAGTACCATGACTGGTGAGAGAAGTACCAACAACCAACCAATTTGCATTGTGACAATTGAAATCACCACATACTGACATACGAGTTAGAGTTTGGATGAGTGGTTCAAAGTTTGTTCATGTTGAGAGAGAGAGAGAGAGAGAGAGAGAGAGAGAGAGAGAGAGAGAGAGAGAGGTTGAGAGAGGTTGAGAGAGGTTGAGAGAGAGGTTGAGAGAGGTAGAGAGGTTGAGAGAGGTAGAGAGAGGTAGAGAGAGGTAGAGAGAGGTAGAGAGAGGTAGAGAGAGGTAGAGAGAGGTAGGTAGAGGTAGAGGTAGAGGTAGAGGTAGAGAGAGAGAGAGAAAGAGAGAGAGAGAGAGAGAGGCAGATGGAGTCGTCACTGTTTGCAGGATGGTACAACACACAGATGAACAAAAGGTGCGAGTGGAGAAGGATTCCCAGCCAGAGATATTCATGGGGGTTGGGAGGTGTAAGATCAGTACAAGTGCAGTGAGAATTGAGTTATTGATGTAAAAAATGCAACTCCACTGCTGGGATGTGCTTCAGGCCTATCAAATCGGAGGAGACAATAACCAGGGAGAGACACTAAGGAGTCAGAAACTTCATCTGGGAAGGATTGTGTTAAACAGATTATGTCTGGTTTATCGTCAACGGCCTGGATTGAGAGATCTGCTAGGTTCGAGTGGAGACCTCAGGTGTTTGAAGTCCACACAGTTAGGGGGGAGGAGGCGTTGGGGGATTGCAGGATGGGGGGGGGGGGGGCTTTGGGGTGAGTGGAGTGAGAGTTAAGGTTTGAGTTTGAGGGGTGTGGAGGAAGGTTTGAGTGGGTGGGTGTGGGGGAATGTTCGAGTGTGTGGGGTGCTGTGGAATATTTTAGAGGGCAGAGTGAGGGGGAATCATTATTGAGGTGGTGGGGTGAGGATGGATGCAGAAAGGGGGGACATTGAGGGGTGGAGTTGGAGGCTTATTTGGATTCTTAATTCCAAGCTTTGACAAATGGAGATAAATGGGATGGGAAATAGGATTGCTTGTTGAAGGGATGGAGAAATGTGGCACTGTATGAGCAGTGGGAGGAAGGGGTTGATGGACCAAGCGCTGAGCTGACAAACAGCTCTGAAAAATAATCCTTGTGAAGAAGAGACATATATTGTGTTGGACAAGGAAAAAATGTAGCATTTATGAAGGAGATACCAAGGATTGAAATGCATTTTTAAAATGATTTTAAATGCTTTTAAAGGAAGAAGAAGTGTTTATGTTTAATGTTCAACTCTTCAGCTTCAGTTCCATCAAGACCCAAATGCTCTTCACACATTCTGGGTTCATGCTCCTTCAGAAAATGCAACTTCGGCATCACAGACACTGATAGTACTTGTTTCCATTTTCTATAACTGACTGATGTAAATTCACATCATCAGCTATGACAGTTAAGAGGGACAAATACTGTAACAGAATGCAACCATCCCATTTATCTGAGGATTAGAGCTTATCCTCGCATCAATCCAAGAATTGGCTTTCTCGGTGGAAGAAAGCAAGATACCCCTCACATCTTACCACTATAAAGCAATTATCTATTTTATAAACCTGTTGGATTGTACAAAATAGAATTCCTACAAATGCCTGATAAATAACCACCTTTAGAGGCCATTTTTCCCCGCAAAGCGGGGGTTGGCCTTTTTCGGGGACCGTGGTTGTTGTTGTTTTTCGGTCCCCTTTTTGAAGCAATGTTTTACGGCCGGATGCCCTTCCTGACGCCAACCCTTTTTGCCGCCTTTAACGACAAGCAGGGAATTACCAGTGAACTGGTACTCAATTTGCCGACCTCGGAAGGATGACAGGCTGAGTCAACCTCACCTGATAGAAAGATTGAAAACAATTGAAGTTTTCCCCAAAGTGCAATTGTATGTTTTGCATCTTCACTGTAAAATAAACGGTTGTCTGCAGCTCAGCAGGAAAGCAGTATGTACCTATAGACCTGCTGGTAATATAAAATTGTCGGTGAGAAAGCCGAGCCAGCCATAATGGGCAATGATGTCATCCAAGAGAGCATAGTTGTTGGACATCAAACACTCGGGATGGGCTTGGAATTATGTCACACGTAAATTAGTCACAGTTATTCACATATTGACCATCACAGTCATCTCACGAGATCATGCTGCTCTCACTGGATTTCAGAAAGATGAAGAGAAAGCATTTTCTATTGTGCAGATGAGGTGTAAAATGGCGACACAAAAGGATACGACATTGTATTTAATGACCTACACCAGTAATGCATTTTAAGACAAGACAATGGCACTTCCGCACAAAATAAATAAATAAATTAAAAATCCCTTGGTAACGTGTGGTGAAATTGGAAAATGAGAGAACGACACTTCCTTTATCAACACTTGCCGAGCAGTCAACCCTCCGGAGGCATATTTGGATTGTGCTTGACCGGCCAATAGTTTCTGCTCGGTAGGCCACTGTGAGTGTTTATACATGTTCATGAGCCAACCCAGTGTGAACTGTTGGCCGTTCACAAGGCCTAGGGGTAAAGAGCACCGGATCGAGACTTAGCAAGACTTTCTTCATCACGTTTGCACACTCGCCATCACACTTAACCAACGGCAAGAAAGGCAAGATAGTGAGCTCTAGCAAGGACAACATGCCAGTCTTGAGAGCCCTCTCATGCACGAACTCTGACCAAACCGTGGTCCGAGGAGTTAGTGAGTGCAGAGTCCGATTTTATGATCCAGCAGAAGTACTGAGGCTGTGTATTTCAATCTGTTTCAAGAATTCAAATTGATAGAGATTAATAAATTGCCAGTTCAATGCAGGGTGAAGCTGAAAAAAAAAATTATATATATATATATATATATATATATACAATATGTATATGGAAGGAGAATACAAGATAGTCAAGAAGACAATCAACGGAGCAGGTCCGACCCAAAGAAGAATTTATGTTTCAACACATTTGACTCCACTTTGGGTGATAGAAAATGTAAGCTGCCTAGGTAAGCTCAGCTGACTATGCTGAAGCATCTGAGAATGTACCAAGCTAAGGGTGTGTGTGTGTGTGTGTGTGTGTGTGTGTGTGTGGTTGTGTATGTGTGTGTGTGTGGTTGTTATCTCCAAATGGGGGATTCAGAAGATGGAACAGAGCCTTCCCAGGTCTCAAAGTATCCACATGCGCGTGTGCGTGCATGTGCATATATGTGTGTGTGCTTTTTGGGGGGGGGGGGGGGGGTGCAAGTGTGTGCGTGCATGCTTGTGTAAATTAAACTGTAATGCTGAAGGAGCGCTACAATGCCATATATTTTCATTGTTCTGGATGTAGTTGAAGGAAATATCAACTCACGTGTAACAGCCGTTCGCTACAAAATGCTAACCAAGGTGTCCTGACCATCCTCTACATCTCACTTGGTCTGATTCTGCACAGCTGATTGGAGAATATAAATGCATCCTTTGTGGGTTGTCCTGGAAACTCGAATGTCCAAGTAGGTAAAGTATAGACAATGCCTCCCAGGAGCAAGACCTGTGTGGATGCTAACCTGTAGAATAAACCGGCCTTTTTTACTTGTGAATTTGAAGATTCGCAAGTATATTGTTTGGTCTGGTCTTATATTCTGTCTGTCTGCCTATCTGTTTGTTTGTTTGTTTGTTTTTATGTTTGGTCAATCGCCTGCAGGTCATATTTTTACTCCGATCTTCATGAAACTCAACCAGCTAGAAGAAGTGTTCACAAGCTAGAAGCGTATTGTGTTTGAGGTCAATAGGTCAAAGGTCAAGGTCACATACATCAATTTTCATCCAATTGACTTTATATAGTATATATATATATATATATAACCGAAAAACACAGGTAGACGGTGAACCCTTGGCATGGTGAAGCCTCGGTCGACCGATGTGTATGTCTATTAATTATGTACTGTTTGAACGCAAGTTGGACTGAGTACGTCTATTAATTACTTTTTATTAGACCTTGACAACATCTATTAATTACGGACTATTGGAACGTACCTTTTAGACATTTTGACCTTTATACTCCTTAGACCTTTTCGACCCCTTTATACCATTTTAGGTAATTTTAGACCTTTGGAACATTTAAGACCCTTTATACCCTTTTGACTTTACACCCTTGAGACCGCTTTAATCCTTTCGACCCCTTAAAAACCCACCATACCTTTAAGACCCTTTAGACCGATGACCTTAATACACTTTAAGCGTGTAACTACTGTTCAAACATACCCTTTAGACCTTTGGGCCCCTAAGACATTTTGAACCCATTAGAGCCATTGTAGACTATTTTAGACTTTTCAAGACCCTTTAGACCCTCTAGACAATCTTGACCACTTGAGCCTTTTGACCCTCTGGACCTTTTACACCCCTGAAAACACTGGAGACCTTTACACCATTTAGACCAATTAGGCCCCTTGGCCCTTCGACCTCTTAGACCCATTAGACCTTCTTTAGACACTTTAGACTCCTTTAAACCCTAACTACTATTGGAAAATGCCCTTCAAATTCTTAGACCCCTTTAGACCTCTTAAAACCTTAGACCCCTTAAGAACCCCATAGACTCTTATAGAGCCCTATAGACCATTTGGACCACTTGAAACCTTTAGACCCTTAGATCATTTAGACCTGTAGACCTATTAGACGTCCTTAGACACACAACACACAAACATTTATGGAGTCTTCTGACGATACACGGACTACTTTTTCAGCAAGTAATGCGCAATCTCCACCCACCTGGAGGCTGGGTACTCTGCTAGGTTGAACAGAATTTGCATATTGGGTCACTGAATTGGTTCACCAATCAAAACCTAGAAGCATATTGTTATTTGGAATTTGCAAGTCCAGTATTATGCTATGCACGACATCTTTCTTGTTTATTTATTTGCCCTTTTAGCCTTTTAGTTTTCAATCGTAAAAATACTGCAGGTTACTCAGGTTATGTTTACAGTAAAAAAAAAATTATATACACCAGTTTGTGCTAAGAAATATTTTTTGCAACCCCTAGATCTACTTTAGAGTGGTGCAACCTTTTGGTTGGTTCGATGTATGCTTTTGTTCCCCCCACAAAGTCACACTGAGCATGGAACCCAAAAGATTACCTGGTTAGTCAAATGGTTTTGCGAGTTGAGAAAGTTTGGGAATTCCTGTTCGACATATTCTTCATCCTCTTCAATGCAGTTCATCCAGCAGTCGACTAATCTTTTGATCCCAGCACAGAAGTCTTCATTCTGAGAGTGTCCTTAACACAGTGAACGTAACTGTGTTAACCTCTTCATTAGATGCAAAACGTCTTCCCCTAAACTTGGTGGATTTTTTAATACACACTTTTTCCTTTGTCCAAAATGTATTGGTGGATTCCGTAGGTACATTTTTCTTCTCAATCACTATTAATTAAACAAGTATCGAGGTCTTCTTTACTGAAGCTGTCACAGTCATGTCCTTGGTAATATATGCCATTATTTTAATTTCCAAAATAAAAAACAGTCTGAAAAACCTGATGTTTACCAGACAAATCGGCGAATAACGAGTCATATACATGTATTTTATGTGACCAACTAGGCCTTTCACCAAAAATCATTACAAGTAGGGTGATGGAACTTTGAGACAACCCTTATAGGTATTTGGGGAAAACAATTCCTGTATTTTGAAGCCTTCTATTCTCATTTACGGGAATATAATTGGTACATGTTTCATTATAACTGAGAATGCAAAACATTTTTGTGCCTTACCTTGGGAATGCTGATCCATAGGGCTGTGTGGTGGAGCCATGCCTGACATGTTGGGCCTCATACCGATAACCCTCATCTGCCCATACCCTCGACTGTCCTCCAAACTCTTATCTGTCATGCCCTCCATTGGCTGCCATGATAAGAGAAAAACAATGGAAGAAAAGACAAGCAAAGTCAAGCAGATTGAGGGAGCGGGAGAGCTTTTGAGGACTGAGAAGGGCTATTTTCATTGGTATATTACAGGCATTCCCAGCCTGAAGACCGAATGTTTCAGCACAATAGACCACTTGTCAATACCATTCTTTGTCATGTGTCCATTTTCTGCACATGTTCAAACTGTCTAGCAGCTGTGAGCATAACTAGTACACAGAATAGGTGGGGGCACGTTGGCATTTTTATTTATTTTGTTGTTATCAGCAGACATGCCTGAGAATTGTTATGCATGTGTGTCACAAGTCCTTGGAGGCCTGTGTGTGTATTTCTGGATGAACATGATCTATTCAATGTACAACCTGATTGCCAAAATGAAACTTGTAAAAGCTCTCTTTATAATATACCAAGGCAAAACACACCATTTTAGCACAATAAATGTGAATTGTACAACAGAAAATCAGTGGGGAAACCACTCTTCGGTGGGAAAATTAACCTTTCCACTCCTCTAGGTCAATAGAGATTGAATTTGTTGAATACACCTCCACCCCTTACCTTCCACACCCCTTCCCCCACTCCTTACAAACTAACCTCTAATGGAAAATCCAATATAATGTTTCTTATATGTTTATGAAGCAATGAAATAAATACGATTTTAAACATTTTCCTGTGGTTATTAGGAGATGCAGTGAAGTGTGTGGGAAATGCATTAAAATGACAGTTTATATACTTGACTAGCAGCTTGAATCGGTGGTAGGCTAAATTGACAAACTGGGTAATGTACATACATATATAGGGGGCTGTAAAAGTAGGTATACAGTAAGGATTAAACCAGTATTACATCGGGGAGCCGTTGACTGGCCACCACGTTCGCCGGATCTCACCCCTATGGACTTCTTTTTCTGGGGATGTGTAAAAGACAGGGTTTTCGCACGCAAGCCACGTTCTGTTGATGCCATGATTCAGTTCATACGGGAGGCTTGCCAGGAAATTGATGCTGATAAAGACCTTTGTGCCAGAGTGTGCATGGGTATCCACACTCGACTAGTGGAGTGTGTGAATGCCGGGGGCAAACAGTTTGAACATTTGAGGGATTAATATGTTTATTATTGATATGTTTATTATTGATATGTTATTATTGATATGCTTGTATAATCAATAAAATACGTTTTGTGCGCACGTTTTGTTTTTCATTACTGTATACGTACTTTTGCAGCGCCCTGTATATACGTATAAATATATATATATATATATATATATATAATATTATATATATATATATATATATATATATATATATATATATATATATATATATTATATATATATGTATATATATATATATATATATATATATATATATATATATATATATATATATATATATATATATATATATATATATATAATATATACAGACTTGGCATTTAATATGGAATTTTTTTTTTTCTTGCCTTGGGTTTACTTTCTGAACTCAGTATATCAATCTGGTGAGTTTATTTTACCCTTCGGTGATGTCTTTGTTGAAAGAACCATGTCACTGATTGTCTTTCGCAGCAAGAAGTCAATAACAGGATCATATCACAGGTGGTGTGACAAAATGTAAGGACAGGTACATTTGACGATTGGCTTCACAATCGGGTATATAAGGGTTGTTGCGTTCTGTATTAGTGGAAAACAACTGCTGCACATCTACAAAAGTTATTGCCGCTTCCTCTGGAGATGGTCCGTCAACTTGACAATGCTGTTTGTCATGGAGTGGTGGCTTTACGAAATTCTGGCATGAAACAGCGTGCTATTGCTCGGCAGTATGGCATCACTCAAGGTCAGGTGTCAAAGATCCTGAAACGAAATGCTCAGAGGGGTGTCCCTACTCCAATACCGAGGCCAGGACGTCCACGCAGAACCACAAGGAGAGATGATCGCCAGCTGCACCGGTTAGTCTGCAATGGCCATACCAAGTCAGCTAATCGGCTTAGGGCTGAGTGGCAGCAACTGACAAATGTGCCTGTATCCAGAAGGCTAGTCAACCAACGACTGGTTCAAGCAGGCTATCGTGCCAGGCGTCCCCTGAGAAAGCCACGCCTGACCAGACAACACAGCCAGCGCCGATTGCAGTGGGCCAGAGAGCACCGTCAATGGCAGCCAGAGCACTGGAATCACGTGACCTTCAGTGACGAGTCTAGATTTCTGGTCTATCGTCAAGATGGCCGCGTCCGAGTGCGCAGACAAGTGCATGAAGCCCACAACGAAGATTGTATAGTGCCAAGAGTCCAAGCTGGAGGTGGTGGGGTGACCGTTTGGGCTGCTTTTCATGCAGGGGGCAAAACTGACCTGGTTGTTCTGAATGGAAACCTGAACCAGTTCAAGTACAGGGTCATTCTGGAAGAAACATTGCTTCCATTTGCTCGTGCAGCCTTTCGAGGAAACTTTGTCTTCCAAGATGACAATGCACGGCCTCATCGTGCTCGCATGATCCAACACTTTCTTGCTGACCGTGGTGTAGAGCATATGGAGTGGCCTGCCATGTCCCCGGATATGAATCCGATAGAGAACTTGTGGGCAGAATTAACACGTCAAATCAACAACTTGGACAAGCAGCCGACCTCTGTGCGTGAATTGCAGCAGACTATTGTCACTGCATGGCAAGCGATTCCTGTCCAAACCTTGGCAAATCTCGTGAACAGCATGCCTCAACGTGTACGTGCTCTCCTGAATGCTCGTGGGGGTTACACTAAGTACTGAACTGTAATTTTACTGTCCGTAATCCCAGTCATAATTTAGCTTTTGTTTTTGTTGAAAAAAAAATTGGCTAATGTGCAAAATAAAGAGATACTTCTGGAAAAAGGACAGAAGTTTAACACAGTACTGTCCGTGAATTGAGTTCGATATCAGTTTACATCACTTTCAAGGATCAATTTATTTGCTTCGAAATGTCAAATATGGTTTTTGTTTCTTTTAAAGGTCACATTAACAAAATCTAGAATAATTTCAACATAATTCCAATGAACTTTTCATTCTAAGTCATCTTGAAAAGTAAGTTCACCCAACACAAAAAAAATATTCCATATTAAATGCCAAGTCTGTATATGCATATAAATATATATATATATATATATATATATATATATATATATATATATATATATATATATATATATATATATATATATATATATATATATATACTGTACATATATATATATATATATATAATATATATATATATATATAATATACATATATGTATGTATTGTCACGGCCAGGGGTTCAGGTTATGAGGGGGTTAGCCTCCATTCCCTCCCGAACTTATCGGACCGGAGGCTGCCACACACGAATAACTTTGTACTTCGGCAGGTTGCGAACCAGCAACTACGAAAGCTAATTGGTCCATCGCGCGATACCAGGGTCCAATCGTCTAACACCACTTACCTGTACCACGTGGCAGTTGCAATCAGGGAACGTACCCTCCAACAGTGTACCACTTTTGTTCCCGCATGGAAATTTAGACGGCCAAGCAACCGTTGGTACCCACCACGCTGATGTTAATTTTGTTTTGGCCGATTGCTACTCTGAGTGCGAGCAATGGCGGGCCATGAAAGAAAGGACATTCACGGACAGTTGGAAAGGAAATGTTTAACGATTTGATTCATTTACAAATATGTACAGTGCAACTTATCGATAGGAAAGAAAAAGGGACAAGAGGCAGAAACTTAGCTTAATCTATGCCTCATGATGAATACGACAAATAAAACACGACAAACAAGGGCACCCAGCACACATTCACGGGGGAGGGGAAGGAGAAACAAACGTCGGGATCCTGTTACCAAACGTTTCTTTGTTACCTGATGCTCCTCCTCACGACGACCTTTGTCTTGATGTCTCCACCGAGCACCACGAGTAGGTAAAGGACCGGAGGCTGCCACACACGCACACTTCTATAGTCCATTTGACTAGCCTTCGGGTGACACCGTCACAATTTCGGTCTTCGAGGCCGGCCGATAGGCACAGTGTGACCGGAAGGGACGAGGTTCTCCTGACCACGTGGCCCTTGACTTGGTTTGTCCGCACAATGCGGGCGCTTCCAGGATGAACTTTAGCCGGGGAGCGTTTGGGCGCCCCGGTGTGATACTGTCGCCCACGTGCATAACAACTTGTGAGTGCACGTGGGTCCCGGCGGTCCCACTGGCCTAGCGCTACCATGTTTAGACAGCGAACTCCGTCCCCGGGCACCACGTCTGACTCTCTTATTCAGGGAGCATGGCGGCGTGGGCACGGTAGGACACCCGTGGAGCCCCGGCGGACCAGGGACGCGCGA
Source organism: Myxine glutinosa (assembly GCF_964187855.1). Taxonomy (NCBI): domain Eukaryota; kingdom Metazoa; phylum Chordata; class Myxini; order Myxiniformes; family Myxinidae; genus Myxine; species Myxine glutinosa. The sequence continues at coordinate 229,702,925 of NC_136261.1, forward strand.
GCCTACGCGTTAGCGTGCTACGGCGGAATCAACGGCTTCGGCCACGGCCGAGCCGATACTCGGCCCGGTCGCCCGGAAATGAACTGGTTCGACGCCCGCGCTAGAGAGGTCGCGGGCAACTGAGATGTATTAACAAATTAGTTAATTAATTTGAGACGTCCGATTTCTAGTGTTTGGAAATTTGGAAGAGCTTGACCCTAGCCTTTCCCTTGCGAGGGCAAGGAGGAACTTAACACTTGACACTTAAGCTTAGTTTGAAGTACACCCTGCCAGCGCCCACGGCGGGACGGCAGGGCAACCCGAAGGGACGAGGTTCTCCTGACCACGTGGCCCTCGATCTGGGAAGCGAGAGGCGTTCCATTAGTGGACGCGCCCCTCACGCCCGACTTTTGGGCGGCCCCGGCAGGCCGTTTGTTTTGACGTTCCGTGACAGGCCCCGCACCCCCACCTCCGGGCCGACCGGGCGACCGGAATGAATCCCGGTGTCCCGATCCGAACCTTCAGAGCGGGCCGGCTGGGGAGTGCCAAGCACCCCGTACCTGCACTTTCCGTCCCTGCGGTCCCAAATACCGGAACCACCCGAATACCACTTTATTTGACAAAATGAGGTGCGGCCTACAGCCTTAGAAAACCGACCCTATATAAGTCAATACCTCCAACGACATAGGCGCGCATTCGTGCCGCGTGACGTGGTGACGTCATCGCGCTTTCACCTTAAAAGATTTATTTGATATAAGTTAATATTTTGATATAAGCCTTAGAAAACCAACCCTATAGAAGTCAAATGGAAGTCAAACCCTAGCCTTCTCTGCCACACACGCGGAGACGCCCCTCCGAACCGGTGTCCCGATCCGAACCCTAGCACAAGTATGAAGAGACAAAGGTGATCCGCGGCACAAACTTGAGCTGGCAAAAAGCGTCGGGAACTCGGCAGAGTGAGTGTGTCGGGAAACGTGCAGGTAGGAGCCAAGGACACATGGAGAGTGAGCACGCCGTGATCTCGTGCAGAGTAAAGAGTAACGTCATGGCCTCGTGAAGAGTAACCATGGCCTCGTGAAGAGTAATGAGAAACGTCATGGCCTCGTGAGGAGTAAAGAGTAACGTCATGGCCTCGTGAAGAGTAATGAGTAACGTCATGGCCTCGTGAAGAGTAATGAGTAACGTCATGGCCTCGTGAAGAGTAAAGAGAACGTCATGGCCTCGTGCAGAGTAAAGAGTATGTCATGGCCTCGTGCAGAGTAACGTCGTGATCTCGTGCAGCGTAAAGAGTACGTCATGATCTCATGCAGAGGAAAGAGTACGTCGTGGCCTCGTGCAGAGTAAAGAGTACGTCGTGGCCTCGTGCAGAGTAAAGAGTACGTCGTGGCCTCGTGCAGAGTAAAGAGTACGTCGTAATCTCGTGCAGAGTAAAGAGTACGTCATGGCCTCGTGCAGAGTAAAGAGTACGTCATAGCCTTGTGCAGAGTAAAGAGTACGTCGTGATCTTGTGCAGAAAGTGAGAGTCCAGCCCAGCAGCAGAGCGTCATGCAGGCATGTGCAGAGTGAACAAAGGCCAAGGCCTTTCTGTCAGGCCCTAGCGAGGGTGGGGGCTGTTCAAGAAGTTATCGGGCTCTCATTGGCTCCATCCCGCCCCCACAAGCCCCTCGAAGGGACTTTTACCGTGACGCTCTTTGGCAAAGGGACTTTTACTGTGACGCTTGGATGGTATATGCCTTTGAGCCTGTGTGCATTGCCTGGCAAAATATCCCTTTATGAGTGGAAGGCCTCGCTTCCCATCGCCAACGCATGACATACAATTTATTTGCTCAGACAAATGGAAATTTGCCCTTAGGACTGTTACTGACACGAACATACACATAATGGCCGCGAGGCACAGAGCCAGCCCGAAACCTCCCATTATAGTGGAATCCGGTCAGAACAAATACAGTCTCTGCACAAACTCTTTTTGTTTGCAAAGAACAGAAGCTTGTGCGTGAATAAATGTGGCTTCAAAAACACGTAAATGTGCTTCAGTACGTGCAAATGCCACAATCTGGAACAGTTAGGCCCCGATAACCTTGGGCACATTCAGGATTGTTCAGGAGGTACTGACTAATAGAGGAATCACTCTTTTGAGCAGACATGCTTGTTGGGTTCTTGCACATGCGGGTTGGTTGTATACGACTAAACTCCAAATTGTTCCGGATTGTCGATGGGATATGCTGCTTCATCCAGTCCTCCAGTCTGAGGGATGTGCGACCTATGCACCTGACATCACACACTCGCACTGAAATTCATAAATAACATTGTTCAGTTTTGTGGTAGGGAGCACATCTTTCTGGATAGGAATGAAGGAAGCAATTTGTGGGAAGTGAAAATCACTCCAGTTGCAACAGAGTTAGAACCTTCTGTTTCACCTGTCGTTCAAACTTTTAAGAGATTTTACCTCTCCATGGTAGCTTGAGGTAAACAGGGCACTTCTCTGGTCCAAAACAGCATCTTTAGATTGATTGGCAGTTTTGCATTGTATAAACCCACAGATTAGTCGTTCATGGTAGCGGTTGTCACGCAAAATGGTTTTGATGCTGTAGGGGAGGGGGTCAGAGGGTTAAGAGAACAGAAAGTGCTAGAATGGATGAGATGTTTTTTAAAAATTAAAGAGGCCACCCATTTTGATGTGAGAGCAACAGACCTTGTGCCCCAACGTCATGATGGGAGATGACAATGTTAAAATATTTTAATTGCATTAGATACCATGTGGCACAGGTGTGATGCTGAGGCCCTACCCAGAGGAGAGAGCAGTACTCCATAATGCTACAGACAAAGATCTTGTCAGCTGAAACTAGTTCTGATATTTCCCGAAATGGCTCACCGAGTCTGTGGCTAACTTTTGAGGGAATCTTTGCTACTGTTTGGCCCAGAAAATATCATGACTGACTGATGGTGAGGCCTAGACATTAAAAAAAACTGAACCTCTTCCAATGGTTGAGCATGAGAATATATAGGTGGCCTCATTTGATTATCCTTCCAGGGTGATAGGTGATGCTGCATTTTCCAGCAATGAAGGACATGTTCCATATATACTGATGAACATCTAATCTGTTCCACATCATCAGAGAATAGCACAGCTTCTGTCTGCCTGTCAATGGGGTCAAGGTTTGGGCTCTAATCAACAGGATCAAAAATCACACAGGCCCGTTCTGGAATGCTATTTGATCAAATCTGAATATACATTGAATCATTCAAAATGGATAATTACCTATTTTAATGATCATGACATTAGCAAAGAAGGAAACAAGAGGCAGCTACAGTATCTCAGCATATATGACTCACTAAAAACATGAAGCAAAAAGTGGTTTGAGGCTTTATTTTTTTTGTATACAAGATCGAGGATCGTGTAAGAGCTAACATTAATGACAAAAAAACAAACGGACACATCTATCTATAATTCCAGTAATCTCTGTGTGTATGTTTGTTTGTACGTTTGTATGTTTGTATGTTTGTATGTCTGTGACCGCTGTTTCTCGACAACTACCGGTCCGATATACTTGAAACTTGCCAGGTATATTGCTGGGGACCCGAGGATGTGCCTTTTCAAGGTTTTAAATTAATCGCAGAAGTAGTTACCGAGCTATGTCCAAAAAACGATTCAACCAATCAGAGAGCAGCGAGCTATCACGTGTGCCGAACGTGGCGAACAGACTCTGCCTCGGATGGCACATTTGAGAGCGTATTCATTTATTTCCCGTCGGCAAACTATGTTGCCGTTAAACTATGTTTTAAAACTAATTAAAACTAATTTGCGATTCATCGTAACTGCGATTTGCGACCTTCCGGACAGTCAAATGAGGACGTCACTTCCGGACTTACGTAGCGGCTAGCGGGCGCCATTTGGAGGAGCTGGGAGGACTCAGTCGTGATAGAGTGAGCCTGAGTGAGTATATCAAGACAAGAACAAGATCTAGAAGGAGGTATGTACGGTGCGATTCATATAATATATTGTTTAGTTATCGTCGATGAGGAATTTGGGGGCCCGATTAACTGCAGCGCCATCCGAGCTGCGGCGTCGGGACGATACATTCATTGTACGGTAACATCACGCACTTACGGGCACGTCCTATATATACACAAAGAATTAAGTTAAGCACCCCCCCCCCCCCCGTTTTTTTACAACCTCGCACATTACAAGTTTGTTGTCGTCAAAACAGTGTAATATACCCATGATATTGCTATATTTTCTGGAGAAGTGATATTATGGTCACATAAAAACATAACAATCATGCCGTTTTCAATATTTTATTCTGAATAATTTAAGGTGAAATTTTTTGGGAATTTTAGGCATATTTTCACCTCAATTTAAGTATGGAGCTATAGGTCCATCACGGACAGTGTGGATGACGTTTATGTTTTCTAACGTACAGTCATTGTTCTGAGAAGACCTCTAGCGATCTTTGCATCAATAACGTGTGTAGGACCCACGTGATCGGATCACTGACTCAACCAATCACTTTTTTTCACTTTGATCACTCAATTTCATCAATGGATAATTGCTAATGTCATACCAATCATTATTTGATCTCACATACCTTAGAATATATGCCAATGTATACATATACACAAAGAATATATATTAGGGGGTGCTTACCTTAATTCGTTGTGTAGGGGTGCTTAACTTAATTCTTTGTGTATATATAGTACGGGCATGCCCTAGTAAGACAAAATAAAGGGAGTGGGAGACCAGATGGGGAGAGGGGGAAGCACACAAGTACATTTGAGAGCAGTGACGTCGGGAGATCTGTGGGAGGGAGAGGGCTTGGGGGAAGGAGGCGTGGGAAGGGGGTGGGGAGTGAGGGAGGTAAAAACTCCACATGGGGTAAAAAAAAAAAAAAAGACAAACCACTTTTTGCTTAATGTTTTTAAGCTTGGATTGCTTAATACAATATTTCAAACATAAATAAATGTATTAATATGACTTCCTTCACAAGGAATTTCAACACAGGAGGAGACCATTAGGACCATCAAAGCCTGCACAATGGTTGCCAACTTATGGTTCATTGTCCATGCTCTATCGTTTTTAAATGCTAAGCATCAAGCAAGGAAGCAGCACGTACCATTTTAAAGTCTTTGGTATGACTCGGCCAGAGTTCAAACTGCTGACCTCCCAGACTCAGAGTGGATGCTTTAACCATTTAAACCACCAAGTCTGGTTCATATTCTGCTTGAATGTTGATCCATATACTTCAGAAACAAACAATAAGTCAGTGGAAGCCAAAATTAAGTTGTACGAAAACAACGTACTCGTCTGAATTACGCACGTAAATTGGCGACAACACCAGTCTACAAATGATCACAGACAAGTTTACACTGGCAGAAAAGTCTTACTTGCAATGTATGTGGCTATGATTGACCCCCATTACATGCTTGTACATCTCATGTCATTCGTCAAATCAAGCAATCCAATCTTCAGGCAGGGCCACATCCAGTTGATCAGGAGACATTGGTAAGACCTGGCGACCACAAATGAACTTTCCAGGATGTCCCAAGCATGTTCAATATAATGATTTATGTCTGGAGATTGTTCAGGCCCGTTTAGGAATGTCCATGCAACATTGTGGTCCTGAAGTGTGGTGTTGACAACATCTGCAGGGTGTGGATGGGCATTATCATCCCGAAAGATGAAGTGGAGACCTTACTGTTGCGCCAATGGAAATAAAATGGTCATAATGATCTCACTCCTACATCTGGCTTCACTCATATATCACCCCTCTAGGTGATGACACGACTACGTGTTGAGCCAACTGAAACACCAGCTCATACCATCAGGGTCATGCTGCCTAATGAGGCAAGTTCCCAAAAAACAATAACACCGATACTTTCATCTAGCTCATTTGCCCGATCTCTTCTGGATCATTGTATATCATGTAGGAAACATACCCTGAAGTACGAAACATAAGTTTTGGGAGTTTGAGACTACTTCCTCAATCCCTTCTACTGTCATCAGTACCAATTTCACTTATCCTGCTCAGAGACTTGCATACAGCACCTGCTGTACCATGAAGTTGAGTTGCAATCTGCTGCATGGCACAGCCTTCACTATTCAATAGTTTGATTTATATAAGCATGTCATGTGATGTGATATTGCCTTCCCAAGAGCCGTATAGTATTTACCACGCATTCAACACATGACAATGATATGACCGCCTATAATTTTATCGTCCTTCTGCAGGTGTGGCACTGATTGCTTGCATGACAACTCATCATGGTGAAGTATATCAACATTCCAGACGGACTCTCAAACAAACCCACCTATTTACTTCCATGATCTGCCATTGGAAAAGGTTCCGTCTCTTGAACTTCGAGGCCTCACCATCAGACACGACGTCTCCTGGGATGAGCATACAACAAAGCTGGCTACTAAATAAGCTCCAGACTAGGGATTCCCTCAATCTTCGAAGCAATTCTTTGGAAAATCAGAACGACTCAACCTACAAGGCCTCTATCTGTAGCTTGATGAAGTACTGCTCTCCCCTGCCCTGGCAACCCAGCATCAAATCCATCTCTCCTGGAATCTGTGAAATCTAAAGCTCTCAACCACGATGAGAAAAAAGTACAAGGCCTGTTGCTCCAAGTCTAACATCACAGACAGGTTGGTGGCCTCTGATTTTCACACCTCTCCTCCAGTCAAGTTCCCTCTGCTCTCTCGGCCCTCTAAACCTCCCCTGCTCCTCCACATGTTCTCCCAGTAACCCCCCTCTCGGTTAACCTCCCAATGTCCAGGCTTTCTGCCCAGCACCACTCTTTTGTTCATCTTATGAGCATTATGTTTTGCACTCTGTCAAAGCGTCTTTGGGCTCCCTGAAAAGCGCTATATAAAATAAATGCATTATTATTATTATTATTATTATCTTTTATTGTGTTTATAGAACTTCCAGAGACTGTTCTATCATATTCTTCCCTCCAGAACTTCAAGTAAGTAGTGTTACGGATCTATGTGGATTTATGTGAATTACTATTCAGGTCTTTGCTTATCAATGTGTAGTCGAGTAACGGTTGTTGTAATTAAAGGGTCAGGAGCCCTTCTGGGAAAAAGGAGACCGGAAACGGAAGAAGAAAAGAGACGAGGTCCGGGAGAAGCAGCGATCTTCTTCTTCCTCGCCGAGCTCCGAGGCGAGGGTATCGATATCGAGCAGCGTCTGACGCTGCGTTGGGAAACCCATCTGGCGAAAGGAATTACCCCTTGACACATCAAGTTGCCGTGGGTTCGTGCACGGAACCCAACGTCCTACACAGTTCGCCTCACCGTCTACAAGGACGCGTACGGGTCGCACCTTGGGCCTCGCGCGCTGGACAAGTCGCGCGTTGCTTTGCCCGCGTTGCTTGACAAGGAGGTGCGCGCTGCAACCGTTGTTCCCGGTACGTGACGTGCACGTTTGGGAGCACGTCAGCCAGGGGTTCGTTCAACCGCCCGTGTGCGGAGAAGCCGACCATCATCTTGGTCAGGAGGGGCCCAGAGACATTGTGAGGGACAGAGACCAAAGGGGTCGTGAGTACCCAAGGGGTCGGGAGTGGGGAAAGGGGACACACATATATAAGATGGCCATCTTAATCATATTGGTGATTGATTGTTGATTGTGGATTGTTGATGGTTGTTGATTGTTGATTCCTTGGGGGAATATATTATTGATTACTCTGGATCCTTGGTGTGGGGTTTCTTATTGACTGGAGTTCATATTGATTGCGTTACGAAAGCGTATAAATCAGATATCTTTCTGGCGGGGTGCCTCCCACGGTCCGGGGGTCACCAAGACCAGGTAGTTACCGGGAGGACCACGTAACAGAATTGGGGGCTCGTCCAAAGTATAATTTGCGGATTCGCAATTGGGTCTACGTCCGGGATCTGTAAAATTTTCTACATTTTAGTCCGGGAAAGAATTCCCAAGAGGGGGAACTTTTCCAACGTTCCTAAAATTGTTTTGCTCTGTCGACAAAACAACAACAACAAAAATAAAAAAAATAATAACAATAGCAATAATAGTAATACTGTTGCTTTTCTTTGTTGGAAATTTCTGGGGTGAAGGTTAACAGGTGTTACCAGTAGTCACCATGGCGTTTGTGGCACAGAACTTTGCGGTAACCCCAAGTGAGGCACAGTTCCGAGCGTTACTAAAGTCGGACCTCTTGAAATTGGCCAAACATTTTAACTTGGAGGTCCGAACTAATTTGAGGAAGGCAGAGTTGCAGACCATGGTGATACAGTCTATGGTGGGATTAGGAACATGGGACGAGTTAGCCTGGCAGTGGCTACCCGAAGAACCAGAAGACGTTGAGCTCCGGAAACTGGAGTTGCAATTACGGAGCCAGGAACGGATAAAAGAAGAAGAAAGGAAAGCAGAAGAGAGGAGAGAAGAGAAACAAGCAGAGGAAAGGAGAGTGGAACGAGAACTCCAGGAAAGGTTAAAAGAAGAAGAAAGGAAAGCAGAAGAGAGGAGAGAAGAGAAACAAGCAGAGGAAAGGAGAGTGGCACGAGAACTCCAGGAAAGGTTAAAAGAAGAAGAAAGGAAAGCAGAAAAGGAAAGAGCAGAAGAAGAAAGGAAAGCAGAAGAGAGGAGAGAAGAGAAACAAGCAGAGGAAAGGAGAGGGGAACGAGAACTCCAGGAAAGGTTAGCAGAAGAAGAAAGGAAAGCAGAAAAGGAAAGAGCAGAAGAAGAAAGGAAAGCAGAAGAGAGGAGAGAAGAGAAACAAGCAGAGGAAAGCAGAGTGGAATGAGAACTCCAGGAAAGGTTAGAAGGGAGAAAAGCAGAGGAGAGGAGAGCTGCCAGGGAACTCGAAGCAGAGGAGAGAAAAGCCGAAAGGGAGTTGAAGGAACGTGATCTGGCGCTTCAGCAAAAGATTAAATTCAAGGAGCTGGATTTAATGAGAGAATGGGGAGAGGTACCACCCTTGCTGACGGGGTCGACACCTAGCCAGAACACCTGGGAGGTGGGCAGACATGTGAGGCTGGTTCCACCCTTCAGTGAAAAGGAGGTCACTCAATTTTTTCCACACTTTTGAGAAAGTGGCTCGACAGTTAAACTGGCCGGAGGAGGCCTGGACCATACTAGTGCAAAGTGTGCTGGTGGGTAAAGCTCAAGAGATTTATTCGGCGTTACCAATGGACCAATGTGCAGATTATGAGGGGTTGGTCTCACTCAAGGGAGACTTGACTAACCCAAGACCGGTTAGGGTTTTGAGGGACACAGGAGCCCATCAATCCTTAATGCTTGAAGGCATTTTGCCATTGTCAAAGAGTACCGCAACTGGTGATAGTGTTCGGTTACAAGGGATCAGTGGCTGTGTTAGTGCCCCACTTCATGTCATCCATTTGGAATCCGATTTGGTGTCAGGACCGGTCACCGTCGGTTTACAAGCCACGCTTCCTGTAGAGGGAGTATCTGTGATTATCGGGAATGATTTGGCCGGGGGGGGCAAATTTATGGTAACCCAAGGGTTGGTAAAGAGCACAGCAGGGAAAATAACACCACACCAGCTCGGGATGGCGACAAAAGTTCCAAGTTATTTGTAGGGGGACTGAACTTCAACACAGAGGAAGAAGTTCTGACCTCTGTCTTCAACAGATATGGGCCGCTGGTGGAAGTGCGGGTGGTAAAAGACAGGGAAACGCAACGGTCAAGAGGGTTCGGCTTTGTCACGTTTGCAAGCACAAGAGACGCCAGGGAGGCAGAGAAGAATTGGAATGGTAAGGATTTGGAAGGTCGGACCATAACAGTAGGGAAGGCATTTCGTAGGCGTCGAGAGGTCTACAGAAGAGGACCACTTGGCGGTAGTTTTGGTGTGGGCAGCAGCCGATATTACTATGGAGGCTCCCAGAGTTACGGCACCTCCCGAAAGAATGAATGTCAGAGCACTGGCCGAGAAGGAGACCGCCAGTCAGGTAATGGCTGGGACAAGGGGTCCCACCATAACTGGTAGGAGTCTGGAGAAGTTGAAGCCCTATATATGGGGGAGCCGCCGAGCCGGGGCTCCTACACGGACTAACCGTGAACGCCGCGTTCTTAAAGGCGTCCAGGTAGTGAACTTTCCTGCACGGACTAACCGTGAACTCCACGTTCTTAAAGGCGTCCATGTAATTAACTTTTCTCCCCGGACTAACCGTGAACTCCACATTCCTTAAGGCGTCCATGTAGGGAATACTCCGCTGGGCCTCCCGAAAAAGTGCTATAGAGAGGTTTAAATTTGGGGGCTTTGGTCACCACCTCTTAACCGTCATTCAAGAGAAACTAGAAGTGGTTGACGCTTGGTCCAGAGGGAATTAATCTCGGGGATTGTGTGAAATTTTGTTGCTTTATTTTTAAGTGATGACTGTGCCTGGGGGGAACTGATGAATTGGGGGGGGGGGGGGTGAGTTATCTGGTTTGTTTATCCAAGTTGGCCAGCAAAGAAAGTTTTCGCTGGGTTCAAACTTTCTTTCTTGAAGGGGGGGAGTGTTACGGATCTATGTGGATTTATGTGAATTACTATTCAGGTCTTTGCTTATCAATGTGTAGTCGAGTAACGGTTGTTGTAATTAAAGGGTCAGGAGCCCTTCTGGGAAAAAGGAGACCGGAAACGGAAGAAGAAAAGACACGAGGTCCGGGAGAAGCGGCGATCTTCTTCTTCCTCGCCGAGCTCCGACGCGAGGGTATCGATATCGAGCAGCGTCTGACGCTGCATTGGGAAACCCATCTGGTGAAAGGAATTACCCCTTGACACATCAAGTTGCCGTGGGTTCGTGCACGGAACCCAACGTCCTACACAGTTCGCCTCACCGTCTACAAGGACGCGTACGGGTCGCACCTTGGGCCTCGCGCGCTGGACAAGCCGCGCGTTGCTTTGCCCGCGTTGCTTGACAAGGAGGTGCGCGCTGCAACCGTTGTTCCCGGTACGTGACGTGCACGTTTGGGAGCACGTCAGCCAGGGGTTCGTTCAACCGCCCGTGTGCGGAGAAGCCGACCATCATCTTGGTCAGGAGGGGCCCAGAGACATTGTGAGGGACAGAGACCAAAGGGATCGTGAGTACCCAAGGGGTCGGGAGTGGGGAAAGGGGACACACTTAGATGGCCATCTTAATCATATTGGTGATTGATTGTTGATTGTGGATTGTTGATGGTTGTTGATTGTTGATTCCTTGGGGGAATATATTATTGATTACTCTGGATCCTTGGTGTGGGGTTTCTTATTGACTGGAGTTCATATTGATTGCGTTACGAAAGCGTATAAATCAGATATCCTTCTGGCGGGGTGCCTCCCACGGTCCGGGGGTCACCAAGACCAGGTAGTTACCGGGAGGACCACGTAACAGTAGTGTATTCAAGCAAGTAGACCATTGAGAGGGGGAGGGGGGCAAAAATGTTGTATAGCATGATATTTCAAAAAGTTTTGGATGAGTTATGACAAAACCTGATGGAGGAGTTGGATATGTGACAAGAACAAGCCAATTAGATTTTGGTTAAGGTCTGGGTCCAGATCTGGCCTATCAGTGGGATACAAAACGTAAGATGATTAGCCTAGCGGAGGTATGGAATGCATTCTACTGAGTGCCAATTCTAGTCTTTAATGTAATGGTTTGCCTGAAAAGCACTTTCTCTACAGTTGTATAAAGTCCCCGCTTTCATACATTTTAGGTCAGCTGTGCCCGTTCTGCTCTCAAATGAAAGGCTGATACCCTGTGGACACAATAACCATTGCCTCTTCTGTAAATCACATTAACATAAAAGTCCTGCACCTGTAACTACTTATCTAGCTTTATCATTGATATCGTGAAAATTAATGCAAGATAAAGAGCCAATTTTATCAATATAAAAATTATTGACACACCATCAAGAGCTTTAATGTGCTGATTCTGCAGGAAATCACTCTCAAGTGTGTCAAACTAGGAGACAGCACGATACAAGCAAAATAATACAAACAAAAACAGATGCAGGTACCTTGTGCATGCCGTACATGTTATCTTGAGGGTAACCTCCCGCCCCTTGCATCCCCATGGTATGTGCTCCAGCGGCAGGACCAGGACTAGGGCCCATCATTGGTCCTGGGCTTTGTCCCATCATGGGCCCTGGGCTCGGACCCACCATCTGGCCTGGACTGTGGCCAATCATAGGCCCTGGGCTTAGGCCCATCATTGCACCAGGTGATGGACCAGGTCCAGGCGAAGGTCCAGCATGTGGAGTCCCAGCCATTCCGGCTTCCCCAGTTGTGGACATTTCACCTTCTAGAAGAAGAAGAAGAAAAAATAAATCGCAGGATGAACATGGTCTATTCAATGAACAACCTTTAGGAACAATCTTTTTTTATTTATAATGCTGGCATGGGAAGGGGCACTAAAATGAAAAAAAAAAATTCAGAAAAGGAAAATAAGGAAATATTATATGAGAGAAAAACAAGTGAGGCTGTATACTAGAATGGGGGGGAAGAGGGAGGATACAAATGGAAAGTTGGAATGGGAATGATGGAGGATGAGAAGGAATCCATACAACAGACAAGATATCACCATTCACAACATTATTTAGAAAACGTATATTGCACACCGCTCCTTTCCTTTGCCATCTCCAGGCACTGCAAAACGTCATTGCCGGGCACTGAAGGGGGCTTGGCAGTGACACACGCTGAAAGGGAGTACTCAGTTTTCACTCTGGTTGTTGTACACCGCTCCTTTCCTATGCCATCTCCAGGCATTGCAAATCGTCATTGCCGGGCACCGAAGGGGGCTCGGCAGTGACGCACGCTGAAAGAGAGTACTCAGTTTTCACTCTGGTTGTTTGTTTGTTTGTTTGTTTGTTTGTTTTCTTGTTTTCTTGTTTGTTTTCTTGTTTTCTTGTTTGTTTGTCCGGACGATATCTCAGCCATCCTTTGAGCTAGGAAGCTGAAATTTCGGCACAGTAGTGAGCAAGTCCTTTCTCAAAACGGTATTTTTTGTTTTTTGAATAATCAATAAATTGAGGAGTTATTTAATTATTAAAGATTAATTAAGTACTTATTTAATTAATCAAATTTCCTTTCTCTTCTGACATTAACTCAGGCACCTTTTGAGTTAGGAAGCTGATATTTGGACATGCCAATGACCAGGTGATTTGGCTGCAAAGGATATTTTTGATTTATTAATTAATCAATTAATCGATTAATTATTTAATTATTCGATTAATGCCAAAAAAATTTTTTTTTTAAAGTTACAGATTCTGATGAAATAGTGGTAGTTTATGTGTTCTCTGACCAAATTGATTAATAATTTAATTTTTTTATGATTATTATTTATTTATTTTCATTATTAATCATTTATTTATTTTCTTTCTCATTTGGCCAATATCTCAGGCACCTTTTGAGCTCGGAAGCTAATATTTGGACATGTCAGTGACCAAGTGATATGGCTATCAAGGATATTTTTGATTTATTGATTAATCATTTAATCGATTAATTATTGATTAATCGATTAATTATTTATTGATTAATCAATTAATTATTTAATTTTTTATTAACGACTTATTTAATTAAATTTCTAAAAGATACATCTTCGGATGAAGCACGAGTGGTTTAGTTATGCTATTAGCCAATTGATTAAGAAAATATTTGGTGATAATCTTTTATTGATTTAAATGATACAATTAATCAATCAATTAGTGTACACCTCTCCCTCTCAATGCAGCCTCTACGAGCTGCACTGCGGTATTGCCGGGCGCCGGAGGCGCCCCGGCAATGCCGCGCTGTAGGATATTTAATTATTTGGCTTGGGGGCGGTGTACTTTGAATGTATCTGTACTTGTTTGTTTTCTTTCTTGTTTTCTTTCTTTCTTGCTTTCTTGTTTGTCCGGGCGATATCTCAGCCATACCTTGAGCTAGCAAGCTGAAATTTCGGCACAATAGTGACCAAGTACTTTGTCAAAAACAGTGTTTTTTGTTTTTTGATTAGTCAATTATTTGATGAGTTATTTAATTATTAGCGATTAATCAAGTACTTATATATTTCCTTTCTCTTCTGGGCATTATCTCTGGCACCTTTTGAGCTAGGAAGCTAATATTTGGACATGACAATGACCAGGTGATGTGGCCATAAAGGATATTTTTGATTTATTGATTAATCATTTCATTGATTAATTATTTATTGATTAATCAATTAATTGTTTAATTTTTTTATTAATGACTTATTTAATTACATTTCTAAAAGATACATCTTCGGATGAAGCACTAGTGGTTTAGTTATGCTATCAGCCAATTGATAAAGAAAATATTTTGTGATAATCTTTTATTGATTTTAATTATGCAATTAATCAATCAATTATTGTACACCTCTCCCTCCCAATGCACTCTCTATGAGCTGCACTGCGGTATTCCTGGGTGCCGGAGGCGCCCTGGCAATGCCGCGCTGTGGGATATTTAATTATTTGGCATGGGGGCGGTGTACTTTGATCTTGTACTTTGTACTTTGATCTTTGTACTTTGATCTTGTACTATCTTTACTTGTTATTTATTTATTTTCATTATTAATCATTTATTTTCGGCACACTTTCGGCACAATTTTTCTCCGGTGTGTACCCCGGTTTAGAATAGGTACACCGTATCCCTGCGTGTCTTAAGAGGCGACTAAAAGGGTTGGCGTCAGGAAGGGCATCCGGCCATAAAAACATTGCCTCAAAAAGAGAACCATGACAATTACAACGACATATGGGCAGGGTACAGCCCGAAGTACCCCGTGGGGGACCCCACTCCCTCTCGTCAAAACTCAAGGTGGGGAACCCGATCGAAGCAAGGGTGGAAATTATTCCATTTATGACGACGAAATGTCTGATGCCCGACGTGGAGATCGGTTTCTGAGATTTGGGACATGGAATGTAGGGACAATGACAGGGAGATCAGGAGAAGTGGTGGAAGTATTGGTCAGAAGAAGAGTGGACATATGTTGTGTGCAGGAGACGAGATGGAAGGGAAGTGGTGTGAGAATGGTGAAGGGAAGGCCGGGACAGAAATACAAGTTTGTGTGGCAAGGGTGCCCGGAGGGCGTGAATGGTGTTGGTGTCCTGTTTTCTGAGGAGTTTGTAGACAGTGTGGTGAGTGTGACTCGAGTGAGTGAAAGGTTGATGATGGTGAAAATGATGATTGGAAAGCTCTTGGTGAACATCATCTCGGGATATGATCCGCAGGTTTGTCGGAGCGATGAAGAGAAGGACAAGTTCTGGTGTGCTATAGAGAAGCTGATGGAAAACATGAAAGATGTACTCCTGGCTCTGGGGGGTTGCTTGTGTACATCTCTCTTCTACGGCCAAACTTTTGATTTTCCTGTTCTATATGTTGAGACCCTTGGAAAAAATCTGGGTAACACTCCCAGATCAAGTACGTTTTTTCTGCACACCCCAATACGTGATTATGACTTGAGGCCAATTAGCCGAAATAGCAAAATTCAGATTTCATGGAATAATTCAAGAGTAGGCAGCTTTAGATTCAAATGTAACATTTATTTATCATGTTTAGACATAACTAACACATTTTTAGCATGGTTCAATAGTACAATACTATAAACTGTCTTTTTTAGAAACAAAAACCGTCATTTAGCTTTTTTTTCTCCAAAAATCACTTTCAGTTTGAAAGGCGCTCAAAATCCGATCACCTCTCATACACCCAATTATGTAGATAACCACCGTTTAGAGGCCATTTTTTCCCGCAAAGCGGGGGTTGGCCTTTTCGGGGACCGTGGTAGTTGTTGTTTTTTTGGTCCCCTTTTTGAAGCAATGTTTTACGGCCGGATGCCCTTCCTGACGCCAACCCTTTTTGCCGCCTTCAACGACAAACAGGGAATTACCAGTGAACTGGTACTCAATTAGCCGACCTCGGAAGGATGACAGGCTGAGTCAACCCCCCTGGCATTAATTCGGCGATCGACCGAGATTCGAACCCAGGATCCTCGGTATCCTAAGCCGGCACCCTAGCCGCTAGCCCAACACCAGGGATCTGGCATTCCCTAACCCTAACCCTAACCCTAACCAAACCACCACCAATCAAAGATAAAGCAACCAAAATTTGTCAGAAGCTTCCTTATGAAGCCCTTTAATAGGGATAAACATGGGTTTCTTTGTGGCTTATCAGTCTTTCACATTTTATATTTTCAGCATATGGTCCGACCTTGCCGATTTTTACAGCCGTACAAACGTAACTAATATCCATTTTTTGTTTTTCAGGCGTGGCCGCTGATGATGGAGTCTGTTTCTCTCTCAGGACCGCCCGAAGACAGTTCGTTTGATGCGACTAACTGCATCATCTGCCAGAAAAGCGCGGGGGATAAAACTGTGAGCACAACTAATGGTTGCAAAAGGATACGAGAAGCAAGTTACATCCACAATGATCAAGTTTCCAAACGGCTTAAGCTGGTTAAAGGAGATGGGTTTGTTTATCATGTGACCAATGACTGTTACAAAAAATACACCATGACTTCAGTTCTCAATAGGAAAAGGAAGAGTCTCGCTGTATGCCAAGACCTGTCCCGTTCTGAGCAGGAAGAAGATAGAAGTACTCGTTCTAAGGCCGTCTGACATCCACCGAATACAGAGACGTCCACAACAGCCTTACGTCAAGTGAAGTGTATTATCTGTGACAGTAAATCACACAAACAACAGTACACGAAATATCGCATTAGTGAATCAGGCCGTGCTTCAGCCTTTCTGGCTGCGACCAACTACTTGCGATGGTGTTCTCTCTACCTTGAAGACATGCGACGTCTACCTGAGACTGCACCATCAGTTCATGAACAATTTGCCAAAGGCAATTTTTCAATCAGAGAGATACCCGGCCGATTCACCGCTGTTGGAGGAGACCAGAAATTAGAGCAAAGCATTAACCTTTCATCTAAGTGCAGCGATGGAGTCATTGGACATGCAAAGCAAAAACAGTATGTCGCCCAGTGGGACCTAATATACCATGAAATGATGGCAGTGAAGAACCTACATCGGCAATACAGTGATGTGATTGACAGGACACATGAGACTTACAGCCACCACGAATCATCTCAAGCCACAACGAACCGCAAAGAAGGACATATTCAGGAGATGATGAGATTCATTGAAGAGAAGGGGTCCCCTCTGTCTCCAGACGCTTCCAAAACACTACAAAACTTTGTGACAAAAGAGGTTATGTCCGATGATATAAAAACTGACATGCTCAATGCCTTTTCAAAAGGAAAAGAGAAGTACCTGAAATTCAGAAAGGAAAGGTTTGTCACCAAGACTGAACGAATAAGCAGTACCATTCACCGCACAAACTTGAAGACGATGAAAACTCTTCGAAAGAAGCCACAGAAGACTACCAAGACGACAGTGAAGGAGATGAACATCGCTGAGAGAAACATAGAAATAGCTCGGGAGCGTGGCCTCACCACTGATGATCTATTAAAGTACGATGTTGTTCCCTCCCCAGTGTTGTTTGATGATGCAGGAATGATGACTAAACCAGCAAAGAGCCAGCTACTGAAGGAGTTGGAGACGCACCTAAAACCGGAAGAATTTACATATAGTCATCGGAAAGACGCATCATTTGTAGTTGACATCATGGCCACAATCCGAAAGGTTAATGTTACGAAACTCTCCAAATTCAATTACCTTCGATCAAATTTCATGTCATTTTCGGCCATATATCATCGGTTTGGGCGGACTGACTATGTCTTTGACATGTATTCTGATGACCCATCAGTGAAGGACAGCGAGAGGAAAAGGCGAAGTGACACTCTACCCATCGAATATACTTCAATAGAGCCATCAACACCACTACCTAAGGATATGAACACATTCTGGCCTTCCAAAAACAACAAACTTCTCCTTGAAAAACTGATCTACAGCCATGTTCGTTCAAATATTGCAAATACCGGTCAGTACCCAACTGTACTCGGACAGGTGACCAGAGAGAACGAGGATTGGAAATGTATGAAAATGCACAACGGAGATGAGAGCGCACTGGTACACCTTCAATCCACATTTGAAGAGGCGGATCTTCGCATACTCCTTCATGTTTTGGACGCGCTCAAAGAAGGACACAAAATATGTGTTGTCATCTCCAATGATACTGATGTAGTTGTTGTTGTGTATGATGTGTAGATGTGTATGTAGACACAAAGCTCCACCACATGCCTGTCTTTCTCCAACATGACCGAGAGGAGCTGTGGGTACGAGCTGGAGTTGGAGATAGCACTCGGTATGTGCCCCTTCATACCTTGTTCGAGCGCATCGGATGTCAACTCTGTGCTGTTCTTCCTGCCGTACACAGTCTTACAGGATGTGATATCACTAGCAAAGTTGGGACCAAGAAAGCGGCCTTGAATGCCGAGCCAGAAAAGTTATTGAAGCACTTTGGAGGGTTGCCGACCCTTTCTCAGCCTTTGATCAAGAATGCAGAATCCTACTTGGTCAAAGTACTGAAACCAAAAAGCGATGCGAAGAAATTTTCGAACTTGCGTGCGGAGATCTTCCATCATGTCAAAGGGAGTTCTCATCACAACCTGCCACCAACCAGCCAAGGTCTCCTGCCACATATGAAGCGTAGCTTTTTCAATGCCTACAATATCATGCATGCTTTGGAGCTTCATCAAGATTCTGAAAATGTGATCGCACTTAAGCCAGAGGATTGTGGTTATACGCATGACAAGGAACAGCTGATACCTGAGACAACGTGGAAAACTCTAGAATCACATTGGACAGTTGTCTGTTCATGCACTAAGTGTGCCAGGTCAACATGCCCCTGTAGGACCGCCATAGTCAAATGTGTAAATTTTTGTCATTGCAAAAAGGCTTCCCCTGATGCCTGCAAGAATCCTGTCGCTTGATAAAGAGTACATGTATTGAAGTTGCACGGGTGGTAAATGGTGGTAATTGACAGCACGCGCTTCCTTGTTATGACAGTTATATTGGGTTTGTGGACATGTTATGATTTTAATTCATGAATCCTTAAGCTATGTAAGTGTAATAGTTTTGCTTAAGCTGAATTTTGAGCGAAATTTAGTCAACATCATTGCCAGGAGGTGTTTGGCGGCCATTTTGAAATTATGCAAATTAGGTATATTCAAAAGGGGTTGATTATGGTTCCAATGAATAGCTTGCTATCAAAAACCCATACATAGACACCAAAATCAGCCGAATATCACACTTACTTCTAAAGTTAGACCAATTTAACCAATTTTGGTTTATACCGCTTTTTGGGGTAGGGGTAACCTTTGTTAACATTTGACCCCACTGTCACTATACAATATAATGAATCATAAATATGATGCATGGAATTATTAAAGGGCTTCATAAGGAATCTTCTGACAAATTTTGGTTGCTTTTGTTTTGGTCTTTTTCAAATTTGGTCTGACAATTAGGTTTCCTAACCTAGGACATTTTCTCTAGATAAGATAAGGAATCTAGGACAATATAAAATAGGAATAATTAGGACAATGACAAAAAAAATGTCTGACAAATTGTCGCAGACAATACAAAGTCCCTGGTGTTGGGCTAGCGGCTAGGGTGCCGGCTTAGGATCCTAGGATCCTGGGTTCGAATCCCGGTCAATCGCTGAATTAACGCCAGGGGGGTTGACTCAGCCTGTCATCCTTCCGAGGTCGGCAAATTGAGTACCAGTTCACTGGTAATTCCCTGCTTGTCGTTAAAGGCGGCAAAAAGGGTTGGCGTCAGGAAGGGCATCCGGCAGTAAAACATTGCTTCAAAAAGGGGACAGAAAAACAACAACAACCACAGTTCCCGAAAAAGGCCAACCCCCGCTTGCGGGGAAAAATGGCCTCTAAAGGTGGTTTTTTTTTTTTTATCTACATAATTGGGTGTATGAGAGGTGATCGGATTTTGAGCGCCTTTCAAACTGAAAGTGATTTTTGGAGAAAAAGAAGCTAAATGACGTGTTTTTTTCCTAAAAAAGACAGTTTATAGTATTGAACCATGCTAAAAATGTGTTAGTTATGTCTAAACATGATAAATAAATGTTACATTTGAATCTAAAGCTGCCTACTCTTGAATTATTCCATGAAAACTGAATTTTGCTATTTCGGCTAATTGGCCTCAAGTCATAATCACGTATTGGGGTGTGCAGAAAAAACGTACTTGATCTGGGAGTGTTACCCAGATTTTTTCCAAGGGTCTCAACATATAGAACAGGAAAATCAAAAGTTTTGCCGTAGAAGAGAGATGTACACAAGCAACCCCCCAGAGCCTATACTAATGAGGAAGTTGTTGTGGTAGGAGGAGACCTAAATGGACATGTGGGAAGGAGTATGGACGGTTTTGAGGGAGTTCATGGGGGTTACGGATATGGTGTGAGAAATGGAGAAGGTGAAAGGATTTTGGAGTTTGCTGATGGAGCTGATTTGTTGATTTGTAATACTCAGTTCCAGAAAGTGGATAATAAGCTTGTTACATACACGTCAGGTGGGTCGACGACAACCGTCGACTACCTGCTGGTGCGTAGGCGAGATAAGGGGCACCTCCGGGACACAAAGGTGATCCCGGGGGAGGAGGCTGTTTCACAGCACCACTTGGTTGTCTGCGACATAAGGGTGAAAGGTGCGAGGAGAGCTCGGCGGGTGAAGTACCAACCGAGAATGAAGGTGTGGAGGTTGAAAGAGGTGACAGTGAGGGAGGCATTAAAAGAGAGGATGAGTATGGTGGAGGATGATGTGGTTGAGCTTGAAAGTGGTTGGATGTCTCGGATGGACATCGCACCTTTCCTATGTCATCTCCAGGAGCTGCATATAGTCATTGCCAGGCACAGAAGGAGGCTCGGCAATGACGCACGTTGAAAGGGAGTGTACTCAGTTTTCACTCTGGTTGTTACTTGCCGGAAAAGATTCCGGCAAGTATGTTGATCTGTTCGTTACTTGCCGGAAAATTTTTTCCGGCAAGTATGTTGATCTGTTCGTTTGTCTGTTTGTCTGTCTGTTTGTCTGTTTGTCTGTCTGTCTGTCTGTTTGCAGCACTGCGTCTACACCGTTGCACGTAGAATCGCCAAACTTTGCACACTTATTGGTCTTGCCCTGGAATAGACTGTGCCCAATTGATGACGTCATCGGTGACGTGGTTCGGCCGCCATCTTGGAAAAACCGAAAAACTTTGCACCTCTATATCTCCGAAAGTACTGAACAGAAAAAATTGAGACATGGCTCATTGTAAAGAACTCTCCATGGGGAATAAAATATGTTAATGATGACGTCATATGTCACGTGGTCGGCCGCCATCTTGGAAAAACGGCAAAACTTTGCACCACGAAATCTCCAAAAGTGCTGAACAGAAAAAATTGAGACATGGCTCATTGTAAAGAACTCTCCATGGGGAATAAAATATGTTAATGATGATGTCATATGTCACGTGGTCGGCCGCCATCTTGGAAAAACGGCAAAACTTTGCACCACTATATCTCCAAAAGTGCTGAACAGAAAAAATTGAGACATGGCTCATTGTAAAGAACTCTCCATGGGGAATAAAATATGTTAATGATGATATCATCGGTCACGTGGTTCGGCCGCCATATTTGTTCTAAATGGCCGATAAAAAGTACATTCCGGCAAGTCCTCGGTCTCTGACCGATTTTTCATTTGTTTGTTACTTGCCGGAAAAATTTTTCCGGCAAGTATGTTGAACTGTTCGTTTGTCTGTCTGTTTGTCTGTCTGTCTGTCTGTCTGTTTGCAGCACTGCGTCTACACCGTTGCACGGAGAATCGCCAAACTTTGCACACATATTCGTCTTGCCCTGGAATAGACTGTGCCCAATTGATGACGTCATCGGTGACGTGGTTCGGCCGCCATTTTGGAAAAAAACCGAAAAACCTTGCACCTCTATATCTCCGAAAGTACTGAACAGAAAAAATTGAGACATGGCTCATTGTAAAGAACTCTCCATGGGGAATAAAATTTGTGAATGATGACGTCATCAGTCACGTGGTTCGGTCGCCATCTTGGAAAAACGGCAAAACGTTGCGCCACTATATCTCCAAAAGTGCTGAACAGAAAAAATTGAGACATGGCTCATTGTAAAGAACTCTCCATGGGGAATAAAATATGTTAATGATGACGTCATATGTCACGTGGTCGGCCGCCATCTTGGAAAAACGGCAAAACTTTGCACCACTATATCTCCAAAAGTGCTGAACAGAAAAAATTGAGACATGGCTCATTGTAAAGAACTCTCCATGGGGAATAAAATATGTTAATGATGACGCCATATGTCACGTGGTCGGCCGCCATCTTGGAAAAACGGCAAAACTTTGCACCACTTTTTCTCCAAAAGTGCTGAACAGAAAAAAATTGAGACATGGCTCATTGTAAAGAACTCTCCATGGGAAATAAAATATGTTAATGATGACGTCATCAGTCACGTGGTCGGCCGCCATCTTGGAAAAACGGCAAAACTTTGCACCACTATATCTCCAAAAGTGCTGAACATAAAAAATTGAGACATGGCTCATTGTAAAGAACTCTGCATGGGGAATAAAATATGTTAATGATGATGTCATATGTCACGTGGTCGGCCGCCATCTTGGAAAAACGGCAAAACTTTGCACCACTATATCTCCAAAAGTGCTGAACAGAAAAAATTGAGACATGGCTCATTGTAAAGAACTCTCCATGGGGAATAAAATATGTTAATGATGACGTCATCAGTCGCGTGGTCGGCCGCCATCTTGGAAAAACCGAAAAACCTAGCACCTCCATATCTCCGAAAGTGCTGAATAGAAAAAATTGACACATGGCTCATTGTCAAGAACTCTCCATGTGGAATAAAATATGTTAATGATGACGTCATCGGTCACGTGGTGCGGCCGCCATCTTGGAAAAACGGGAAAAAAAATCACCTCCATATCTCCGAAAGTGCTGAATAGAAAAAATTGAGACATGGCTCATTGGAAAGAACTCTCCAGGGGGAATAAAATATGTTAATGATGACGTCATCGGTCACGTGGTTCGGCCGCCATCTTGGAAAATCCGAAAAACGTTGCACCTCTATCTCCAAAAGTGCTGAACAGAAAAAATTGAGACATGGCTCATTGGAAAGAACTCTCCAGGGGGAATAAAATATGTTAATGATGATGTCATCGGTCAGGTGGTTCAGCCGCCATATTTGTCCTAAATGGCCGATAAAAAAGTAAATTCCGGCAAGTCCTCGGTCTCTGACCGATTTTTCATCTGTTTGTCTGTTTGTCTGTTTGTCTGTTTGTCTGTCTGTTTGCAGCACTGCGTCTACACCGTTGCACGTAGAATCGCCAAACTTTGCACACATATTGGTCTTGCCCTGGAATAGACTGTGCCCAATTGATGACGTCATCGGTGACGTGGTTCGGCCGCCATCTTGGAAAAACCGAAAAACTTTGCACCTCTATATCTCCGAAAGTACTGAACAGAAAAAATTGAGACATGGCTCATTGGAAAGAACTCTCCATGGGGAATAAAATATGTTAATGATGACGTCATATGTCACGTGGTCGGCCGCCATCTTGGAAAAACGGCAAAACTTTGCACCACTATATCTCCAAAAGTGCTGAACAGAAAAAATTGAGGCATGGCTCATTGTAAAGAACTCTCCATGGGGAATAAAATATGTTAATGATGACGTCATCGGTCACGTGGTTCGGCCGCCATCTTGGAAAAACGGCAAAACGTTGCGCCACTATATCTCCAAAAGTGCTGAACAGAAAAAATTGAGACATGGCTCATTGTAAAGAACTCCATGGGGAATAAAATATGTTAATGATGACGTCATCGGTCACGTGGTTCGGTCGCCATCTTGGAAAAACGGCAAAACGTTGCGCCACTATATCTCCAAAAGTGCTGAACAGAAAAAATTGAGACATGGCTCATTGTAAAGAACTCCATGGGGAATAAAATATGCTAATGATGACGTGATCGGTCACGTGGTCGGCCGCCATCTTGGAAAAACCGAAAAACCTAGCACCTCCATATCTCCGAAAGTGCTCAATAGAAAAAATTGAGACATGGCTCATTGTGAAGAACTCTCCATGGGGAATAAAATATGTTAATGATGATGCCATCGGTCACGTGGTTCGGCCGCCATCTTGGAAAAACCGAAAAACTCTGCATCTCCACATCTCCAAAAGTCCTGAATAGAAAAAATTGAGGCATGGCTCATTGTAAAGAACTCTCTATGGGGAATAAAATATGTTAATGATGACGTCATCGGTCACGTGGTTCGGCCGCCATATTTGTCCTAAATGGCCGATAAAAAAGTACATTCCGGCAAGTCCTCGGTCTCTGACCGATTTTTCATTACTTGCCGGAAAAATTTTTCCGGCAAGTATGTTGATCTGTTCGTTTGTTACTTGCCGGAAAAGATTCCGGCAAGTATGTTGATCTGTTCGTTTGTTTGTCTGTCTGTCTGTTTGTCTGTTTGTCTGTCTGTTTGCAGCACTGCGTCTACACCGTTGCACGTAGAATCGCCAAACTTTGCACACATATTGGTCTTGCACTGGAATAGACTGTGCCCAATTGATGATGTCATCGGTGACGTGGTTCGGCCGCCATCTTGGAAAAACCGAAAAACTTTGCACCTCGACATCTCCGAAAGTGCTGAATAGAAAAAATTGAGACATGGCTCATTGTAAAGAACTCTCCATGGGGAATAAAATATGTTAATGATGATGTCATATGTCACGTGGTCGGCCGCCATCTTGGAAAAACGGCAAAAATTTGCACCACTATATCTCCAAAAGTGCTGAACAGAAAAAATTGAGACATGGCTTATTGTAAAGAACTCTCCATGGGGAATAAAATATGTTAATGATGATGTCATATGTCACGTGGTCGGCCGCCATCTTGGAAAAACTGCAAAATTTTGCACCACAATATCTCCAAAAGTGCTGAACAGAAAAAATTCAGACATGGCTCATTGTAAAGAACTCTCCATGGGCAATAAAATATGTTAATGATGACGTCATATGTCACGTGGTCGACCGCCATCTTGGAAAAACCGAAAAATGTTGCACCACTATATCTCCAAAAGTGCTGAACAGAAAAAATTGAGACATGGTTCATTGTAAAGAACTCTCCATGGGGAATAAAATATGTTAATGATGATGCCATTGGTCACGTGGTTTGGCAGCCATCTTGGAAAAACGGGAAAACTTTGCACCACTATATCTCCAAAAGTGCAGAATGGAAAAAATTGAGAGATGGCTCATTGTAAAGAACTCTCTATGGGGAATAAAATATGTTAATGATGACGTCATCTATCACGTAGTTCGGCCGCCATATTTGTTCTAAATGGCCAATAAAAAGTACATTCCGGCAAGTCCTCGGTCTCTGACCGATTTTTCATCTGTCTGTCTGTCTGTTTGTTACTTGCCGGAAAAGATTCCGGCAAGTATGTTGATCTGTTCGTTTGTTTGTCTGTCTGTCTGTCTGTCTGTCTGTTTGTCTGTCTGTTTGCAGCACTGCGTCTACACCGTTGCACATAGAATCGCCAAACTTTGCACACATATTGGTCTTGCCCTGGAATAGACTGTGCCCAATTGATGACGTCATCGGTGACGTGGTTCGGCCGCCATCTTGGAAAAACTGAAAAACGTTGCACCTCTATATCTCCGAAAGTACTGAACAGAAAAAATTGAGACATGGCTCATTGTAAAGAACTCTCCATGCGGAATAAAATATGTAAATGATGACGTCATCAGTCACGTGGTTCGGTCGCCATCTTGGAAAAACGGCAAAACGTTGCGCCACGCTATCTCCAAAAGTGCTGAACAGAAAAAATTGAGACATGGCTCATTGTAAAGAACTCTCCATGGGGAATAAAATATGTTAATGATGACGTCATATGTCACGTGGTCGGCCGCCATCTTGGAAAAACGGCAAAACTTTGCACCACTATATCGCCAAAAGTGCTGAACAGAAAAAATTGAGACATGGCTCATTGTAAAGAACTCCACATGGGGAATAAAATATGTTAATGATGACGTCATCAGTCACGTGGTCGGCCGCCATCTTGGAAAAACGGCAAAACTTTGCACTACGAAATCTCGAAAAGTGCTGAACAGAAAAAATTGAGACATGGCTCATTGTAAAAAACTCTCCATGGGGAATAAAATATGTTAATGATGTCATATGTCACGTTGTCGGCCGCCATCTTGGAAAAACGGCAAAACTTTGCACCACTATATCTCCAAAAGTGCTGAACAGAAAAAATTGAGACATGGCTCATTGTAAAGACCTCTCCATGGGGAATAAAATATGTTAATGATGATGCCATCGGTCACGTGGTTCGGCCGCCATCTTGGAAAAACGGCAAAAACTTTGCACCACTATATCTCCAAAAGTGCAGAATGGAAAAAATTGAGACATGGCTCATTGTAAAGACCTCTCCATGGGGAATAAAATTTGTTAATGATGACATCATATGTCACGTGGTTCGGCCGCCATCTTGGAAAAACCGAAACCTCCACATCTCCGAAAGTGCTGAATAGAAAAAGTTGAGACATGGCTCTTTGTAAAGAACTCTCCATGGGGAATAATATATGTTAATGATGACGTCATCTATCACGTGGTTCGGACGCCATATTTGTCTTAAATGGCCGATAAAAGAGTACATTCCGGCAAGTCCTCGGTCTCTGACCGATTTTTCATTACTTGCCGGAAAAATTTTCCGGCAAGTATGTTGATCTGTTCGTTTGTTTGTCTGTCTGTCTGTTTGTCTGTCTGTTTGTCTGTCTGTTTGTCTGTTTGCAGCACTGCGTCTACACCGTTGCACGGAGAATCGCCAAACTTTGCACACATAATGGTCTTGCCCTCTCATATACTGTGCCTCAATGATGACGTCATCAGTGACGTGGTTCGGCCGCCATCTTGGATAAACCGAATAAATTTGCACCTCTATATCTCCGAAAGTACTGAACAGAAAAAATTGAGACATGGCTCATTGTAAAGAACTCTCCATGGGGAATAAAATATGTTAATGATGACGTCATCAGTCACGTGGTCGGCCGCCATCTTGGAAAAACCGAAAAACTTAGCACCTCCATATCTCCGAAAGTGCTGAATAGAAAAAATTGAGACATGGCTCATTGTAAAGAACTCTCCATGGGGAACAAAATATGTTAATGATGATGTCATCGGTCACGTGGTTCGGCCGCCATCTTGGAAAAACCGAAAAACTCTGCACCTCCACATCTCCAAAAGTCCTGAATAGAAAAAATTGAGGTATGGCTCATTGTAAAGAACTCTCCATGGGGAATAAAATATGTTAATGATGACGTCATCGGTCACGTGGTTCGGCCGCCCTATTTGTCCTAAATGGCCGATAAAAAAGTACATTCCGGCAAGTCCTCGGTCTCTGACCGATTTTTCATTTGTCTGTCTGTCTGTTTGTCTGTCTGTTTGTCTGTCTGTTTGTCTGTTTGCAGCACTGCGTCTACACCGTTGCACGGAGAATCGCCAAACTTTGCACACATAATGGTCTTGCCCTCTAATATACTGTGCCTCAATGATGACGTCATCAGTGACGTGGTTCGGCCGCCATCTTGGATAAACCGAATAAATTTGCACCTCTATATCTCCGAAAGTACTGAACAGAAAAAATTGAGACATGGCTCATTGTAAAGAACTCTCCATGGGGAATAAAAAATGTTAATGATGACGTCATCGGTCACGTGGTTCGGCCGCCATCTTGGAAAAGCTTTGCACCTCTATATCTCCGAAAGTGCTGAACAGAAAAAATTGAGACATGGCTCATTGGAAAGAAATGTCCATGGGAAATAAAATATGTTAATGATGACGTCATAGGTCACGTGGTTCGGCCGCCATCTTGGAAAAGCTTTGCACCTCTATATCTCCGAAAGTGCTGAACAGAAAAAATTGAGACATGGCTCATTGGAAAGAAATGTCCATGGGGAATAAAATATGTTAATGATGACGTCAGATGTCACGTGGTTCGGCCGCCATCTTGGAAAAACGGCAAAACTTTGCACCTCCATATCTCTGAAAGTGCTGAATAGAAAAAATTGAGACATGGCTCATTGAAAAGAACTCTCCATGGGGAATAAAATAAGTTAATGATGACGTCATTTATCACGTGTTTCGGCCGCCATATTTGTCCTGAATGGCCGACAAAAAAGTACATTCCGGCAAGTCCTCGGTCTCTGACCGATTTTTCATTTGTCTGTCTGTTTGTCTGTTTGCAGCACTACGTCTACACCGTTGCACGTAGAATCACCAAACTTTGCACACGTATTTGTCTTGCCCTCTAATATACTGTGCCCAAATGATGACGTCATCGGTCACGTGGTTCGGCCGCCATCTTGGAAAAACCGAAAAATTTTGCACCTCGATATCAAAGTGCTGAACAGAAAAAATTGAGACATGGCTCATTGTAAAGAACTCTCCATGGGGAATAAAATATGTTAATGATGACGTCATCGGTCACGTGGTTCGGCCGCCATCTTGGAAAAACCGAAAATTTTTGCACCTCCATATCTCCGAAAGTCCTGAACAGAAAAAATTGAGACATGGCTCATTGTAAAGAACTCTCCATGGGGAATAAAATATGTTAATGATGACGTCATCAGTCACGTGGTCGGCCGCCATCTTGGAAAAACCGAAAATTTTTGCACCTCCATATCTCCGAAAGTCCTGAACAGAAAAAATTGAGACATGGCTCATTGTAAAGAACTCTCCATGGGGAATAAAATATGTTAATGATGACGTCATCAGTCACGTGGTCGGCCGCCATCTTGGAAAAACCGAAAATTTTTGCACCTCCATATCTCCGAAAGTCCTGAACAGAAAAAATTGAGACATGGCTCATTGTAAAGAACTCTCCACGGGGAATAAAATATGTTAATGATGACGTCATCAGTCACGTGGTCGGCCGCCATCTTGGAAAAACGGCAAAACTTTGCACCACGATATCTCCAAAAGTGCTGAACAGAAAAAATTGAGACATGGCTCATTGTAAAGAACGCTCCATGGGGAATAAAATATGTTAATGATGACGTCATCAGTCACGTGGTCGGCCGCCATCTTGGAAAAACGGCAAAACTTTGCACCACGATATCTCCAAAAGTGCTGAACAGAAAAAATTGAGACATGGCTCATTGTAAAGAACGCTTCATGGGGAATAAAATATGTTAATGACGTCATATGTCACGTGGTTCGGCCGCCATCTTGGAAAAACCGAAAATTTTTGCACCTCCACATCTCTGAAAGTGCTGAATAGAAAAAATTGAGACATGGCTCATTGTAAAGAACTCTCCATGCGGAATAAAACATGTTAATGATGACGTCATCGGTCACGTGGTCCGGCCGCCATCTTGGAAAAACCGAAAAACTTTGCACCTCCAGTGCTGAATAGAAAAAATGAGACATGGCTCATTGGAAAGAACTCTCCATGGGGAATAAAATATGTTAATAATGACGTCATCGGTCACGTGGTTCGGCCGCCATCTTGGAAAAACCAAAAAACTTAGCACCTCGATATATCTCCGGAAGTGCTGAATAGAAAAAATTGAGACGTGGCTCATTGTAAAGAACTCTCCATGGGGAATAAAATATGTTAATGATGATGTCATCGGTCACATGGTTCGGCCGCCATATTTGTCCTAAATGGCCGACAAAAAAGTAAATTCCGGCAAGTCCTCGGTCTCTGACCGATTTTTCATCTGTCTGTTTGTCTGTTTGCAGCACTGCGTCTACACCGTTGCACGGAGAATCGCCAAACTTTGCACACATAATGGTCTTGCCCTCTAATATACTGTGCCTCAATGATGACGTCATCGGTGACGTGGTTCGGCCGCCATCTTGGAAAAACCGAATAAATTTGCACCTCTATATCTCCGAAAGTACTGAACAGAAAAAATTGAGACATGGCTCATTGTAAAGAACTCTCCATGGGGAATAAAATATGTTAATGATGACGTCATATGTCACGTGGTCGGCCGCCATCTTGGAAAAACGGCAAAAATTTGCACCACTATATCTCCAAAAGTGCTGAACAGAAAAAATTGAGACATGGCTCATTGTAAAGAACTCTCCATGGGGCATAAAATATGTTAATGATGACGTCATCAGTCACGTGGTCGGCCGCCATC
Source organism: Myxine glutinosa (assembly GCF_964187855.1). Taxonomy (NCBI): domain Eukaryota; kingdom Metazoa; phylum Chordata; class Myxini; order Myxiniformes; family Myxinidae; genus Myxine; species Myxine glutinosa. The sequence goes on from NC_136261.1 coordinate 229,732,983, forward strand.
TTGGAAAAACCGAAAAACTTAGCACCTCCATATCTCCGAAAGTGCTGAATAGAAAAAATTGAGACATGGCTCATTGTAAAGAACTCTCCATGGGGAACAAAATATGTTAATGATGATGTCATCGGTCACGTGGTTCGGCCGCCATCTTGGAAAAACCGAAAAACTCTGCACCTCCACATCTCCAAAAGTCCTGAATAGAAAAAATTGAGGTATGGCTCATTGTAAAGAACTCTCCATGGGGAATAAAATATGTTAATTATGACGTCATCGGTCACGTGGTTCGGCCGCCCTATTTGTCCTAAATGGCCGATAAAAAAGTACATTCCGGCAAGTCCTCGGTCTCTGACCGATTTTTCATCTGTCTGTTTGTCTGTTTGCAGCACTGCGTCTACACCGTTGCACGGAGAATCGCCAAACTTTGCACACATATTGGTCTTGCCCTGGAATAGACTGTGCCCAATTGATGACGTCATCGGTGACGTGGTTCGGCCGCCATCTTGGAAAAACCAAAAAACTTTGCACTTCTATATCTCCGAAAGTACTGAACAGAAAAAATTGAGACATGGCTCATTGTAAAGAACTCGCCATGCGGAATAAAATATGTTAATGATGATGTCATATGTCACGTGGTCGGCTGCCATCTTGGAAAAACGGCAAAACTTTGCACCGCTATATCTCCAAAAGTGCTGAACAGAAAAAATTGAGACATGGCTCATTGTAAAGAACTCTCCATGGGTAATAAAATATGTTAATGATGACGTCATCAGTCACGTGGTTCGGCCGCCATCTTGGAAAATGGCAAAATTTTGCGCCACTATATCTCCAAAAGTGCTGAACAGAAAAAATTGAGCTCATTGTAAAGAACTCTCCATGGGGAATAAAATGTTAGTGATGACGTCATTGGTCACGTGGTTCGGCCGCCATCTTGGAAAAAGTTTGCAACTCTATATCTCCGAAAGTGCTGAACAGAAAAAATTGAGACATGCCTCATTGTAAAGAACTCTCCATGGGGAATAAAATATGTTAATGATGACGTCATCAGTCACGTGGTTCGGCCGCCATCTTGGAAAAACGGCAAAGATTTGCACCTCCATATCTCTGAAAGTACTGAATAGAAAAAATTGAGACATGGCTCATTGTAAAGAACTCTCCATGGGGAATAAAATATGTTAGTGATGACGTCATTGGTCACGTGGTTCGGCCGCCATCTTGGAAAAAGTTTGCAACTCTATATCTCCGAAAGTGCTGAACAGAAAAAATTGAGACATGCCTCATTGTAAAGAACTCTCCATGGGGAATAAAATATGTTAATGATGACGTCATCGGTCACGTGGTTCGGCCGCCATCTTGGAAAAACCGAAAAACTCTGCGCCTCCACATCTCCAAAAGTCCTGAATAGAAAAAATTGAGACATGGCTCATTGTAAAGAACTCTCCATGGGGAATAAAATATGTTAATGATGACGTCATTGGTCACGTGGTTCGGCCGCCATATTTGTCCTAAATGGCCGATAAAAAAGTACATTCCGGCAAGTCCTCGGTCTCTGACCGATTTTTCATTACTTGCCGGAAAAATTTTCCGGCAAGTATGTTGATCTGTTCGTTTGTTTGTCTGTCTGTCTGTTTGTCTGTCTGTTTGCAGCACTGCGTCTACACCGTTGCACGGAGAATCGCCAAACTTTGCACACATATTGGTCTTGCCCTGGAATAGACTGTGCCCAATTGATGACGTCATCGGTGACGTGGTTCGGCCGCCATCTTGGAAAAACCGAAAAACTTTGCACTTCTATATCTCCGAAAGTACTGAACAGAAAAAATTGAGACATGGCTCATTGTAAAGAACTCTCCATGGGGAATAAAATATGTTAATGATGACATCATCAGTCACGTGGTCGGCCGCCATCTTGGAAAAACGGCAAAACTTTGCACCACGAAATCTCCAAAAGTGCTGAACAGAAAAAATTGAGACATGGCTCATTGTAAAGAACTCTCCATGGGGAATAAAATATGTTAATGCTGATGTCATATGTCACGTGGTCGGCCGCCATCTTGGAAAAACGGCAAAACTTTGCACCACGAAATCTCCAAAAGTGCTGAACAGAAAAAATTGAGACATGGCTCATTGTAAAGAACTCTCCATGGGGAATAAAATTTGTTAATGATGACGTCATATGTCACGTGGTTCGGCCGTCATCTTGGAAAAACCGAAAAACTTAGCACCTCTATGTGTCCAAAAGTGCTGAATAGAAAAAATTGAGACATGCCTCATTGTAAAGAACTCTCCATGGGGAATAAAATATGTTAATGATGACGTCATCGGTCACGTGGTTCGGCCGCCATATTTGTCCTAAATGGCGGATAAAAAAGTACATTCCGGCAAGTCCTCGGTCTCTGACCGATTTTTCATCTGTTTGTCTGTTTGTCTGTCTGTCTGTCTGTTTGCAGCACTGCGTCTACACCGTTGCACGTAGAATCGCCAAACTTTGCACACATATTGGTCTTGCCCTGGAATAGACTGTGCCCAATTGATGACGTCATCGGTGACGTGGTTCGGCCGCCATCTTGGAAAAACCGAAAAACTTTGCACCTCTATATCTCCGAAAGTACTGAACAGAAAAAATTGAGACATGGCTCATTGTAAATAACTCTCCATGGGGAATAAAATATGTTACTGATGACGTCATCGGTCACGTGGTTCGGCCGCCATCTTGGAAAAACCGAAAAACTTTGCACCTCCATATCTCCGAAAGTGCTGAATAGACATAATTGAGACATGGCTCATTGTAGAGAACTCTCCATGGGGAATAAAATATGTTAATGATGACGTCATCAGTCACGTGGTTCGGCCGCCATCTTGGAAAAACCGAAAAACTTTACACCTCCATATCTCCGAAAGTGCTGAACAGAAAAAATTGAGACATGGCTCATTGTAAATAACTCTCCATGGGGAATAAAATATGTTACTGATGACGTCATCGGTCACGTGGTTCGGCCGCCATCTTGGAAAAACCGAAAAACTTTGACACTCATTGAACATTGACATGACATTGCTCATGTTGACATGACATGGCTCATTGAGACCGCCATATTTTCCGCTTTGTAGACGGTATTTTCGGCCGCCATATTTGTTCTAAATGGCCAATAAAAAGTACATTCCGGCAAGTCCTCGGTCTCTGACCGATTTTTCATTTGTCTGTCTGTCTGTTTGTCTGTTTGTCTGTTTGCAGCACTACGTCTACACCGTTGCACGTAGAATCGCCAAACTTTGCACACGTATTTGTCTTGCCCTCTAATATATTGTGCCCAAATGATGACGTCATCAGTCACGTGGTTCGGCCGCCATCTTGGAAAAACCGAAAAACTTTGCACCTCCATATCTCCGAAAGTGCAGAATATAAAAAATTGAGACATGGCTCATTGTAAAGAACCCTCCATGGGGAATAAAATATGTTAATGATGACGTCATCAGTCACGTGGTTCGGCCGCCATCTTGGAAAAACCGAAAAACGTTGCACCTCCATATCTCCGAAAGTGCTCAATAGAAAAAATTGAGACATGGCCCATTGTAAAGAACTCTCCATGGGGAATGAAATATGTTAATGATGTCATCAGTCACGTGGTTTGGCCGCCATCTTGGAAAAACCGAAAAACCTCGCACCTCCATATCTCCGAAAGTGCTGAATAGAAAAAATTGAGACATGGCTCATTGTAAAGAACTCTCCATGTGGAATAAAATATGTTAATGATGACGGCATCTGTCACGTGGTTCGCCCGCCATCTTGGAAAAACCGAAAAACTTTGCACCTCCACATCTCCAAAAGTCCTGAATAGAAAAAATTGAGACATGGCTCATTGTAAACAACTCTCCACGGGGAATAAAATATGTTAATGATGACATCATCGGTCACGTGGTTCGGCCACCATATTTGTCCTAAATGGCCGATAAAAAAGTACATTCCAGCAAGTCCTCGGTCTCTGGCCGATTTTTCATTTGTTTGTTTGTTTGTTTATTTTCTTGCTTTTTTTTTTTTTTTTCTTTTTTTTTTTGTATACTGAATCGAGGCTCGTGAAAGAGCTAACATTTATGTCACAAACAAATCAACCAGACAAACAAAATATACAAAAAGAGGGAGCGGAAGACAAGATGGGGAGAGAATGGGAAGCACACAACCACAACATTTGAGAGCAGGGAGAAGTGTGGGAGGGAGAGGGCTTGGGGGCAGGAGGCGTGGGAAGGGGAGGGGGGGGGGGGGGGAAGAGGTATAAAACACAAGGGGACCGAAATTAGCAGAGGTAGAAAAGATCAAGGTTTTGGATGGGGGAGGATAAGAGATGGTGGTGAACAGCTGTTTTAAAGACCTGGAGGGTGGAGTGGGATTGAAGAGAGTGAGGGAGTTTGTTCCAGAGGCGGGAGAAAAGAGGAATGAAGGAGTGAAGGTGAGCAGAAAGTCTTGATTTTGGCAGTTTAACCATAAGAGGGTTGCAGGCAGATCTTGTGCGACCTGTAGGAATATTTGGGGGACAGAGCCCAGAGAGGGCTGGGGGGGCAAGGCCAGAGAGGAGTCGGTAGAAGACGGAAAGACCACCAACCTGCCTGCGGTGAGTGAGTGAAAGGCCCTTGGAGTTAGCTTCATCGCGGGAGATTCCAATGATTCTGAACGCTTTGGTTTCAACAGCGTGAAGACGGGCTCGGTGTGAGGCAGGAGCACCAGACCAGAGGGGAGAGCAGTATTCCATAGAGCTGCGGATGAAAGCCTTGTATGTGGTGAGGAGCTCAGGTGTGCCAAGGAAGGACTTCGCACGACGGAGGATGCCCAGTCGGCGACTGGCTTTGGAGGCCAGATTTGAAATGTGGTTTTCCCAGGAAAGATCATGGCAAATAGTGAGACCCAAAAGCTTGAGTGACAGAACTTCTTGGAGAAGATTATTCAGAAAGTGGATGGGAGGGTTTTCCAGTCGGTCTTTTCGGAGAGACATCGTAAGAGTGTGAGATTTATCAGGATTGAAAGACATGTTCCATTTGTTTGCCCAGTCTGTGATTTTGTCCAGGTCTGCAGAGAGTGAGGAGGCTGCAGACTGCCGATCTGAGGGATGAGGAATGGAGCGACAGAGAGTAGAGTCGTCAGCAAAGAGATAGAGAGGATTTTCAAGCGAGTCAGAGAGATCATTGATGAAGACCAGAAAAAGCACAGGGCCCAGAGCACTACCTTGGGGAACTCCAGCCTGAACAGGAAGAGGAGATGAGAGAAACCCATTCAGGGCCACACGTTGACTACGACCAGAGAGGAAGTCCGCCAGCCATGCGTGGAGATTTCCATGGATACGAAAGGAGGAGGGTTTGGTGAGCAGAGCAGGGTGCCAGACTGTATCGAAGGCACGTGAAATGTCAAGGGAGACAGCTCTAATTTCCTGTTTGGCGTTGAGGACCTCCATCCATTGTTGAGAAAGCAGAAGCAGCATGTCCAGAGTAGAGTGACCAGGTCTGAAACCAAATTGATGATCAGAGATCAAGCCATTGGAGAAGAGGAAAGATTTCATATCTGAAGCAATGATGGATTCCATGACTTTGCTGATAATTGGGAGAAGGCTGATTGGTCTGTAGTTGCTGGGATCTGTTTTTGCACCTTTTTGTGCAAAGCGGTGATGTTGGCTGATTTCCAAGCAGATGGCAGATGACCTTGAGCAAAAGAGAGGGTGTAGAGAACAGAAAGAGGGAGTGAAAGAGCGGAAGAACATGATTTTAGGACCCGTGGGCTGATGCCGTCAGGACCAGTTGCAGAATCAGAGTCGAGGGTTGGCAGAAACTTTTCCACCTTGTCAGGAGGAAAGGACACAGAGTCCAGGAGCAGCTGGGTACGACTGGGTACGGTGGGTACAGAGAGGGATGGGTTTGGGACACAAGATTTAGAGGCAAACACAGAGTTGAGGCATTCAGCTTTTTCACGTGCGGAGTCAGCCGTTAAGCCGTTTGAGGTGAGGGAGGGGATGGAGGGGGAACAAACACCAGAAACAGATTTGACCAGATGCCACCAGGATTTGGAAGAGGGAGACAGATAAGAGAGTTCAGTCTTGAGAACGGTGAGATATTGTTTCCTGGCTCTCCTGAGGGTGGACACACACTTGTTTGGGGCTTTGTGAAAGGAAATGAGATTTCCTTCCGTTGGATTCGCTTTCCAGGAGACGAAAGCAAGTTGTTTCAGGGCAACAGCCTCACCACAAGATTCCGTGTACCATGGACGGGAGGAAGGGTATGACAATTGAAGACGAGATGGGATAAATCTGTGCATGAGAGCAATTTACTTTGAAAGAATTCCCAGGATGAGTTGATGTCAGAGGCGGTAGAGATGGGAGACCAGTCCAGATGATTGATGGCTGCTTGAAGACTGTGCCAGTTGGCCTGAGTGAAATGCCAGACTCGTCGACGCTGAGGAGGCTCTCTGAGAATGGTCAGAGAGTTGTCCACTTTGACAAGCACATGATCAGATGAGCCGATTGGAGCAGAAGAAGAGCAGCAGACATTTTCAGGGAAGTTTGTCATAACCAAATCCAGAAGAGAAGATGCTCCGTTGACTGAGATCCGGGTCGGGAAATTGACAGATTGTGTCAGTCCCAGTGAGTCGCAGAAGTCCTTTGCTGAAGAGCCATGGCTGGTGAGAGAGGTACCCACACCCAGTCAACTGGCATGGTGACAATTGAAATCACCACATATGAGGAAGAGAGAGTTGGGATGGGTAGATAGAAGTTGGTCCATATTATCAGACAGCGAGATGTAGATGGAGTCATCGCTGTTTGGTGGACGGTACAACACACATATGAACAAAAGGTGGGAGCGAAGGGGAAGCCGTAGCCAAAGGTATTCCTGGGGGTGAGGTGGAGAGAGGGCAGTGGAGGGCGAGTGAGGAAGAGAGTTTTTTATAAAGATAGCAACCCCACCTCCAGGACGAGGCTCAGGTCTATCATACCGGAGGAGGGAGTAACCTGGGAGAGATACCAAGGCATCAGAGACATCATGAAGGAGGAAAGTTTCTGTTAAGCAGATCACATCTGGTTTGTCAGAAGCAACCTGTATGGAGAGATCAGTCAAGTTTGAGCGAAGGCCCTGGATGTTTGAGGTCCATACCGTTAATGAAGAGGAAGGGGGAGCATCGGGTCCAGAACAGGGGGGGGGGGGGGGGAGGGGTAGGGTAAGATGTGGAAGAGGAGGACGAGGTAGGGAGAGCTGTTGAAGGTGTGTCAGAGATTTCAGAGATTTCAGAATAGCTTGGAGAAAGGGAAGAATGGGGCGGACAAAAGGTTTGATGGAGATTGGGTGAGGTGCAGTGAGGTGTTATTTGAGGAGGGGGAAGAGCGAGGCAGAAGGTTGGGGGAGATGAAGGTGAATGTTGGAAGGGGGAAGAAGCAGGGAGGATGCTTTGAGGAGGAGGGGTGAGAGGGGAGTCTAGGAGGGGAGGAGCGAGGGAGAGTCTCGGAGGGGAGGGGTGTGGGGGGAGTTTAGGAGGGAGGGGAGGGAAGGGGCAAGGGGGGAGATTTGAAAGGGATGGGTGATGGGGAGGATTTGGAGGGGAGGGGTGAGATTGGATTTTGAAAAGTGTACGATTCATGGGAAACGAACATTTTTTGCAAAATGAGTTTGAGACCTTCGAGTCAAAAATACGTTTGAGGACACTGAAGGAGGGGTGGAGTTCTGGATAGTTTAGGGAATGTAGAAAGGAGGAACTGTAAGAGATGGTATTATATATATTTTTTGGAATGAATAGATTTGGTGAGCAAGCGAAAGCATCCTTTTGTAGGAAAAGAAGAAAAGGGTGTTATAATATGAGTGTTATAATGGTTATGTTATTATGTTATAATGTTATAATTATGTTATAATTATGTTATAATGGGTGTTATAATATAAACTTTCTTGTTTGTCCGGGCGATATCTCAGCCATCCTTTGAGCTCGGAAGCTGAAATTTCGGCACAATAGTGAGCAAGTACTTTGTCAAAAACGTTATTTTTTGGTTTTTGATTAATCAATTGAAGAGTTATTTAATTATTAGCGATTAATTAAGTACTTATTTATTTCCTGTCTCTTCTGGCCATTATCACAGGCACCTTTTGATTAGGAAGCTGATATTTGGACATGCCAATGACTAAGTGATTTGGCTGCAAAGGCTATTTTTGATTTATTGATTAATCAATTAATCGATTAATTATTTAATTATTTGATTAATGACTTTATTATTTAATTTTTTTAAGTTACCGATTCGGATGAAATGGTGGTGGTTTATGTATTCTATGAGCCAATTGATTAACTATTTAATTTTTTGGATTATTATTTATTTATTTTCATTATTAATCATTTATTTATTTTGTTTCTCATCTGG